>NC_042524.1:4512477-4819620 GCF_900963305.1 Echeneis naucrates | reverse complement strand
CTTCAGTGCTGTGTTTTCTGCTGAAACAACAGTTTTATCATTATATACAACTCCTGCAGTTATTAAACAGGAGGAGGATGAATCACCAGTGGCAGCTACAGCGAGCCTGCAGAAGCTCATTCAGATGATATAATTGGAGTATCCAGGAGAAGGCGATTTATAATCATAAAATAAAGTGTTTCAATATTTCAATGTTTTCACATATTAGAAGGTTTACACCACTATACAACGCCACCATTTTTTCCAAAATGAGTTTTTTTTCCCTCTACCTCTGTGGTTCCCAACTTTTTTGCCAAATAATGCACTTTTGATTTTATTAATGACAATTAAAGATTGAACTAACAGCAGAAGAAGCGTGTTCCCCTTCAGCACGAGACAAAAAGCTATTTTAGTTCTAAATTAGAAAGATAATTCAATTTTTAAACATTTAAAAACTAATTTATACATTTGTATGATTCCAAAGAAAATCTTTTCACCAAAAATATAGTTTTGTGAATGATTTGTTGGCCCATTTTGTGATTGCTCGGCTCACCCATGGGCCTCCTGGGAACCACTGCACTAAATAAAATCAATTCTACTGTTGTCTAGGTTTCAAGTCTGATTAATACTTTGAGAGCTTGTGTTACACTAAATGGTACAATCCCACTACAGCAGTGTACTGTACATTGTGTAATCAACAGCTGAAAGACGTCGTTGTGCCTCAGGGTCAAGAGGCGGATCAATAACAGAAATGAAAGGGGTGCTAGCAATTCTCCGAAACGTATCCAAGAAGATACTGTGACGAGAAGCGTTTCGTAATGGAAAAGGTGAGTAAGACGGGTTGAGGGCGCAGCCAGTGATGTGGCCAAACTCGCTGCTGCACACCCGATGCCTTCTTATTTCTTTTTTTTACTTGATCAAGTGTATTATGAGCTTCACTCCAGACACAATGCTGTATCCTCCTGTCTCTGTATGCTGCACCAGAAAACACTGTGATCGATGTCACTGGTGAACTTGGAAAAGAAGAGCAGGAGAAATAGACTCAAAGGCAATATGAGAAGGAAAACCGACAAAAAGGAGCTGGAGGAAGAACAAAAACCGGACATACAGAAAAAAAAAAAAAAATCTAAGATAGAAATAAACACACTCACACACACAGTGAATAACGAGATTGTGTAACAGAGCACGATCCTGAGATCTTTATGATGATGGTGTAAAGGTCTGACAGCTACGGGTGTGACACGATAACTATCACATGCGCACACGCGCACACATGCACAGTCAGTCAGCTGCTTTAGTCTGAGACACATTATAGCTCACCTCCTCCTTTCCTCCTTCACTGTACATACTACATACAAACATAACACCATGCACACACACACACTCAGAGCATTTAAAGACATACATAAAACAACACAAAGCCACAGATAATAGATGGTGTGTGCAATAGATCAGCCTCTGACCCTTGTTAGTATGCTCAGCGAGCCTCCTTTCTCCTGCATGGTCCAGTCTTAGGCCTCCATATACATATACTTCTATATATAGAGCTATCAGTTCTCATCCCCTTTACACCAGTGGCAGGCACGTGATCCAGGCTGCACACACACTGTGAAAAAGAGCAGGGATCCTCAGATGACCAGCATAGTAATGACTCAGAAACTCTCCAGAACGATCCGCATCGTGAACATAACTCTCCGGTTCGTGTCGTGTCTTTTATCTGTGAACCGACGTCCCAAAACAACAAACAGTATCGTCATGTTTACAGTGTGATTCCATCTAAAGTCATGAGTGGAAAAAAACAAATTGAAAGTTTGTGTTTTGTAAGAAAAATATCAGCGCGGTTATTCTAAGCATGTCAACACATCCTACCAACAGTCACAGCAGGCCATTTTCCACTTGATAGTAAACACATAGTGAACATGCAGGTCTCCTTTACGTGCAAATCTGCTTTTGACTGATGTGTTGAAATGACAATGCTGCGGCAGCCGTCCAGCTGTCATTACACACACACAGCTGGCCTCAGGCAAAGCAGGTGTGTCAGCGTAAATTGCCTAACAAGAGCTCTCCTTCACAAAAACATCCTTCCTTTTTTCATCTATACTAAACAGACCTGCAGAGGCATAAAAAAAACAAAACAAAAACAGAACTACTTCAAGTGTTAACTTTGATCACAGAAAGCAGGTACTGCACACACATCACTGATTGTTAGACTCTCACAATTACTGCTGATTTTGCATGTAGGTCCTGCAAAGTGATGAGTATCCACAGCCTCTGAATAGGTAATGGGAACATTTGTTAAGTTTGTTGCGCCACCAAAATAAACTACAAGCCAAACTTCCTTTCTGTGACTGCCGTTGGTCTTAAAAGCATTATATCTCCCCTCATGTTCACTCCACTGCGAGCAGATCTTCATCAAGAGGATCTTGACATGAAAAACATCAAGGCAAATCATCAGAGGAGCCACTCAACTCCAACGAGCCAACGAGAAAAAGAAACACGAGCTGCTGGGATAGAGCGACACAGAGTCCCTCACATCTCTCGGGTGTACATGATGCAGAGCCGCAGCCACATAATATCCTAACTTCACCCCGATATTAGAACAAATTTGGGGGAGAGAAAAGGGGCACAGTGTTTTCTTTCTGCTCTTGTTGAATAAACAATATCAAACACTTCCACCTGAATTTCAGCAGGGTCTGTTAAAATGTGACCCTTTAAAGCATCACAGATGAAATCAAGAGATAAGAATCCACATTTTAAAGTGCATATTTAAATATGTCGATGTGAAATGCATTCAAAAGGAATATTAATTGCTGCACGCTTTCTTCCTCTTTCTTCTTCAACCCGACCCTCTCCCTCTCTCGCATGTGCCACAGGGTAGAGGAGCTGATCCTGACATAATTTGTTTCTTTAAATAACTGTGGGAATAGACGCTCTGAGCTAAACATATATTAACATAAACAGCCAACACCACGTCACATGGCACGACGGAACTAGAGCACGGCGATGTCTCGGGTGTGTTGAAGTTTAAGAGACCCTCCATGAGACTGTTTGTGTGTTTGTGTGTGTGGAGGAGCGGAGATGTTTGTCATCAGCTGAGTGCTTTTAGAAAAAGGTCACAATGTGGCTGATGTTAGAGCCAAATATCCAGAAATCAAGCACACCGATCACAACAGGGGGGAGAAAATGCACTTATTCATGGGCACGCGCACACACACACACACACACACACACACACACACACAAAAGACGTCAGAGACGATGCAACGTGACCCAGAGTTCTGATCTGTACTCGAGTTGTAAGGAGCTGAATATCTGTACATTAACGTGAAAGGTCTCTTCATCAGCCCTGTTACTGGTCATTTTAAAAAGGTGTCATGCAAAACCCAAGTGCGTCCCAACAGGGCGGAAATTCATTTCCTTAAAGGGGATTAAAAATTCCACAATTTGTCCATCATGCATCTGGGTCGACGGATTTGTGCTCTGCATGACAACCTCATATACGTGAAAGAGGAAAAAAAACTGGATATGTTGGACAAAATAACAGAAACACCTTCCAGTATAAGGCAACGCAGCCTGACAAGGCGAGGATCCAAAATTCAATAGAACTCGGCAGCAGTCTGCCATATTGCTGCTGTGATTGCGGTGCAGAAATGCAGGGGAGCCTATCTGCTGACTAACACATTACAACACACGCATTTATCATGTGCAGTCCTACAGCAAGGACGACGTAGTGGGTGACAAATGCCGGCGAGTGTATGCCTTCTCTTTGCTGTCCTGCACGCAGCGGGCCTGCCTGATGTAAGCACAGCTAAAATTATCAGCGGCCCTGATCTGAGCCAAGCTGGGCAGGAATGTGTCACAGGAACCGTCTGTATCAACATATTAACACAACTCGCACTGCACCATGCAAGCCCACACAGGTGCACACAACACTGGTGGCACGTCTGCAGAAAGAAGGAAACACAGAATCCAGCTAGGGTTGAATTCAAATCCTGATTTTAAATTACAGAAGCTTGATTGAAGCTGATTACAAGTGGACGTTAGAACAGCATACAATCATTAATCACGGTTAGTGTTCAACTGAATTTATCTGCAGATGTATTTGTAAATTCACTTTCTTCCTGCAGTGCAATGACCAGAGGCACATTACTGCACATACGTTTGCTGGACATCCAGCCAGACTTCAACAACTTAGTGCTCACCAAGCCATTTGTGTTTATTACCGCTGAGTCGCCGAAGCCTTCATTTTCACAGTCCACGATTCTGACAAGAGCGTGATGAACAGTAAGAAGAATTCAGTTTTATGATCATTTGGGATCCATAATGTGCAGTGCTTATATCTGAGAGTGTGTCTGTCCTTCAACAGGTAATGAACTAAGACAGGGCTGGTTCAGGGATGAATGCGAAGACAGTGACCACAGGAGCATCAGTGACTCACTCAATCAGCGACTTTTTAGTCTATCTTTGACTTGAATACAACAGACATTCTCAGGTGCAAGACACCCAAGCTGCCAGTGCTGGTGTTCATTATAAACAATGATGTTTATAATGAGTTTATAATGAGCAGAAGCATCAACACACAAATATATGTTTTACTATAAAGGTTGGAATTGAAAGCCTCTCTGAAAAAGGTTTATGGGAAGAATGTGGTGGCAAGGAAATGATAGAGTATCACATAATTTCTGATGTATGAGGTGTCTGTAGGTGTATAAGTAAATGGATTAAAAATATCTCTAATGGGACAACAAAATGTCGAACTGACTTTAGAAATGGACTGTAGCAGGTAAAAAACAGGAGTCTTTTAGTGCAATTGTATCTACTGCCAAAGATACAATTGTCAAGAAATGCCGTAATATGGACAGGGCTATTACTGAGACCCGCCGGGGGGATGTCTAAATATATCCAACATGAGATGACTGCATCCCTCAGCTCAGGCACTAAGCTTTCACCACATGCCCCCCACCCCCCACAGTGCAAAGTAAATACAGTTGAATATGCCTTGGTAAACATGAATGCACAAACAGGAACTCAGTCACTCTCCCACACGTAAATGCTGTTTGTGTGTGCATGTCTAAGCGTGTCAGAGTCACTTATTTTAAAACCAAACAGGGGACAGATGCCAACTGTGCTTTTGGAATCTGTTATAATCCGGTCTCTGATGTTTCGTCAACTTTGTCATCAATTTTGTCCTCCCTAATTGAAGCGCAGAATACACAAAGTGAATCAAAAATACAGAAAACATGCAGATTCAACTGACATAGCATAAAGAGTACAACCCAGTCACTTCCACGTGGCCGTTACGGAGGAGAAAAAGCGGTAGGTCAGTCCAGAGTCACTTTAAAAAGCTGAAGGTGGAAGTTTGAAAAGGCATAGGTCATTGTAACTCAATGAGAAATCACAGCTCCTGCAGCAGAGGGGAATAACAATTAGCCGGACCAGATCCTTCCAGAGTTCCCAGCTAAAGCTGCTACATCTCTCTGAGGAACCCCTCGAGCTTTGAGAGTTTAATCAAAAATGTTCTCTTCTTCTTACAACTTTCAGCCAATGAGTTTGAGCTGTACTTTTTTTTTTTTTTTTTGCTTCTGTGGCAAAGGAGTGGCAGTTTGCCACAACCAATTAAAGGACATTTGCATAAACATCTTCTTGACCTTGCAGCATGGAAGAGAAATTTTCTGTCGCTGTCACCAATGACAACAACATTGCTGTAGGGCAGCACGCCTTAATGCCTCTAATGCATTAATAAAATAAAAGGTTTCCTCCATGTTGTTGCTGCAGTGTTTGTGGCAATTATGCCACAAAAGGGGCAGAAAATCCATCCAGTAGTAAGCTGAGTTAATCACTCTGTGTTTTTTCACTGTTAAGTTTACATCCACTCCTCTCCTGACTCCCCCTCCCCTCCCATGACATTCCTCCCATGCCAGCTGGACATTCCAGGCTCCACTTGCCCCAAAGCGAGCAGAGGTGCGCCTGAACCACTATTTCAACCTTTCAGAAAATGTTCAACATCCCAGGCTTTTCTATTCTTATGTGTGCCAGAGTGGATACCTTTGTTGTAGTCTTGTTGGACTTCTATTCAAAGCACAAAGCTTTAGGCCAAGGTAACGCTCTGCTCCCAGCATCCTCAGCTTCGTAGAGTTTGGTATCACACCACAAAAGAAGAACTGTAATCCACTTAACTGATGCTTAGCATAGCAGACAGTCTTGTTTTAAGACTGTTGTCAATGGAATTTTTAGAATCCACAAAGTTTTGACGAGATTGTTAAACCCACAAAATGCTAAAAAAAAAAAAAGAAAAAAAAAAAGAGGTTGTCATCATCCAAAAAAAAAAATGTTACCAATATTTGATTGATTCATCCTCATTGAATAAAATAGATTTTCTTAAAATAATGTGTACAATACAAAGTGTCTTCAATAACACAACTCTGAATAACCGCATCATCCCTGCAAAGAACATTCAAAATCAAACCGCATATTTGCATTTAAAGCGTCTCCCAGTCTCCATTCAAACCAGTATACCATCAAACCACCCACCCAGCACTGATACCTGCAGCTCGTCCTCATGATCAGGCCAACCTCACAAAGCAGCAAAAATGTTTTAGCTTATTAAGTGCAGCACAAACCCCATTACAGGCACAGCGTTATTCAACACAGGGTGTAGGCATCCTCCACTGGGAGGGGGGCGTGAGAGAAGGGACAGACTGGCACCCTCTAACCAAAGGGAGGAAGGTGTGGGATGGGAACAGTGGAGGACGACGGACTGAGAGCTGGCACATAGTAAGGGGAGGAGGCTGTGGGGATAGTGGTGGGGGGGTGGTGGAGAGCAAGCATCATACCAAAAGGTTTACTTACAGCAGGCTCCTGGCAGACGAGGTGCAAGGAAGTTTCAGAGCGTTCTCCTCCAGTGGGAGTGATATCCGTCCACAAAGCCCGACATCGCCAAAGCAAAAAGCACCTCATGCAGAGTGTCAAAGGAAGCAGGCGGGAAGAGGGAGGGTGTGTGTGTGTGTGTGTGTGTGTGTGTGTTCAGGAGCTGGTTTATATGCATGTGTGAGTGTGCTAACAGGAGAGAAAGTGACTGAGGGAGACAGAGAAAGAGAGAGAGACGCTTAGGAGGCAAGAGATACGGGAGATTGTACAAGCTGACTGGCTGGTGTGAAAATGGGAGGGGGCTGGATTGTCCAATAGTGTGACAGATGAGCAGAATGAAGGAGATGTAGCAACAAAGAGACAGAGAATTTTTCAATTCCTGCCCTCACCTATCTCATCTTCCCTTCTTTTTTTTTTTTTCTTTTTTTTTTAAATGGTGTTTGTATGAAAAATCTGAAACCGCTGAAAAAGAAAATTGGTGAAAGACGTGATAAACAGACAAGACAACCAGGTCTACCGCTCCCGGTGCAGGGCAGTCGACAGGAGGGATGACCAAAGCCTGCTGGGAAACGATGGCTGGAAAGAATGACAAATGTGGCCCTTCAAAAGGGGTGATGCTATTGTTCATGGATTGGTGGAGAGGGAGTGGGAGACAGAAGAAAAATGAGGGAGGCTCCAAGTTCTCCCCAAAGATGACTGACAGTGTTTTTTTTTTTTCTACTGAGTTTGTATTGTGTGTGTGTGTGTGGACAGCAGAGACATGAGCACCATCCTCCTCTCCAGTGTCTGTGGAGCACTTGTGTGCATGCGCATGGGGGTGGGGACCAAACCATCTTCCTAGGATTTTGCTGCGGGAGCACCATGTTGCCATGGAGACTGCATCCAGTGCAGCAGAACACACAGATGGCTGCTCTCTCTCTCTCTCTCTCTCTCTCTCTGAAACAGTCCAGTTATCTTCTCATCCCTGACCTGCAAATCACAAAATCTGGTCTCTGTGCAGGTTTAGAAAACCCTCCAGGTACAAACAAGCTTTTGACTCAGCACACAAACGAACTGTCTGTGTGTAAATTCATGCGTGAGCATTAATGACCGCTGTCGTCATCTTATACATTCTGCATCTACAGGTGTCACGGCAGCTGCAGAGGACGAAAGAAAACTCTTCTTTCTCCATTGGCGCACATTATGTAAATACTATTATTATGGAACAGCTGGGGCAGAAAAGATGATGTAAGTGGACCACGGTTTCCTTGATAACTCTATATTGTAATAATAAAGCTCCAGGTCACCAGACTAACCTCCTAACTTATGACATCAGTGTGAGAAGGTGCCTAAATTAAAAAGTAGCTCAAGGAATCTATTCAACTCAGTTAAAAAAAGAAAACACATCTAGGCCCACGATTAAAAACACATCATTGCATCCATTGACCCATATTGGCAGAAACATAAAGCTGCACAATAAGCAGTGGCCTGCTGCATACAGGACAACAGTAGTTTGTTGTTTTGAGGAAGTGAGATTGTGAGATTGTGTAGACGATCACACAGAGTGGAATGGTCCTTTAAGTCCTGGTTTTATGTTCATGGTATAATAAAGAGTACTGTAACAACAACAACAACAACAACTGGGCTTTCTGTCCCCAAATCTCTACTCGAAAAATATTTCATTAGCTGTGCTACTTATGAGAGCAAACTTCCATCTAACTGGTGGATTGTGTAATCCCTGTGAACGTGGTCAGCCGGGTATTAGTGAGTCTGAGAATCAAGCCGCGCTGCTTTGGCTGCTTCAGCAGGTTGGTGTGTGTGGGGGAGGCTGGATGTAATCTTATTCTGCTCCCTGACAGTGAGAACACGGAAATAAGAGAAACAAGAGACCGCTCTAAGGTGGCTGATGAAGTGTGCTTTATGTGACAGGGATGGATCAACAGACAGAAGAGCGCAGATCTGCTGTGTGCACTTACCGATCCATCTTCTGGTCACTGATGAAGGTTTCTAGGTTCTCTGGAAGCTCCTCTTCATTCCTGCACAGAGCAGTCAGAAACACATTTAACACATGTGGAAAGGGGTCATGACTTAGTTCCATGCTTTGTACCAACTGGGTTTCAGAACACGAGCTCTGAAAAATGGACTGACGCTTTAGATTGGACCAAAAAACCAACCAGGCGCTGTTAAATCACGCCATCTAGCGCCTGACTGAGATAAAAAAAAAAGACCTTCAACGCCAACATCTAAACATTTTACTTCATGGAGTTAGAAAGTATAATCTCCACTTCACTGCCTGCGATTCGACGAAGCAGCACCGCGGTCTCACCTTTTTGCTGAATATCAAACGATGCGTAAAGTCTTTGGAGCTGCGCGTAAAAAGTGACCAAAGCTGGTAACAGCGACGAAACACAAACGGCGAAGGTCGGTGTGTGTTGGTGTTAACCATGCACAGCTGTGCCAATCTGGACACACACAACGAAAGGCAGACAGAAGCATGAGATGGCGGATTTAAGTACATCACCTATTATTTTCCGAGGCACGGACATGACCTCGTGGCGCAACGGTAGCGCGTCTGACTCCAGATCAGAAGGTTGCGTGTTCAAATCACGTCGGGGTCAATACTTTAGATATTTAGTCGCCAAACGGGATTTACATTTGTTATGGACCTTATGTTTCTTCAGAAAGCCAAAATTCTTGGACCGATATTCTCCTCGGAGCGTTTCAAAGTGTCCATATTAACTTGTGAGCACCTTTAATTTTAAATTTATAAATCTATTTGTGGATTTTTTTTTCTAACTTCCTTAATCCCAAGACTAGTTTTATTGACATACAGTTCCTAAAGTGATTCAGGATCTTTCTTTAAACTTATCAACTTTTAAGTTGAAATCAATAGTGCAATAAAACTGGAAACACACAAGATGGAGGTGATGCCTCACACAGGCGCTGAGGTTCTCCTTGGCTTGACATGGGGTGTAAACAGTTACAGGTCCAACCACCATTCATGTTTGCCCTACAGAGGAATCTACAGTTTTCCACAGCAGTTCTGGAAGAACTGTAATCTGTAAACAACTGTAACTGTAAAAATGCAGTTCACATCTCAGTGTCACGAGTGGATTCTTCACGGTTTTCCCTTCTAACCTCAAATGTGATTACAAGAGTCTGATACTCACGGCTGCTGTGCTGGATTAAGTTTCCAGCAGAAGCAGCCACAGTGTGATCCTGAATGTCAGCAGGACTTTGTTTTAACAAGACTTCTTTCTCGTAGACAGTTTGGCTTTAAAGCCAAAAGTACACGGAAAAGCACAGATTAAAACTTAAAACAAATACAGTGCTTGGGGCAATTCACAGCTCATCTGTTATCATGCATTTGTGTTGAATTAGTTAATTCATGAAAATACCTTTTCGATCCAGCTGCCAGTTCCCACATAAAAAAATATCCGGGATTGTCAATATTCAGGCTTTGCTGAGCAGGTTTGCATCTGTAAATCGTGTCCAGTGACAGTGGCCTTTTTGTTTTCTCCGTCTCCTGAAGATACTGGCCTCCTCTCTGCGCTCACATGCTCCTCTGCTGAAATGCTTCCTCACAACACAAAATGCAAGACTCCCTCTCTCTCTTTCGGTCGGTCCAAGTTTCCCCCACCTCTTTTCTCTCGCTTCTCTATTCGTGCCCGTTTCTCATCTTTCATCAGGACACAAACACAGTTGATGAGGGACGGCCCCGGTGAGAGTGCAACTTGGCGAGGACAGCAGGTCACCTCATGTCCTCAGGAGATGGCTCACATGAGATGGTCCTCAGCAGTACTCAGCACAATATAACAATGCCCCGATTGTACTCTGGAACTCTAAATTGACATCCAACCGGTCAGTGACTGCTCATTTAGCACTCAAAGTACCAGACTGTTGTGTGCGGGGCCTTGCTTTGAGTCCCCGTAAGAGGAAAGTTTGCATGTTTACAGTGAAAATGCTTCATTTCCACTGTCACATGGCGGGCTACTTTTTAAGAAAACTGTCCATACATCTCCCGAATTCCCCCTTTTATTCTATTCATCGTCCCCCTTGATTCAAAATGCCAGGCTACTGCAAAGGTCCCCATTGAGCGTGAGCCAGCAGGAAGGATAGATGTGGGTGGACAACAGAAGAGCCAGAAAGGAGTCTGTGTTGAGCAGATTGTTCCAGAGAGTATTATTACACTCAGAGCTCAAATGAAATGGGCGTAAACAAACCCTGTTCCCCAAGTGATCCAACTGAATGTCTCCTTCTGTCCAAAATCTCACTTACTGCTGAGCAGAGACACCAGGGCGGCACAGCGGTGGAGGCCAGATCATCTGGAGGCCAAAGAAGGGGGGGGGGGGGGTACCCTGAAATATCCCGTCAACAACAATGCGTCTTTTTGAAATGAAATAAAAGCTTGACATTTAAATAAATGCTCCAAATTCCTGAGCTGTGTGGTTTGTCTTCATGATCAGTGGACCCACCGTTCAAAGTTAAAAGCCTAATGTCAGCGCTGCTTGAACAACTGTCCCACAGCTAGACTGACACAGAGAAGAAATAATAGATGAAGTGAAAGGCAAGCACTGGAAACTGAGCAGGCGTCACTAAGGAGACATGAGCGGCACGCTGATTTTCATGACGAGGAAACATTTCAACCTGCAAAGCAACAAACAAAACTTAAATGCAACGTTAGCTGTTGATGTCAAAGTGCATATTCCATATACACAACTACACTTGTTTTGCTTAAAAAAAAAAAAAAAAAAAAAAGTAAAAAAAAAAAAAAAAAAAGTAGAACTTCACCGTTTATTGTGCACAAAATGACAAAAGAATGAAAGATGTAATGATTTTTGAACGTGGACTGACTTCCAAAAATCAAAGTCTTCGCAGTTCAAAGCAAGTCCTTGATTGCCTTGGTTCCACTGAAGGGTAAAACCGTGATGGGGGAAAAAAAGACAAACAAGTTATAACAATCTACAGCGCAAAAACACAACAAAGGTTGGTTTCTGTCTCTCAATAAAAATGTTATCAAGTATAAGTTCCTCTGAAGTTTTGTTCTTCCACGTCACCGGGCTTACTTCTGCCTCCAATGCGTCTGAAGAAGGATATAAGCCCGGAGCTGCTCGCTTGCCCGTCCACATTATTCCTCGCCTTACTGCGACGCAGAGGAGAAACTCCTGCGCCTTCTCCCATATTTTCTGTCCTAGAACCGGAGGAGAATGACCTTTGAGACATGCTCCTCTGGAACAAGTCCCCCAGGCGGAAACCTGACGCCGGAGATTGTCTAGTTTCATCCACGGAGGTGGACCTGAGGATCGGACCCTGCGAAACAGGTCTCTGATTGGGGGAGCACTCGGGGAGCGAAGCAGCGCCCCCAGATAGAGATGTTGTACTGTCTCTGTTGAGAAGAAAATTTCCTTCAGTCTCCCACACTCCATCCAGGTCATCTCCAGCCAACGGTGAAGACAGTCTTTGTTGGTGTGCTTGTCTGTTTTGGTTGGGGTCGTTTCTTTGTGGACAAGTGAAGGGGCTCAGGATCGTCCATGGGGAGCCCACATCCCCGTTGTGGGCAAAGAAGTAGTCTCTGGTTCTGGGCCGCGGGGTTTTTGGAGTAGCTGGAGAGTCTTGTGGTCTCTCTGAGCGCTGAGGAGTGAATGAAACTCTGTCCCCATCAAGGCTTCCTCTGCTGTTTTGGTAGCGAAGGACCTTCCTAGTTAGCTCACGCATTTTCTCAGTTTCCTCCTTGTTATCAGGCGTTTCTACTTTCGCTTTCTGCAGTTTGGGTTGCTTCTTCTCCGGCCTTCCCTGTTTAGAGGAGGGTGTATCCTCAGGGTTTTTCGCTGATGCAGCAGTCTGAGCACTGCGGCCAGTGGGGGACAGCATGTTCCTCCTACATCTGGCTAATCCCTCTGGAACTGTGGACAGGAAGCTGTGCAAGGCTGACTCCAAGCTGGCCGCCTCCCGATCAGGCTCAGTTGCCTTGCCGAACATGGTTGAGCGTCGTTTGGATGCAGTACGTATGCTCTCCTTCCGCTTGCGCCTCTGCTCTGCTGCCTCTCGCTCTCGGTTCTCCTACAGTCAGGTCAGGAGGACAGAGCTTGGTGAAATTCACGGTACTTCAAAATGAACAGCGAAAAGCTCCGGTAACTTCTGAGGAATCCTAACAATTCTGGAGTAACCCTCCAACACCAACCACGCGTTATTGAAAACTTTCTAGTCGTACCTGTACAGCTGTATCGAACCGCTTGCAAAATAAATGAAAGATGGAGCAGCACTCCTCCATTTTGAAGGTCACTGGGTCTTCACAAAAGTACTCGGCGACAGCATTGCACAGGGAATTCAGCTCCTGCAGGGAGGCTTCCATGTCTGCCAGCTTGGCTTCAGCTCGCTGAAATTTTGAAATATAAAAAGGGTATAAAGGCGAGGGATCCAACGCGAGCTCTTACAATATTAACTTCAATGGACAGGGAGAAACCTCACCATCAGGAATGTTTCCATCTGTTGCAGGATGGCAGGCTGTCTGCTGCTGTACAATCTCACTTCTTTGATCTTCTTCACCTCTTTCTCAAAGTCTGCAATAACCTCCTCTTTACAAATTCTATGGTATCATAACATAAATAATGATAAGATGCATTCAAAGAAACACAAAGGAGAAAAAAAAAAAAAAAATCACTAATCAATCAGTGATTTCACCATTAATGAGCAAAATAACAATAAGTAAAATATAAGATAGCCACCTTGATGCCATCCCGATGTGTTCAAGCTGGCTGGGAAAAGCCAGCAACTCAGAATCAATGTCCTCCGCTTGCTGTGGGTAGAAGACGAAGACGGGAGAGACAGTCAGTTACATAACAGCTCAGAGTTGTAACATCATAGCTGAGATGCAGCATCCTTTATGACCGCCTCACCTTCGCAACGTAGTGCATGAGATTCATGCCGGGCTTGTTGGCCTTGGTGTCTGCCAACTTGAGCAGAGATGCCATCCTGAAGCCGATGGCATTTGCACTGTAACCGCCCTGAGCAATATATTGTTTCAGTTGTCCATTCATCAGTATAATAAATTAAACGAAATCTTAAATATTATACATTGATGTGGGTAAAGGAAAGGAATGATTCTGAATGAAAAATACCAACAGCGTTCATGTAATTCCCAGCTTTTAGCACCAGCCGAATAACTGAGTGGAGGTCATCGCAGTCCAACAGCTCTACAAGCACACCGGACAGAGAGACAGAGACAAAGAAGCTCAACGTGAAAGCCAAATGGGGCCTGGGTGGGGCGGATCAGACCGAGATGGCAGCAGCTTTGGCAGACGTGTGTGAGATTACCATTAGCTGCTTTGGTCATGACACCAACAGAGTTCTTCACCTCCTCCATCAGTGGAAAGAATTCCTCCCTCAGCACCATCGCTTTCAGGCGTTCCTCATAGCTAAAGCAAAGATGAAAACAAAGCATCAGCTGCTGTCCAGTCGAGAGTTTCAGGCCTCTTTTTAAAGCCTACAGAGGTCTGTGTCGTGTGTATCTTCTGATAGAGGTAATACAGCATACTTCACCCAAAAGAGTAGACAAAAACTATTCTACACATTTTTTTAATAGATCAGGAAATAATGTTTTATGGTCTTAATGGTCTTACGGATCATGAAACTGTGTGTAAATCTTTTTTCATTTTATTTAGCTAAAGTGGCTGTACATGTGGTTAATCAACAGGCAATCAAATATCTCTAATGTTTTTAGAAGCAAATAAAATTTTCACCCCGGCATTTTGACCAGCTGCACCATGAACTGGTCGGCCTCAGGTAGCACAGAGAGGTCCCCCCTGAACGACAGCAGCTGCTTCGCCTGCACATTAACAGGAATTTTGATGACAATATTACATTCCCTGACACGAAAGCAAACCTTAAACCAAACAACCTGAACAATCAGAGCAAATGGAGAACTTCAAGTCAGTATAGAATACAATATCTAAATATAACACAGGAAGATACCAGCTTTTGATTATTACCTTTGCATGTTAACAAGATTTATTTTAGACATACAGGACCAATGAGGGAAAAATAAATGTGGTTACCTCACTTTCTTCAGGTAAAAGTTTACACAGCTCTTTTAGTTTGCCTGTTCCAAATCTGAGCCAGTTCCCTTGACTGATGTCCTGCACCAGATCTGTCACCGGCCTGCAGAGGGAGACAAAGGACAACAATAATAAACAGGTGCCATGATCCCATTACAATCGCCATCACCTGCTTAGTCACGGTAAATGTTTCCCTACCTTCCTGCTAGCACTGTCTTATATCATCCATCACAGTATGCTTTACAAACAGTTTCAGTTTCTGTCTGCTTTAAGAAAGCCGCCAGCTGGACTTAGTATCTTTACAATACTGGGTCACTTCTACTAAAACAGATTGAGAGTTTGACGTGTGCATTGTGTGCGGCAAGGTACTTGAAAGATGTATGAGTCATCTGCTCAGGGAAGGCATGTTGATGTGTTCATCTATAAATGCACACTGGGCAGCATACGATTCAAATACTTTTATCAAGTGCACTTGCAGAAAATGACGCAATTTGAATGCGGCTGCAGGAGACTGTTCTTCACTGCTGACACACATTCAGGGCATCTGATATTCAAAGTGACAGCTGGGTAAACTCTGGACTGAAAGTGACATCATTGTGATAAGCTTTCGACACGGCTCCAGTATCTGACAACTACCTCAAATGTGGTGACATTTCTATAATTTTAGCTAAGTGTGCATTACGGGAATAGAATTTGGATGTCTGACTGGAAACCTTTCAAACAATTATACAAAAATACAATTTTCCATTTCCCACCTTCTTTTACAGTCTTTGTTTGGTCTATTCACTAGAATCTCTAACTGTTGTTCAGCAGAAGAGACTATCAAAATGTTGATGTAAACAATTGATCCAGCTGCAGAAGGAACTACAGAGCTAGCTCAGGACACTAAACTTACTCACCAAACTCTTTCCAATCTTGCTGCACCACCTCACTAACTAGGACAGCACAATATTTTCTGTCATGTCTGTGTTAAGAAAACGAATTCTAATTATTAAAAGAAATGTGTCGCTCCATATGTTGCTTCTGCTCTAAAGTGATGTTTAAGGAGGGATTTCCATGTATTTGAATATGGTCCACTGAGATAAAGTGTCCGCCGACTGAGTAATGATTCGCACAATGGAAGCGGTTTTATATGTAATGAGCTCTATTTTGACTCTGTGTTTGACATGAAAGCATCTTCTTCTGAACGCTGCTTAGTGCAGTTAGTCCCACTGGAGCTGGAGTCATTGTTACGCATCATTTTCCCTTTGACATTTTACTCCGACTGCCGCCTTACCTCTTGAAATGCCTCAGGAAGATCCCAATATTCATGCTCCTTTTGGAGTCGAGGATTGTGACCTGAAAGGGGGGGTGGGAAAGGCATCACTGATGAAAGATGCCTCACTCCAGCCATATTCAGATGTAACAGGTCACATATTTGAGGAAGCAAAAACACTCCTGGTTCCCCAACAATAATACAATTAATGATGCACTTCCTACTTTTTGTGCTCATTACTTCCCCAGTGAGTGGATGTTTGTTTGGGCTACTTGCCCATAAAACTTTCAATCACTGTTATGTTTCGAATGTGAAACCTTTACCTGAGGTTCCTGTGGAAAGAGGTCCAAGCCATCACTGTTATTCAAACCCATGACCCTTGAAGTGCGTAGCGATGCCCGTTTGTCTACATGACTGAACAGCTCCTCCATGCTCCGAATATCCAGCACCAGATCCCTCTGAGGCCGCTTAGACGTCCAGACATTTAATGTCCCCAGGACGCGCTGTCTGGGGATAGTGTCCCAGTTCAGCTTTTTCATGGATCGCCTTTGGACATTACGAGAGCCAAAAGGAGAGGAAGCAAGAGGAGGTGGGGGAGGAGGAGGAGGAGGAGGCGGTGGTGGTGGTGGTGGTGGAGGAGGAGGGGGTGGTGGTGGTGGTGGTGCAGCAGCAATAACACACACGGATGGAGGCACAGCAGAAGATGCTTGGAGATTTGAATCCTCCTGAGCATCTGGCAGTGAAGGAGGAGACGAGTCTTGTGAGGAACAGTTTGGAAGAGACGTAGACTTTAAAATCAGCACTCCCTCCATCTGGATCTCTCAAATCCAAAGACGATGGATGGAAGTATCCCGATGATGGCCACTCAGATCTGAGGAGAAACAGCACAATATACATTAAAATGCATTATTTCAGACAAACAAGGTAGTTTGGCACTGATGAAAGTAGGTGTGCACTCGCTGCAACATCACCAGGAACAAGCTGTTTCTAATGTAATAGCTTCTCATTATTTCATAGCTCCAGATTAATCTTCTTCAGAATAAACACACACTACGCAATTTCTAAACATCAACATCACATTTAAGTAAAATATAAAAGGACTGAAACATTTTAGTACGATGCCTTAGTTTGTTAAGGCCAAAGTATATTTATAATTATGTATACAAAAGAAATGAAAAGATGAATAAACAACCAACTTTCTCCTGATCGTTTTGGGTTTTCTTTGAGTGATCTGTCAAAAGGTAGACACAATGTGTGCTCTTTTCAACTGCTACATTTGTACCAGCTCTGGTTGTTGCTCTTACACGAACCACCATTGAGAAAATGTCACTTTTCGGTGGTTCCTTTTTCCCAGCAAAGAAAAAAAAAAAAACCAAACTCCCAATTATACCTGACATTGTTTATTAGAGGCCTGTGGCGTATCCGACCCGGATGCATCTACCAAACTACCTACTCACACTGAAATGTGTTTGCTGCTGTTTATTTTGGTGACAGAAAAATAGCGAACAGTCAAAGCAGCCGAAATAAAGTGCGATGCTACAGAAACAGATCCAACTCGGTGTGATATTCTCATGCTGACATCAAAGCCTCTGACATTTTACTCAAAGTTGTTCTTTTTTTTTTCCCCCGACCAACAAGGCATAATTGATTTGACTTTTTTTTTTTTTTTTCGGTTACAGTTTTTCTGTCAGTGATAAATCGCACCCTTGTTCCTGACTCCAGTTTTACTCACCGTGCTGTTCCAATAAAACGATCTACCTGTCAGATAAATCCTCAGTCCGCTCTGCCGCCTCGTGTTTCTGCAGACTGTCTCAGTCAGTCTCATAAACAGCGTCACAGGTGCGGGCCGCCTCTCCACCAATCAGAGTCAAGTCCGTGTTCCGTGAGGACACGCCCCTTTACGGGAGGGGACCCTACAATATGGCGATCTAAAGAAATTTACCAACTTAGAACAGAAGAAAAGAAAAGATTGAATGTGCTGATTAGTGAGGTTAGAGTCTATCCATCCATCCATCTATTGCATTTAAAGCTATTTATTTTTATTTATTTATTTAGAGCTCGGCATATTTGCATTTAAAAATGTGCAGCAAACATTCATAACTCTGGCAACTTATGTGTGAATATGAGTGAAATGCTTTGCGTAGTGCACAATAAGGAAATAGGATTTAATTACACAGAATACATGAAGTCGATCGAGAGCAGGTCTTAAATTGTTAAGCGCGATCTCAAGTTCATAAAATCCTGTTTGACTGAAGTCAGATGGCTTCTGCTGCTGCTGGTCAGCCTCACATGCAGCACAAAGGAGATGAAAGAAAACAGTAAATACAGCCAGAGCATTTGAAAACGTGTACTTTTAATTTTGTTCCTTTGGGGTGGGGAGGGGGGGATTTTCAGGTCTTGAGAGAGGAATGGAGGCAGAACATCACATCAATCCATGACAGGACTTCATTAATCATCTTAAATGCCACTATGAGCAGTCATTCGCACAGTACAGTACACCAGCTCAACCTAGAAAATATCAGTTGTACACAAATAAAATATCTCATTTTTATAAATCTTCATTTTGGTGTAAGGGGGATGGAATTTCAAACGGGCAGGTTTGGAAAAGAGGAGTCACATTTTTGTTAATATTGCTGTGTGGTGGTCAAACAGACCAGGAGCTGGCCAGTCAAACTGCCTTTCTTGTCGTAAGTGAGGCCACTACAGGCCCTACAGCTGGAATAAAACACACCCAGTCGACACACGGACACGCAAGAATCCAGAAAACACAAATATTAAGCTTCCCATGGCAATCCTTGCAAGTGCAGCATCCAAAAGTGAACCCAAAAGCATGACCATATGCCAGTTCAAGCGAGCTAGCACGCAGAGAGGGCTGAGAGTAGAGCAACAATGCATCCACACATATCTGCAGCTACACTTTGGATCGCGGTCTGCCATGCAAATAGTGGAGAAAGCTGGAGGCTGAACACATTAAGCGATGGAGCGCTCCCCTCTGTTTCTGCAATTAAACGCAGCATGGGAAAACATTCATTATACTGGATTATCTTCATTTGACTTTACAGCATGTTCTTCCTATCAGTCGGAGAATCCTTCTTTTCTTTGCGAGTACATCAGTAACACATTCGGTTAGACTGAGGCATCTTTTCATGTACATAATTGTGTCGTCCGCAAATTGCTTAAATGTCATCGTCGCGTACTGAGGAATTAGCACAAACCAGAAGTTGCACTGTGCAAAACGTTGACTCCAACAGATGAACACGTACAGAAGACATAATAAATACACTGATGCATAAAAATTCTACTTTACATTTGTACGGCCACGTGACAATGGCTGCTCTTAATTGTCCACAATTCATGATTGTTTGCTTCTGTTAGGCTGAGACATTGTTCCAGTTAAAGGAGATAAAGATGAATCATGAGTGTTACCCCAATCACCAACTACTAAATTAGACAATTTTATGTTGAAATACTACAGCTAGTGATATTAAACAGCTACAATAATCTTCAGTGTGAAGAAAAGTAACCGTAGACAATTATATTCTGCTTCAAAAGGACTGGAAGATAAGACCCCAAGATGTCAACGACATCTTAACTTTCAAGAATCAAATAAACTTTCAACAAATCCACAATTCAATGCATCATATCAATGTGAAGTCCTTGTAAATACACTTCAATGATGGAGTGAGTCAGTTCAAGTTTGTTGGATCTCAACAGACTGGCATGCCGATCTTACAGGCCACTGTGAGACTGAAACAAACAGTGTTGATTAAATAAATTAAACATGAAAACAGCAAGGGTCATCATTCAATCATCACCCCCTGTAAATTCTCTTTGGGTAAATAAATTGCTATTTATGAACACTCAAACCAGTGTAACTTCAGGAAGCTGTGGAGGATTTTCTGGTAACGACAGACTAAACTCTGCAGCGTTTGCAGAATAAAAACCAGCACACATTGTCCTCATCACAGGCTGTCCTGCTCAGTTGGCCTCAGAGTGAACTGATATAGATTATTGGGAAAAAAATAAAGTGATGATGGAGAAATTAATCAAGTGCTAAACTAAAAATTTAGCTAAAAAAAAAATAAAATAATAATAATAATTTGAAATGCACAATGATTTGAATGTGCATGTTCCTTTCCAGTGTACCACACAGATCCCCTTCATGTCTTCTTTGAGTTTTTTTTCCTGGACTTACAGTAGATCATACATAAGGAGGCACAGGAAGAGAGTGATGAGGTTTGGAAGTGTGTCATGTTTGGTTACATCTGAAATGTATACAAACGGTTTTTAGTATTTTTTCCTTCACTCTGTTGCTAAGGTGGTGTGGGGTTGATGTTTTAGTCAGAGCACTGGGAGCACTTGAGTACAACAATGGCCATAGGAATGACTAACACAAGCGCACACAGCAAAACAGTGTCGAGATGGTGGGATTCAGGTAAATTATGGAGAGGGAAGGAGAGAAGGAACAGTTTATCTGGGAACAAAGCACAAGGAGAAGATTAGAGTGGAAAAAAGAGGAAGTTGGGGAGAGAGGCACTAATAGCCCCCTGACTGTTCATGAAACTGGCCACATTTGTTTCCTGCTGCATTTAGCCCATTTATCAATAATACCCTGCAATCCATCGGTCCGATCTTCTCTCATCTGTCCACTCATTCAGCCACATGCTTATCTCATATCTTCATCCACCCAATTATCTGTGAGTTTCCCTCGTTAGTGGTCCTCTGTAAGTTGGGGGTTTCAACAGGTAACAGGTGGAGGCGGTCAAGAGGGAGGCTGCAGGAGATACAAGCAGACCCTCTCATTGCTCCTCTAACCAGGAGGGCTTGTCGGCCCCTGGAGGCCTCAACTTTATGTTGAACTGCTTCAGCGTTTGCTCCAGCTGCTGCTGGTTGCCAGCGAAGTATGCTGAGATGGCATTATGAAAGAGCAGGAGCTGCTTATGCATCACCTTCACCTGAGAGACGGAGACAAGAGGTTTTAAGAATTCAGTGTGTGCATTTTATCAGAAAACAAAAACTGTGACTCAGCGTTGATATAGTCTTTTGCACTTCAAAGGCTGATGATGAAACAGGTCTGTCCTTCAAACTAACCTTATTCTCCTCCAGGAACTTGAGTTTGATGGTGACATCTGAGCGGAGGCGTTCATACTTGTCCTTATGCACTTGGTACTGCTGCTGAGCAGCATCTATACGGGCCATGGCAACAGCATCCCTTGGACCCATACTCAGTTCCTCCAGGTCTGACCGATAGGCATCAAACTCCAGTCTATGAACAAAAGCAAAGAACAAAACACTGAATTTATCAAAAAAGAAAAACTAATTTCAGCTTCATCTTTAAGAAAACCTCGATCCCATCTGCTCCCATGTTAGTAAATTAGTCCATTTATCTGTTTGAAAGATTTTATCATTATGATTTATTATTATTAATTTGGACTGGAAAACTACATTTTAAATTATTTCAAGCCTGGTCACTTGAGGGAAGCAGAAACAACTTAGGAACACAACATTATCACCTTTTAAGGCTGATCCGGTGAACGAGTTAATTACTTATTTACACAACCAGAGTCAGTTTTTGGCACCCAATATTCAGAGTTTTCTGTGCTCTTGAAATAGAGGACACATATGGTCCTTTAAAAGCTACACGCTCTACAGTGTTTACCAGCGAGTCTCCTCCTGCGGCTGTCTGAAGTTTGGTGCTGAGCAGGTTGTGTAAAGTGGGTTTTTAGACCAAACAGTGAAGTAACTGGTCAGAAACATTGAGCTGAAACTCTCTATAAATCTCCAAGCAATTCAGATTCAGATTTCTGTGCTCACTCTTTGTCTAAATCTTTTCAATCCTCATATGAAGAGATTCCATTTAGTTTTTTTTAATGGAATGAAAAATGTCCTTACCTGGCATTTTCATACAACTTGATTGTCATCAAGGTGTCCTCCATTGTCTTGTTGACTAGTGTGTTGATGCTGGACACAAAGAAGTTAATAGCACCAAGTAGAGTCTCCCCATTCTTACACAGCAACTTCTGCGTCTCTGCATTGTAACCAAACTCATCCTAGAGAAAACAAGGCATTAATAGGGAAGGTATTAATTTTAATTGCCGCTGACATTAATGCTTTAACATGTCACTTTTTGTTATTCAGCTTTTAAGATGCAGAGTGTTTAGGGTGATATAAAGGTGACATAAAAACTAAATAAAGCCATTCTGAGGCCTCACCCGTAGCTCTGGAGATTTCTGACTGAGGTCAGCAAAAGTGTCCCCCAGTGCATGCTGCGTCTGTACCATGTTGTAGAAGTGGTTGGTCAGTGCTCGAGCCAGTCGCAGCACGTTCTCATATTTCCTTTTAGTGTCTCTCAGCACTTCGATCTGGGCTTCCAGTTCCAGGTCCACAGTCCGGGAACCCCGACCAAAACGCTCCGAGATCATTTGCTTTGTACACTGAACCAATGAGGAACACGCACAAACCCATCAGCAACACAAAGCATTTCCTTTCTGGGACTTGAGAACAATTCAAAAAGACATGAGGAGAAGGAGATCCAGAAGATCCTCAAGAACACACAAAATATAGAAACTACAAAATAGGATTTAATCATAGAAATTACCATCAGTTCACAGTTTCACTTTCAGTCTACATTACAGGCACCTTGTAAGTGTTAAGACCCCACTTCTTCATTGTTTCTAGTTTTTCCACAGCCACCCCGCGGGTCACTTCTTCTGCCGTCATGGATGAGCTGCTGCTGCTGTGGTGCATGTTGGGACCTAAGTGATACAAGCCAAAGGTACAAACAGTGAACCACAAATACATTCAGGCAGACAGGAAGTTTTACCCTAGAAAAAAAAAAAAGGCCAAGTAGAGAACCCATTACCACTTAAGGCTGCATTTAAACAGTGCTGTTTTCAGTAAAGAAATCTGCCACCACCAACCACTAACCCTTAAACCAGCATGGAGCATGCAGAGCAGTTTTGGTGAGTGAGCAGCAAGAATGTACAGAGAATGAAAAATTAACAGGATATATGGGAAAATGTGGGGGAAACAGCTTTCATGTTCTTTTAATTAAACTGTGATGAAAGGTGAGTACTTCGGCTCACTGCTAAAACCTCGATCTGTTTAGGTATTGATGTATAACCAACGCAGAGCCTTTTGAATATTTGTGGGCCCACGTTCTCCTCTCCAGTACCTTGGTATTCATGTGATTGGTCTGTTAGGCGGTTGACGGCACTGCCCGGGGGAACACTACTTCGCCTGGACTTCATACGCAGGTCTGTGACAGTGGATGATGGGTGGTTGCAAGGCAGGATAAGGATGAAGTAATGGTTTGGGTGAGTATGAATTAGGGTAGGGTGTGGGAGTGTGTGTGTGTGTGTGTGTATTTATATATAGGGAATGATTTATTTTTTTAGGATCAGGATTTAAAATGATAGTTGAATATATCAGGGTTTGGAAGGATGAATAAGCATGCCGCAAAAAAGGAATGATAATGTAGGAGAGATGTCAGGAAAAGCAGGGAGACGCAGAAAAGACAGAAAAGTAGGAAAACAAAAGGAAGAGGAGGAAGATGAAGAGCATGTAGGAGGGAGTTGTGCAAAGAAGGTGGAGAACAAAGATAGACAAGTACAAAGATGAAAAGACATTTATTTATTGCATGACAATCTGTGAACAATGCAGTAAAATGAGTGATGGTGAAGATGGAGGCAGTCTGAACTGCAGCAGGACTGAATACTGTGATACTATATAAACTGGATCAGTCTTTTATTAAATGGCAATAAAAAAACCACTGCCCAAAGTGAAATTGCGGAGTCTGAGAAGTAGACATATATTGACGCAATATTATCTGACTTTTAATACTGATTTTTCAGGGTGCAAATACCCAGGAAGATGATTTCTGTTTCCTAAAGAAAACAAAAATGTGTGGGTGTATTGAAGGGTGAGTGAGTAACCCCAGAAGGAACCAACAAAAAATAGAAGAATAATATGTTGGGAAAGGAGCAGCAGGCAGAAATAAGTTTACTACCCCTCACTCCTCTGAAAAGAAAATATTTGATACAGAAGGACAGAAAAGCTGAGAAGTTCTCAGCTATTTAAAAAGGTCATACTTTGTAGGAAAAGAACCTTTTTCCAAAATGAAATTATAAAAATATTCAGTCACATTTTGTGTGCTGTAGGTCTTGTTTCTCCAGTGCACAAAGACTGGCTCTTTTAGATTTCGTAAAAATCTAGCACTGTTAAAAATCTTCCTGTCGCATTTTGGAAACAAGCTCTCCATTATTAATAATAATTGGGTCTAAGGAGCCACCTAATCCTGTAACTGGGATCCTTTTGTTAAACTTTGCATTGTAGCGCACAGCAGGGCCTGAGAGGGAGAGAGCAGCACAGAGATGCAGATATATTAGTCAAATAAAAAGCAAGATGGAGCTACCAAACTGTTGAAACTGTGTAGAGTTATGTTGTGAAATCAGCACCTTGAACTAGATAGAATGAGGTAAATACGTCAGTTGCAAATATATTCTATCAAATGTATTTGTCATTCAGTAGTTTCCTTCCTTTCACCCAAACAGTTGAATATAAGGATGAGGTGAAACATGAGTATTAGTGGGCTGTAACCCTAATAACCCATAACAGCTGATTTCTTGACCCGATGTGGATTCAAAGCCACTTCCTGACATTCAGCAACACTGATGTATTTGATAATGAAATTGTCTTTCAGTCCTGTGGAAAGTTATCATGGTCATACCGATCTTTGGTTGTAAAAACTGAGCAAACACTGCACTCACAAAAGTAATCTATGAGGAATATGTACTTCAAACATGTTAGATGGGTCAACATGACTCCTTGGGCCAGGTTAACCTGTTAATGCTGGACCAGTCTGTTTTCTTCACTCAGGTCCACTGATAAAAAAAAATGCAAATAGTTGATATTACAATTATATATATATATATATATATATGTTTTGTTTTTTTTTTGTTTTGTTTTTTAAACAGAGTTCAGTCAACATGTCATTATCAAAATATTTAGGTTCTCACAGTTGCTGAATAAAAACAGTGTACAGTAGTTAATCATTCACTACACCATCCTGTTTATCCCATTTCTGCACATGAGGCTGCATCATCTGAGTATTTAACCAGAGAGAGTGGAGAGCAGCACTGGGGATGAATCTGCTCAAACTGACAAATAATTACTGTGAATTAATTTCAGTATGATCTCACAAGAAGACCGACAGGAAGTCTGAGGGTTCAAACACTCCATGGGTCTCTGAAGTCACTCACTGAAAAACATCTGAGTCTGAGATGGAGCACAGCGGATGGAAGAAGTCAAAAATCAGAAAGCAACAGGATGGCTGAGGAAGATGCTGGCAAGACAAATGAGTGAGGGACAAAAAGTGAAGTAGGACCCTACCTTTGATTGAGCTGGTGGGGATGATACCCTCTGCTGTTCCTCCATAACCTCCTGATACAATGCTAGTCTCATTTAGATTGGGCCCCGATACCATCACCTGCTGTAGGTCCTGCAAAGTTTAAACGGTGGAAAAAAAACAAAACAAACAAACAAAAAAAAAAAAAAAAAACACACACACACACACCAACCAATCAACCAACAAAAAAAACAAAAAACAAAAACACAAAACAGAAGGACAAAGGGAGGGGTTTCGGGTGGGTTGGGGTGGGGATACGTAAACAAGGGATTATGACTGAGTGTTGCATTCAGACAGTGCAGACAATGTAAGTTTAAGGCTTATTCACTAGAGGGGGACAAACACTTCTGTGTTCAGAGGTACACACAATCTTCAGGCATTGTCTTGCTTCAGCTACTTATCTGGAGGCCCAACAGGGAAAAACGATAAAGTCTGCGAAAGACAGAAAACACACCGCTGTGTGTGCAATCAATAATTAACCGAACTAGGGATTTCAGCTGCTGTTCTTCTGCTGTGATGCTGTTGAGAAAGTAAGCAAAAGGAGGCTTATATAGCAAAGCTGTCACAGACTTCTGAGTCTAAGCCGAGCCTGGGCTGCGGTGATCTATACAGCAGGAAATGCTCAAACAAACTATTTTCTCCTTCCAAAATAATCACCATCACAGGCTGCAGCAATCACACTGGGGGGACCGAGCTATGAGCCACATGATCCATCTTGTGTGTTTACTTTAATTAAAACTCACTGCTTTCTTTTGTCTGCCTTCCTGCTTGTGTATCAGCTAGTGAAGGAAAAAAAAACCAAAACAAAACAAAACACATTGGTGAGGGATTTATGGAAAAAAGGGAATATCTGGCCTGAACAGATTTACTCACTTTGGTTTGAATTTTAGTCACTCCTGAGCTGGAAGCAAGGCTCTTATTTCATTTGCTACAATAGCAATACATAGTGATTCAACCAAAGGCAAAGAGGAATATTGTCCATTGAGAAGTGAATTGGGAGGATCGTATGTAGGGCACTTCCTGGAGCATTGGGTTTGGACTCCAAAAGTAACATTGTGACAAGGAAACTACTGAAGGGAGGAAGTTATTTCCTTGTAAACAAACACCCAAAGTATGTGTGATAATGACAAGAAGGAAGTCAAGATACAGTTTGTTACTTTTTAGAGGTCAAATAGCATTTGCTAATTATCTCTCCTTCAGGGCTTTCTCTGCTTGTTGCGACAAACTTAATATTGTCCTGAGTCTCTTGCTGTAAATACAACTACAGCTCTGCACAATCAAAACAAAAATGGCAAACCAAAGACACATCAGCAAAACACAGCATTAGTATGACACATTGATTATTAGGATGTTGCCATGTTTTGTTTTGTCAACCAACACCTTCCAAAAAGAAGAAAAAAAAAAAAAAAAGGATGACACTCTCACATCACCCAAGGAAAGACACAAACACAGAAAATCTAAGCTATGTTAGCTCATTTGATAAAATAGAAACTAGATAGTTTTGAATTGAATAATCAGAAACAGTTTTTTGTGTGAGTGAAGTAGCTGCCAGCTATGTTTCTCTTGAAACATGTCCAGTTTGAGAGACGGTGTACATCTGGAGTTAGTAGGAGCCAAGTTATCAGACAGAACTACTCAGGCTGCACAGTGGTTTGGCATGAAATCCAATATCTGGCATTTTGTGAAGTAAACCAACAATGCAAGGTAATGTCACATGAAGTCAAACCACTGAGCAGTGCTACACACTGACAAGGACACACACAAACAAATGCACAAGTGGCCTGCTCACCCTGGTGCCTCTGGGGGTCCCTACCTTCTCATCTAAGCTCCACTGCAGCTTTACAGCCTGCACAGAGATGGAGGAAGGGGGAGGGGGGGAGGGGGGGAGGGGGGAGGGGAGGTCGACAAACACAACAAGAAAAACAACAACAAAAAATAAATAAAAACAAAAAATAACACAAAAAAGGAAGAGACAAAAAGAAACATCTGTGACTAAAATCATGAAACAAGATAGAATGATGTAAAAAGAAATGATTGTAATGTCCACAGACACTGGGGATGTAAGATGGAGAGCAGTGATGACTGATATCACAGCAGCCCAGGTCATGCATCATCATTTAACTCAAAGTTTCAAGTGGATCCTCTCATCCACAGGGTGGACATGTTATTCTTCATGTTTTCATATGCAAAGCATTTCTACAGCTTTGCCATGATATTACTCCATCACTGTCTGGATACAGATACAGTAAAACTGATTCAACATTATAAAAATGAATATATTCATTTACAAGACAATTCACAGACATTAAATGTGACGTAAACCTTAAGGGGGAGTAAAAAACACACAGAAAAAAAAAGAAAAGAGTACAAATACAGGCATCCACGAAAATGCCAAATTTAAGAGCCTAAACTTCAGGTACCATTTATCCAATTCAAACTGGGTCATGTCAGGAACATCCAACTGACACTCATCAGAGGAAAAGTACCAATTTTCCGCAGCTTACAATCAGTTTTCTGCCGTTCTACTGCATGGACGCGGAACCAACAACCAAAAAAACATCTTAAAAAGACGGACAAAACCTCCATTCATTAGAGATCTGCCTCATGCTGTGGCATCTGTTCAGTGTGGGAGAACACTGACGCAGACATTGATCCCTCCCTGGACGCCTTGTGGACATGCAGCCTGTTCTCTAAGATGAAGGAAACTACAGAACCATTGAGTCATCATAAAATAACTCTGGTAGAAGCATATTTGTTAACTTATAATACCGTTCTGTCTGTTTTTGTACAGAAGTATCAAAAACTCAATGCTGTAGCACGACCAATAGAGAGCCACAAACCATTATTCTTTGAATATAACGCTGCCATTCAAGGAGTGCCCTCCAAATTAACAGCACAAGTACTCACCTATGAGTAACTGTGCCAACAATATAAGATGCTGCTGAATTCACACCAGTGATCCACTGTGATGCCTCTGATGCTTTTTGCCAGCATGCTGTGGGCAGTTGTCGCTGTCAAACTGCCAGCAGCCAGACATGTTCTGACATGAGCGTGATGCCACAGCATCTGAAGCTAGACATCTGTTCCTTCCTAACCTGCCAATCTTCACCTCTGTGTGCTGCTGCAGCGTCGAACCAAGTGTTGCACAGCAGATATCAATCTGATTTCAGAGAGCTTTCACCCAAGGACAAAGCACAGCCAGCTTCACTGCCAGATTAATTACAGAGTTGCCATGACAACTGGTTAATACCCAGCACTTAACGGTGAGGCCAAACACATACGTGAACACATTAAACTGAATTGGCCGCACCAAGGGGTTTTAATACTTCACTGTTCATGTTTGGGGAAAAGGCTGGGTTTTCTTTTACTACCTGAGTGGAGTCACATAGTTCAGTGAGCAAATAATAAAATTGCTACCTGTGCTTCCAACAGGATCTTCAGTCTGTTTGTCAAACAAGGCGTGCCCTGAGAGGCAGGAAAAATCAACTTACTCCTTCTGACTGTACTGTTATTTCATTTTATCTCAGTCTGACCAAGACACACCTGAAAATGTAGTGGAGACAAAATGTGTGTTCAAACGCAGAGCAGGAACTTCTGGGTTCAAATGAGGCACAGAGTGCTTATTCTTTCTGTAAATACAGTTTCTGCGGTCTTAGCTTTCCAGTTTCACACCTTATTTTCATAGTTAACCAAATACATCAAATGTCTCTGTTTGCAGCCCCCAACGCGCAGCCGCATTATTGGGCGAAACTGGTTCCCAAGGAGACATCTGGACTCCTACAGCTGATTTCCCAGTAGGGGAAAGTCTCTTTGTAAGGAAACAAGCACTTCTGGCGGCATATGACAGGAAGCAGCTGGAAGACAGCTAAAGATGGTCACTCTGCTCAGTTCAATACAGATATATATGCTAACGAAAGACATGTGCATGTACGGAGAGATATTGCTGACAAACAGAGTGGTACTGTAATGTGAATGGCATGAAAAGACTCGGCGCAATTAACTAATCTTGTGATAGCTGAGAACAATACCAATCGCCATTATGTCAACTTTGAACAAAGTGAAAGGCACGCCTTTATCCGCCATACTGTGCTCAACCAGGAGCAAAAACCCTGTAATGACATCAACTGGTTGACATAAGGAGGTTTGATTCTCTTTGTGTGCTCCCATGTGGATGATACAGCATAACCCTCAGGAATATTATTGTACCGACAGGAGCATCATCAAATGAAAGCTATTATTAGAGGTTTCTTCAAAAGTAAAGTCAGACAAAAATATTTAGGTGTTTGATAGAAGAATTGACTTCACAATTCATCTTACACTTAAAATGGCACAAAATCCTTACACTAAACCCCCATGAACACACACATACACACACACAAAAAAAAAACAAAAAACCACTGAGGAATAAATGACAGCTTTTTGTACTCAGCTCTGTTTGCTGCAGTTTTGTTGTATGCAAATTATCTTTTTTTGGCCTTGGATCACATGATAGAGAAAACAAACAGTTTGCATGTTTGTCCCCTTGTGTAACACCTTTAAATAGGTAAATAACAACTATGCACAGTGTCTCAAAATGTTACACACACACACACACACACACTCAGCTGATACATTAGCCACAACCCACCTGTTCAAGGCTGTCGTCCTCTGGTAGTGTCCCTGTGTCGCCATTACTGTTGATAGGAATTTCCATGGTTGCAGCTTTACTCATAATGCTGTCTGTCATAATGCACTATTTCTGGGAGTAAAAGGGGGGAAGAGAGAGAGAGATAATGTTGGGATAAAACAATGTGCTATGTGTAAAGAAAGTGAAGGAGGCAGGAATGGAAAAACAGTAAGGCTTTAATTTTGCTGTGAAGAGAAGACCAAAGAGCGTAGTAAAAACAGCCAAGTCATTTAATGGATGGGAATATGATTACCACAAACAATCGAGGAGGTGGGTTTCAAAGAGCAAGGCTACCACTCTGCATAAAAAACAACGGATATACGAAAGCCCTGTGCACCAGGAGCCACCACTACAGTGAGCTGTCCTGCTGAAGTGGACACTCTACTCAATTAAAAAGGCTGCATGTTGGCAGCACCCACAGCCCTAAAAATCCCCCAACAAGAGAGAAGGCAGGAAAATGTGAATGTCAATATAGTCCACCTGTTTATGTTATGACACATAAATGTTAACATCTGGCAAATCACAGAAAATAGCATGTGTTTTGTGTTCAAACTAAAATAATGAGCTTGTTTAATTCACTCCAACAATGATCAAAAGTAGGGAGTGTACACTGTGGGTGTGTGTGTGTCAGATGATTATGTGTGAGAAGTTATCATGGCAGGCTATAGCTAAGGTTAAACAGAGTAACATAAATCCAGCATATTGCAATAACTTCACACATGGTTAAGAAAATTGATTCCTGATTTGTAGATTGTGTGAGTTTAAAATACTCAAATCACTAAGAGAGGCTTCAGGCTGATGCCCAACGTTGTCACTCTGCAGCGATTGCTTTAACTATAGTCACCTCTTATCATACAAAAACTAACTCACTAATTAGAATTCACTTTTACAAAGTAGTTCAATTCCCCAACTGCACTTGCAATTTCCCCACAGTGGGACAAATACTGGAATTTGAATGTGACCACGATTTTTCTGCTGACACATCTGCTGATCTCCATTAATCTACTACTGGTCTATAAATATTTTAACCTTATTTAATGTCCAATCTAATGGGGCCTTGAAATACCGTATAATGTTTAAATGCCACAGTGCAAAGCAAGCTGTACCGTATATGTTGTATTCTAGTAATGACTGTATGGAAAGACAAAAATATGAGCTGTATGGAAGTCACTGGCTGGCATCAATGTCACTGCTGCATAAAGGGACGTATGAGTAAGACTTGTTTACTTTTGCTCTGACCTCGCCTGAGTGGCTTTTCCATTAGAAATGCACACTTTGCCACGCTGAGCCCAGTTCAATTCCAGGGAAATGACTCTCTGTTGACTTTAGCCAGCAGAAGAAAGACAGACTTCTCTTTCCACAAAATACTGGATACCTGTCCATGTAAAAATCTAACATGTAGTATGAAGAAGAAATCTACTTATCACTGTGATATTTTACATTTAGGGAGGACTTCATAGACTGAGGAACCAAATCTGCTGCTTTGCATGAACTAGGCCCTGGTCCAGCTACAGTATTTCGTCCTCAGTAAGTGCCTCAATCCACTAAAGTATTTTGGGCTCTCAGTCTTATAACTTAAGGCAGACTGAATCAATGAGAGATCAGTTTGAACTGAGAAATAATTGTTTATCATATTCATCAGCAGTCTATTATAAGACAAGAGCAGCATCAGAAATAACCCCAACTATCCGCAGAGTGGCTGCATAAGATAGGCCAAAAAAAAATGCTTTGATAATTACTATTAAATCAAGTTCAATTCAAGTGCACTGTGATAAAATTGAACTGAATGATGAACATGTAGCATCTGACAGAAATAATGGTGACATGACTGATCCCATTGAACTGACAGGTGCACCAGCACAGGTGTAGTTATTCCCCCAGCAGCAGGTAACGCTGGTTCGGCCTCCGGTCGGTTCAATACACCCGACATAGTGTGGGGAGTTAAAAAAAACAAAAAAAAAACAAAACTCCTGATTTGCTTTCATTCATTTTGTTCAAAAGGTAATGTATTTCAGGCTGGAAAATAATTACCTAGCAAAAAAATAAAAAAAGGCCTGCCTCCAGTTAACACATGCAGCTGTTCAGAGGAAGCTGCTTTAAAATAACAATAACAACAACAACAGTAATAATAATGATAACAATGATAAAAGAGTGAGTTCACCGTGCAAAGACGGCTGGAAAAGAAACGACATTAAACCGAGACACAAAGCAGCGGGGTCGTGAGCAGACGGTTTGACTTACGGTGCCGAGTTCCGTCGTTCACTCGGAGATGTTCGGGAAGCTAACGAGCTAGCAGGCTAACGCCAGCGCATCCCAGTTCGTGAGCGGCTCAAAAGAGCTTTTTTTTCCCCCTTTATCGGGCCGAGGAAATAATTTAAAAAAGGAAAACTCCCCACCTGGGATAACACTGCAGGGTCCCTTGGTTTAAGGATATTTTGATGACATAACAAGGTGAGGTGCCTGTTCTGCCTGAGCCTGTGCTGCGGACTCTCCTCGTAAATAATCCTCTGCCTCCTTCTTCTTCTTCTTCTTTGGGAGAAGCGTTACGCGGAAGTGACGTCATCACACAATTCGTTTCGCAGACGCGCTGGGAGACGAAGATCGTCCGTTGACCGCAAGATAGCTCCCTCCTCCCGAAAACGAAAAAGGACGCTGCCTGCAGAAAGGTTATATATATATACTTGCTAGTTATAGCAAGTGGTCAAACTGCTTGTACCTGCTAAACATCATTACACATTGAAGTTGAGGTTACACCCATGTCTGCATAATTACACTTCCGAGTAGTAAGTTAATATAGCTCAATTTTTTAGGGGTGTTGAGTCCCTCCCAGAAACATTAGTGTAAGGTGTGTGTACTCATGCATGTATTGCTTTGAGGAAGCGAAAATCACTGATGAAGGTGCTAAATGAAGGCTTTTTTTTTTTTTTTTTAAAGGAAGTTTATGTAAAGATAGATACACAAAAACCAGCAATACAGTTCAGCTGTTTTGTGGCCCCTTTTATTTTTTCCACCACAAAAGGCCCAGAAACAATCGACACAGGTATTGTATGCTGGTTTTATCACGATTACAGATAAGAAAAATGAGCTGGCATTCTGAAAGTCTGACATTCTTTCCCATTTGAGTAAGTGGCTACAAAATGATGATAAGAAGGTTTGCTCCTTGATCTGCTGCACACTGGAAGCCTCAGACACCTTTGAAGAACTTTATAGCTCATTAAGGCCATTGTGAGCAGAATATGAAGGATAGAATATTACAGCACATGCTGGATATCCTGCCTTCACATTCCTGATTTGTGCATTAGGGAATAATAACAGAGGCACAGTTGACAGAAACTCTAAATATAAAATCAACTTATCAACATTATAAAGGTGGTTTCAAACATAATGTAGAATTCACTGTAAAAATCAGTGGCTGTAACACTATATATATATATATATATATATATATAATCCAGACTTTAAGCACTCCTCAGAAATGTAACTGAAACTCTGAAAAGAGTGAGGATTCTTACTTTTTCTTTTATCAGGATGAAATCTTTGGATGCACCTTGGAAGTGATGTGTTGAGGTCTTTGCAGGCTGGCAGGATGGTTGCACATTAACTCAAACAAAAGTGAGTTAAAATTGGTATTTTGGCTGTGCTCAGAGCAAGGCAATGACCCCTGTGAGTTCACAGTTTGAATCCAAACTCTACTAGTCAGTTAGTTAGATACTCTCCCCCCCGTGGATGCAACTGGGAATTCACCTAGATCAGGAGCTGGGACATGGTGGCCTGTAGGGAATAGCACAAAATGCAGCTTTCATGATAGTCAGTTTCCTGCATTGTAATAAGGCAAGGCTTTTTAAATGTGAAAGATAAAGACATGAAATGAATGGAGCTGAAAATAATCATATTCACCAAGGTAACAGAATTACAACATACTTTATGTAAATTAATATAAAGTGAAATGCTTTTAGGTTATATATATATATATATATATATATATATATATATATATGTACAACTTTGTGCTCATAGGAAATCCGGCCTTTCAGTAGGTAGGAGGTGTATGGGAGAAAAGGCCTACATGTGGGTGGTCAGTACGCTCTCTTTCTCACTGATAAAGAGATTATGTTGTGACATCTATTGTATGGGAACAAAGCCGTAAACACTTCATCCCAACATACAAACAGTCTCTCATTAACATACAATATCTTAATACAGCAGGGGTATGCAAGAGAAATGTATGTTCCTTTATGTATTAGACAAATTAGATTAACTTTGTTTAAACTTAACTTCAGTGAGGACTTATTCTTCTTCTTCTGTGTTCTTTCCATCTCTTCTCATCACATGTGCGGAAATCTTTTATACTTTAAAAGATTCACATCCAAGTAAAGGTTGTGGTGAAAGCACAATGTAGCTCCTGTGCTGCCCTCTGTGGGTAAATTTTGGTCTGAGGTGATCATAAGAGAGCAAAGATTATGGCATCTACTCTCTGTCCCTCGGTGAGGTATAACTCCTGTGTGAGCTAAATTATTCTTCAGCTTGTTGCATGAAGCACAGGACAACTTGCTGAGACTAATTAATTGCAAGAAAGAATTGCCTGGACTGGACTTAGTCATAATCTGAAACTCAAGCCAAAGAGTTCATTAAAACCAATTATCCCAGATACATAGCATCTGTTGTGCACCCACAAGAAAGCGTTTGGAACGATATGGTTCAAATTCCAAGTAAATCATCAGCACTGTAGGATTTGGCCTTCATGTGAAGGATATCATTTAAGCCTAACATTTACAGCATGCACATCTTGCTCTCACGTACTTAAGCTAGGAATGAACCACTGCTTAAGAGTAACATTAACAACACTGGACGATGTCCTCCAAACACTGACGGGCTGAAGAGTTTCAAACTGCTTCTGCAATCAATCAGAGCTACAGGAAGGAGGTGCAAAGTGAAAGTGTGAACGTTTTATTAATGAATGGATGGCAAACTGAAAAAACTGTTACGCCAAAAGAAACTTATGGTCTATTTTTTGGAAGGCCTTTGAGATTCCATATGGGAACATTTTACCAATGAAAGTGTGGGTGAACACAGAAGGAGTTTTCCAGCTGTTGGTTTTTTTTTTTTTTTTTTTTTTTTAAATTTTTTTATTCCATGTCTGAGTAACTACCTGCTGCACTAAACATGGCGTGGTGTTTTGTGTTATTCCTTCCTCTCTATCCTGAATAACCTAAACAGAGCACAAAAATGTTTTACAGCTTGCAGACACACAAACAATAAAATCACATGTAATATAATTTGCTACAGCTGCTGCTGCTACTGCAGATGTGTGTGTATATTGTCCTGTCCACCCAAATTACAGCATACAGTTGTCGCACTCCCACTGCAGGTTGGCCCGTTACCATCCGTTTCTTGTAATTATCACAATGATTCACTTTTACTGTGTAGTCAATCGTGACTTTCTAGAAAGAGAGTATTTACTGAGTCTTTTCCTGGTAATGCTATTACATTGGTACCATCCATGCATGGAGAAGAGAAATGAGCAAGTATGAAAACATGAATTTTAAAAGTCCAACATATAATTTTTTTTGTTTTGTTTATGAAGCAGGCCGCGTTTCTATATTAATGTAGTGAAAGTTTCAGAATCACAACAGCCCCATACATAGAGTCTATGTTTAAAAATGAACTGAAGCTGTGGGGACCTTTTTAACTTTCTGATGTCATGACAAAACATACATTTATGCCTTAAGCCCAGCTGACCCAGACCAACCATCCACCTGTGGAGGATTCAGTTTCTTAAAGTGTTTACCTGATAGCTCCTATATTTTTGTCTTTTGGAGGAAGGCTTGCTCACAGGGCCTGTTCCTATTGGACATCCAGAAAGAAGCCTGAAAAAGGAGATATAAAAATACTCTGAGAGAGTTTTTCTTCATAAATTTATCTTTTATATATCTTTCTTTTGAATAAATCCAAACCTCAAATAAAACACAAGAAAAATGTGGAAGATGACATGGCCAAACTAGAAGACTTAATGCTGCTTGTATATTGATGCTAGGAGGGAGACGCAGTGAAAATAAGTATTACTCACTTTCTATTATATATTGTATGATGAAAAAATTAAAATGTTTTTCAAAACAAACAAAAAATGGACAGTTACGGAGAAAGATATAGTTTATGCTTTAACTGCGTTTAGTCTTCTTTTTGGTAGAAAGCTAAAAGAAAAGAGAAACATGCTGAAAGCAGCTGCATTTTTAATCAGGCTATTCAAACGTGTTCTGTCAAGATGAGCCGCTTATATCTGAAATGATTCATTCTACCAGAAACTCACACCACACAAACCGACAGCCGTAATTCATAACCCTGCTTGACTCTTCGTGCTCTGCCTTTGTTTTTTTTTTTTAATGGGCCTGTGCAGAGATTTAATTGCATATTCCTGTGAAACAAACACATTAATTAAATTCTCACTTTTTTTTTCTTTTTAATTTTGTCCATTTTTCAAAAACATGAAAATCAACACTTGAAGGAAAACATTAGGAGACAGCACGAACACAGTGTTTTTAATGCGTCACTCTCACGTACTCAGGTTGTGTGGGACACTTCATTGCTGCCAAGGAAAATGCAGCGTTAGCAGAGTGTGGCTCAGGGGAGGTAGGTGCATATTTTTCAGTTACACATCCTGGTTGTAGAAAGTGATGAAGAAAGTTTTTGATCTTGGGAGTTAGTCAGCCACTGCATGAGACTCGAGTTTGGCCGCGGATGGACCGGTTACTGGAATCATAGGATGTTATTCCTGATTCAGCCATCAGTGAGCAGACCCACCTGTTGACTCACATGAGAACTCACACACATTTATGGTTTCATGCCATCACACACACATCAAGTCTCAAATACGTTCATCAGTCACGCAGGCCCTTTGTCCATGGACTCTGAACAAAAACTACAGATTCATGCATTTTACATTTTCAATCAAGCAAAACTTTTGACATCTATCAGAAGTGCAGTGTATATTTAGTCCCCCGTTACTTCTTCAACAGAATTTCTGCTTTATACCTAATATGCCCTCATGATGGCACCAAATCCCAAACTTAAAATGCATCCAAAAAAGTATCAATTCTATGTCATATAAATTGTCTGCAGACTAACATCTTAAAGTCAGTTCAGAGGCTGGCGGAGATTTTCAGATATCATCTAATGACTGCAGCAGCTTTATGAGCATTTATGAGCTTACTGGTTAATTCACAGCTCCTTCAGAGCCACTTGTAATCAACTGCTGACTTCACATGTGGACGTCTGAGCTTATTGTAAACACGACACTCCACGAACATGCCAATCAGCAGCAGGCCCTGCAAGAACTGCACTGTTGTATATCCTCCAGGAGACCACACCAGCCGTGATTTGCTTTTGTTCATCAGCTAATCAGAAAAGCTGCTAATAGACTGATGCTCTCTCCGAGGTGTTTATATTGTAGAGAGACACCCCACCCTCCTTTTAAACAAAGAGTGTCCGACCCTGTGGTGGTTGTTCAACAGCGGCTCTCAGTGTACATAGACACTGATTCAAGACTGTCGAATTCTCACAAGGCGCCGACGCATGCACACAAACACACTTTTCTCATATGTATTTTCAAGTCATATCAAAGTTTAAATATTTTGACTGACCATGAAGCTACTGAGTGCAGCCGAGGGGGTTCCAATTCTCGACAACGAACCAAAAAAAATGTAAAAAAGTCATTCATCTGTTCTGCATCAGGAGCAAAAAAAACACCAGTCTCTGCCCGGAGGTGTGCGGGGCCCTGTGTAGCTGTGAGCGAACCATTCAGGAGTCAACATAGGTAAATATTACAGGTCATTGCCATTCAGGGTTTTTCTTTTTCCTTGAAGGGTGTCGTGCTGCTGTTTTCGTAAAGCGTGTGGGTTGGAGAGCTGTAATATTGGCACAGCAGCTCTCAGAGTCCAGTGGTGTAAATCCTTTCGCTATGTTTCCTTCAATAAATGGCAGCATTTTTATTCCAACACTAACAGTAAAAAAGTCAACATTTCCAGAAGGGTTACCATATATTTGATCATTTTCATATGTGAATACATGCAGTTTGATGCTAATTGACAAATATTTGCCGAAACAAATCTTACAACTTCTGAAAGCTCTGGCAAAACTACTGTGTTGTTATTATTATTTTTTTTTAAACCATAGTTTCCAGGGTTAAGAATGAACTTCAGGATAACACAATACATTCTCTTCATTAGACAACAATGATGGGGAAAAAAACAAAACGAAAACATCCACATCCACATGCATCCACTTTTACGCCTCCACTACTGGAAAGCTTGAATTAGTTTAGGGTTAATTGTCTAATTCAAATGCTCATCATAGTATTGAATGATAACAATTAACAGCCAAATATTAAATGCAACGCACAGCAACCTTTAGCACAAAAGCATTATCCTGAACCCTGAACTCCTTTTTCCTTTCCAACCTCAACTGATGATAATTTCTCTTATCAAGACAGACGCATTAACTAGATGATAGGTATTGATATTGATGCATGCTGAACGTGATATGGCTATAGTTTGTCTCCCTCACTGAAGAGTTTGTAATTTATATGGAGGCCTTTGCAATGTTGGAAGTATTCCCTGTTCCCATATGTGCCAGAGATGTTATTAATGCTTCCTGAGTTTATTTTGTGTTTGAAATCAGCTACCTGTACTTGGCAGAACACATTGTAGCTTGTTAAAAACTGCACAACGTACACATGTGGACACACGTGCACACACCACACAGACACACAGATGAGGCCAAATGAGAAAGCTGTGATAAATGTTTGTATTAGTTGCCAGGATCGGTGTTTTACAGCTGCATTTGTTCCTGAATCTGCTGGTTTATGGTGCACTCTGGGTCACGCACTACATCCAAACACAGCCAGAATGAAAGGGAAAAAAACACGCCACCTCAACCCTTGGCACATACACACACACACACGAGTGAGAGGCCTGCCCACACACACCAAGACGGGCACAAGCCACATCAAAGCAAACACACTAATCCAGCCAGGAAGTGGGGGATCCATAGGCCTAATCACGAAAGCAGAGAGAAATGCATATGAAATAAAATAAACAAAACCCTATCGCCTAAATATTTACGCCATCTGCAGTTAATCAGTGGTTACAGGGCCAAGCTTCTTTATTTTTCTTTGGGTGACATCTTAAGAGACAATTTATTTTCAGCAGTAATAGCTATGGGATCACGAAGCTCACTGGATCTGCTATTCAACTATGACCTGGACATTACTTTTGCGAGCACATATACATCATACTCCAAACAAATCATGAATGGGTTTCTTTATAAACTGATCAGTGTTCAAAATGAAAGTTTGAGTCGAGGACAGTCACATAAAGCATGGATTTGGAAGTAAAACGTGCAAAATGCTTTTCTCCAAGTTTAACCTGAATTTACACGATAAAAAAAAATAAAAATAAAATAAATCACATGAAAAACAAAGGCAGTAGGGATAGATCATTTCAAACCAATATTTCTTTGCACTGTTTAGGGAACCTTGAGGACCTCCAACAAATTGTATATTCTGAAGAATCCTTTTTCAAATCAAGGAGCTTAGGGGCACCTCTTTGATCTCATCTCTCTTCTTCTTGTTTTTTATTTAATTTTTTTTCCCTTTTGTATGTCCCGGCGTTCTTTGAAACTGTTCTGATGAACCCATAATTTTTTCTTTTACAGTGAGCCCAAACCGGCCCTAAACCAACCTCAGCGCTTTAAGGGGGACTTTGGGTTGGGTTGACAGAGGATGGCCGGGCAGCCACCTGGTGGGGCTGTGGGAGAAGGGAAATGGAGTGTAATCAAACAAGCCGCCAAAGCAACACCAAGCACTCACTGGGTTTATGAGGCAGTCGACCGCTAACAATAAAAGAGGAAACACCTTTTTTTAATTTTTTATACACATTCCATTCTGTGCTTTGTCTAAAAAAATGCATTTTACTGTTGATGCCCCATCCAGGCAGAGGAATTTTCATTTTGCTTTTTTTTTTTTTCCAGCCCTGTGACAGCCATCTCTTTTCTAACATGATTCATTTAAAAGCACACACACACTCAGACACTGTCCCCAGTGGTTTTTGTCTGTGTGTCTCTGTCTGAGTTCCTTGGTGACACCTACATTATTCAGCTGTATAAGATCCATTAGGGTGAATGTGCTGCGCCGAGTCCAGTCTGGTTTGGTGTGGAGCTTTCCATTACGCTGGTCAGCTGGAACAGTTGGGAGATGCTCGAGGGGGGAAAAAAAAGGGCAGGGGAAAAAAAGGTTTAAGACAAAAGTAGGACAGACAAATAACGGTAAAGATGCAGGATGCAGACTTGATGCATGAGGGCTTAAAGTTCTGTGTGAACTTTCTGTCCTGGGGGACTCCACCGACAGAGTACACACACAACCTCAACACTGGCTCTATCATCATTAAAAACATGCTGAATTATTTGGCGGGGGCATGGAGTGGGAACAAAGAATTCAGTGGCATAGATACAGCTAATGTAAATAATTCTACTTTTTCACATGGGCAGAATGCAAATGCAAATAAATCTTCACTAATTTATCAAGATTTTAGGAGAGGCACAGAAAAAAAAAAAAGGAAGAAAGGAACAGCTGCAGCTCCGAAATGTGTGAGACCTTATCTCCTGCCCCTGAATACACCGTTTCTACCCTCCCTTCACCTCTCCCAGCCCTCCGCACCTCCAGACATAACAGCAGGGCAGTATAGGCCAGATGTGCAGGACGCAGAGGTGCAGAAAGATCCTATCCAGCCTCCACTGCCCCCAGAGATCCCCGGGTCCATTTGGTCCTCATGTTTCAGACCACGGGCTGTCAATCCTAGTGCCCGGCTCTCCATGACAGAGGCCTGGCAGCAGACTCACTTCTGTCACTACTCATGCTCAGTGGCAGCTCGTGTAAATGATTTATAGGATGATATATGTGTGCATGCATGCACATTCTCCTGACACGTTTTTTTTTTTCCCTCTTTCTCTCCCTCTCTCTCACACACACACTTTAACACCATATGCATCTTGACTCCAGAGACTTGTTGGTCCCCATGGTGTGTGTGCTGTTTATATCTACATAAACACAGATGTAAAGTAGCTGCACAGCAGTGTGCCAACATATAACTAAGTGTTTTACTGCACACTGAGAAAAATACAACGATGCCTTTCCAGTATTTCTATAGACCAAAGTCTTTTCCATAAAAACCCCAAACCCTGTTCTCCTTCTAATTAAGATGTAAACTGGTTCCATGGGATTGTATTAATCTGGAGTATATCTCCACTTGATGTCAAAGTAATGGAAATTCCATTGTGATATTTACTTTAATAATGGTATTTTTCCATGTGTGCTGGGGCATATCTGTTGGAGCTTGTGCAATCAGTCACAGACTACACTCGGCCCATTCCTCTTGGGCCTTTCCCTCCTGAAATGCACGGGGAGAAAGATAGATGCTTGCAGTCCTTTTAAGCCATTAAGAGGGTGAGCAAACATCCCCTCGAAACTCTTTAAAATGACAAGAACGTCTCCCCCTCCTGCAAAAAAAGCAAATAACCTCTCCTGTTCTCCCTAGCTTTCCTCGTCTTTCGTCGGCTGCTCTTCCTCCTCCTAATTTCAGCGACGACATCTTAGGGAGGATGAGACATCAAGTAAAAGTTGTTGAACTTGGGCGTTGAGCGGGAAACTGAAAGCACTGGCATGCATCTTCAGACACAAAGTGTTTTGAAATCATCGTGTCCAGAAAATTGACAACGAATTTAACAGCGGAAAATCAATCACGCCTAGTTTGCTGGCCAGAAACTACAAATATTCAGAAAATTGGAGACACTGGTGTATCACCATATAAAAACTGACAAAGATACCTGTAGCTGGGGAGCTCAGCAAGACCATGTAGTTAGGTGGAGCACGCACGCACACAATCACATTTGGAAGTGAACTCCTGAAGGGGCTTCATTTATTGGGAGCTCAGAGGATTTAACTGAGCAGGGGTCCACAGCCACCCAAACATCTACTTCCTCTGCCCCGTGGATAAGACTCCTCATCAAGATGGGCATACCTGTAAGAGTCCAATAAAGGACAGATTCATGGGTCACAAGAATTTACCCCCACATTCCTGAGATCCTGCATCTATCTCGATGTGCCTGTAGCAAGTCTGCCTCCCCTAGATGTACGTCACAGTGACATTTTGCTCCCTCAGCATGACATGAAAGTGAGTCAAGTTTGGCACAGTAGCCCACTACTACCCTACCCGAGTTTAACAGGTCAGAAACGGGTGATTGGCTCACCTGCTTTCTCTCCCACTTGCAGATTTTGCACTTTCTCGATTTTCCCTCATTCTTGTACTCCCTCCAACCTGTTCCGTGTTTTATCCCTGGACTTTAAGGGGTGGTGCGGGGAGAGAGGGTCCAGAAAAGCTTCCACTGGAAGAAAAATGGCTGCATTTTTGGAACATTACAGCAAGTTTCTGACATGATGTTTGGATTGAGAGCACCATATGTGATATTGTAAAATGGGGAAGTTATAGCACAATGTCAGTTTTCATTGATTCCTTTTTTTTTTTTTTTTTTTTGGTCGGGGGGCAGACACTGAGTAGTTCCACTTATGTTTTATTTAGGAAAGCAACATGATAGTTCAAATTGTCAGGGAACTCAGGAAAAATGGGAATAAAGTTGATATTTTATTATATGTGGCGGAATATATAACAGCGATGCTGCAAATTTGAGAAATGTACAGCAGCCAGCTCCCTCATGCATATTGTTTCAGACACACGTGCTGCACAAAAACAGGTAAAAATAAACACATACAAATAAAAATAACACCTAACAAACACTTGTAGAGGCACATATTACCTCCCTGAGCCCCAAATGTTATCCTTGACCAACTTATTAAGAGTCCATATACCTTTCCTCAGTCCCGACCCTGAGTCAAACATCAAACACCATTATTTCCACTTTTGACCTTTGCCCTTAAACCTTATTTTAAACCCCGAACTGCCCTTTGAAGAAATAAAAATGTCAGACAAAAATGTTCTTACTTTCCAAAAATATCCCAACTCGCAAGGTCTAAAATGCAAAGTACAAGAGAACACACACACCCGCACACACACACAGACACACTCATAGAGTTGCATTTGAGATTGCAGATCAGGAGAAATAATGTCCGTATATGGTCATGGTGTAATTTCTCTCTCGGTGCTATAGCCTGGAGTAAATCTCCATGTGTCTAGCGAGTTTATTAAAACCTGTGAACTTTGGTGAGCAGAAGATTTGGAGGAGACACAACAACAGCTCATCCAAGTGATTTTTGTAGCCACCCTGATGATGGCTGTGTTTCACTAGAGTTCAGACGAGGGAGACTGTGACACACAGCTGATCAAAACTATGTTGATTTTTTATTGCGCTCATGAGTTTTTCTCTCTGCATAATAAAATAAGGTTTCTATTAGACATCTGTTGTTTGCAACTGCAGTTTTTTTTTTTTTTTTTTTTTACAAATACCTTTAGTTAGCTACCCTCACATTTGATTTTTGGTGTGAAAATTCTCCCTTCCTCTGTCTCCTCTGAAAAGCCTCTAAGACAGGATGTTCACTGGATTGTATGTAAGAGACTTTTAAAAAGCAAAGTGAGCCTCAGTTTCTCTCACAAATCCTGATCCTACTAAAAAAAGAGAAAGTTCAAGAAAACAGCCTCAACTTCATTCTGAGCGATGCAGCTTATAACGTGGCTCATCCTAGCGTCTCGGAGCCTTTCATTGTGGCTTACTGTGAAAGCAGCTCATCTTAGCCCTGCAACGGCTGCTGATACTGTTCAGACATCTGTACTCCACAGTTAAGAAATACTCAGCTCAGTTTCACTGTGCCCCCAGTCACCACCTACTCTGAGAGTACGTATAGTAAATCTAGGGTAAACCAGAAAAGGGTCTTACTATTGTACAACCATCTTCGGAAGCTTAAGGACCAGTTTAATACGTTGGGACTGCTTGAGGCTCAACTGCAGCAGGTTTAGCCTGAATTAAAGCCAGGATGCACAAAGTAAACTTTAATGTCTTCTTTTCAAACTAACCCGCTCCCCAACCTCCCCTCCAAGAGCATCAAAAGGTCAAAATCTCCATGTTTTAACAATCAGCATCAACTGTGAAAAAGTTTTATCAGACGTCAGTTTCGGGACTTTCCTCTTATTGTTTTGTGCAACATCATCCATCAGTTGGAAAACTCAGGATAAATAGGTCTTTATCCTTGTTCATTTCTGTAAATCCAAAATTTGGGGTTTGATAAATGAATCACGAGGGAAACAGGCTCAGAAACAAAGTGACGTATTTGTTAGTTACAGAGACAACATTCATGATGCACAAATAACAGCCAGTGCAAATTCTCCTTTTTTCCCCGCTGACCAGATGACATAAATCTGAAAAACAGGTTATGTTTTCACTCGTGAGTCACACTTGGCCAAAAATTTCCACCTAAAATAGATGCACATGTTGCCTCAGAGTCGTCTTTTTGCTTTGATTGTATTTTCGGACGGGCAGATCTATGACCAGCTCACACATGTGCCAGCACTCACACCCATACCACACACCAGAAGCGTTTGCCACATGTTTTACTACAACCCTGATTTACCACCTCCAGTCTACGTGATTGTATATGCCATTCCTGTCTCTTCCGGCCAAGCTTATACATATTCTACTGAGCGTACTGAAATTGCATGGTCGCTGCTTGTCATTATGTGCAGAATTTGATCTGTTCAGTGACACGATGCCAGAAAATGTCGAGACAAATAAAATCACAGAGCATGAGCGCGTAATATGTCCCAGAAAAGCTTTTTTTTTTTTTTTTTTTTATCTATTGTGGGTGAGGTTTTTTTTCTCACCTAATATAATTATTTCACATTCATGCATACTGCGGATAGTTACAAACCCACCATTGAATTGCAGTTTTCTTTTGTTTGGAAACAGTGCTTGGTTCTGGATCTGAATTCATCTGTTATAAATTTTACAAAATGTACTAATGGTTAGAGCGATACCACAGGCATGTTAAAGTCAAGCTCCCCAAAGTCACTCAACGCTTCCCGATATTTGCATTTTTTTTTCTGCTTAGTAGAGTTTAAAAGGATTATCCTGCAAAGTTGAAATAGCAGATCTGATAGGAAAAGTCAGGTGTGTTAGCCTTTTATCTGGTATGTGATGTTAAAAAACAGGGGATTTAGCGTGGCAGTATTTCTTCTCTTCAGTCATGCTGCATTCTGGACTCTAAGATCGTTAATGCCTCTTCTGACTTTTTTTTAACATAAATTAGCTCCAAGGGGCATCAGGTTACCATTCTAGTTTGTTTTCTTTTCTCTCGTAGTCAATCACTCTCAAAGCCTTTCTCACCCCTCTTAAGCACTCTGTACTTTGACCTTTGACCTGTATACCCACATCACCCAGATCTTGTTGTCTCAAAGGGTTTAGCCACGACCCACACTAAAACAAAAAACAGACCGAAGTGAAGAGTTCATTGAAACGGTACTTTAATAAACAAGTGGAAATATTGATTCATGCCCATTGTTTATAATTTCATTCATTGTTTTTATCAGAGCCTCATCATTTTTCATCCGACTGGATTGGAAAAATCTCAACTCACTTAGAAGCAAATGGAGAACCCCGCAGAGAAATCATCCTTCCTCACATGGGACCAACAGACAAACGAGTAAATCAATATACGAATAAATTGCCCCCTGCAACCACAAGAGGACCCAAAGGAGGAATAGAGGAGCAGGAAGGGAGAGGGGCAACTACGCAACTCTTAAAAGAAGGCTGCAAGGCAGCAGGGCAGCTTTGCTTTAATGAAGAGACGCTCCAATTGAATTTAAATACGCAAGAAGAAAAGACAGAATGGGGGGAGGGCAATGAGAAAGAGGAGCATCACCTAAAAAAAAAAAACTAAAAAATGTATGTACTTCATGACTTATTCATGCACCCCATGTGGCTGGTTAGAGTCCCACGGGAAGAATTAGAAAGATGGGGGGCCGTGCACTTAGTCTGTCCGTGTCTGCAGGACTATGAGGTCATATGTGAGCCAGTAGCCTGCCCTCCACTGACCTGCGGTACCTTGCCTGAGACAGCCGATTAGACCGTGCAATGGTAAACAGAATTACATCCCCATAAATATACAGTAAATGTCTCTTTGGGATATTCATTGCAGCCACAAACTCGTCATTTCTTTGTTCAGACGATGCCTACATACATCAGTGTGGACTTGGAGAGCGTTTCATTCATTTTATGAATTATTTGTATGGATGGGGAAATCTTTGTTCGGTGCCCAACAACTCCAATCCCTCCCTCTGGTGTATGTTATGTGAAACTCAAACAAACCTGACATCAAAAATGAACAGTGTTTGTTTAGACAAACAAAAACATGGCCTCCATTGGCTGCCGGCTATAGCATCTGCCTGGGAGTTCGCGCCGTGATTGCATTGGCTGCAGAGTGTGACAATCCAAACCGAATCATGCAGGGAAAGACCGGGAAAGGCAGCACGCTGCGATGACATTAGCAGATGGGTATAATTCATCGAGCAGGAGCTCCCTCGTTCAACGTTGAACACACAGACACTTAAACATGAATTCAGACGTCTCTTGCTCGACCTCCAGCAGCACTGGAGCCTCTGTGCTTTTTACCCCAGCACGAATTTAATGGGACGCAAAGTTGTGGTGCACACTCAGTTGGATTGCCTGAGTTTGTGTGTGGTGACCATTCATTATGGCAGGACCAAGTGAATACAGACTACACTCAACAATGCTGGTTGTTCTATTAATTGGAATATTTAATGCTGCAGCGGTGCTCTATGCTTGTTTGCCCTGCTGGGAAACACAGCAAAGTGAAAAACATTAGCCTCAGAGACAATACTGTTTTATGACAACCTCAGGAACAATGATGAGAACTGAACTTTCTTCAATCAAAATGATTATCTTCTAGGAATTTACATAAAAAGGCCGTGTCTTTGCCTTGGTAACATGCTTGTTTTGTTCCCTTGGAAATCCTAATCAAAGAAAGACTGAGGATTTAGTCATTCTTTATTGTGTCCCTTTATTGCTCCCCATTTTTCCCCTAACCATGACCCAAACCGTTGTCCTATTTATCAATAAGTGTTCAGTAGAAAGAAAGAGCAGATGTGAACTAGCATGCATGAACACTGACATTAGTTTTTGCATTCTTTAAGAAGTAGGCTTGAATGTTTGTCAAAAAACCGCCCAAAATATTGGCCAAGTGCAAAGACCAAAAGATGAAACAAAAAAAGTGACAGAATTTTTGAACACAATATTTTTTGATTGATTGATTTTGTTCGCCACAAGTGGCCAAGTCAGCGCATTTCACTTTTCAGCAAACATTTGCTTAATTGCATGTCCAGCAGTTGTGTGGAGTCGTGTCTCTGACCAGCTGTTGAATGTAAGTCTGATGATCACGCTCTGATTTTGCTGTCTGCCAGCCGCAGACAGAGATATATGACGCTTGTTAAATGCGCCACTATGCTCAACAGCGTTTCACTGCCAGCTGTGTCTGTTTGCGGTTTGGTGCAGAGCAGGTAGCGTACAGTGCGTTTTAAAAACTTTTTTCATTTAAAACGGTTTCCTGTGGAGGCAGAAAACAGCTAAACTTGAGCGGTGAGTGAATTGTTCAAACGTTCCACATCATCAGTCAGCCATTTGACATTTTTCCATTATCATTTGATGAATTGTTTTTATAAAAATATAGATTTAAGCCATGTTGGAAGCTATTTGAACCTCATCATTACTTTTTTCAAAGTTAAAACTTCATCAGATACATCCCTCTAATAACAAAAACACAGTGACAAGATTCAAGATGAAGGTAAAAGTCATTCCAGTGCACAAGTAAAAACAAGCCCAAGTGTTGCACATGAGCAGGATCAGGTCTTGCCTCTACTGGGGATATTTTAACTCATAACACCACAGGACAGTTTTATAAGCAACCAGAGAGAAAGAGGGAAGTAAATGTAGCCCGCTCACATTCAAGTCAACACTGAAGCTTAAAAAAAATTACAATAAAGCAAATCTGTGCTGCGGATGGCGATACAGAGAAAAGAGGAGGCAGAGAAAGAAGGATGGATAGAAAGAGTAGGGCAATAAAAGTGTTCAGGAGGGATCTTTATTTAGTTTAGGACTCAGACTCTAAAGTGAAAGCAGATGGGACTTCAGTCTGGAATAGTTTCCACTTGAAGTCTTGGACACGAGTTTGCTCTGCTCGCTGTTTCTGAGCCCATTCCAGTTTTCTTCAACCTGTGTTCTGGTCCTTCAACAAGAGGTTTTCAACCACAGATAGGAACATACACACAAAAGCCCGCCTGTAGCTCACCAACGTAGTTATGCGCACTTGTACACTGACATTTGAGCGTTTTCAGCCATGTGTACAAAGATGTGCAGTGACCATAAAGCCTCATAACTGAGCCTGAGCTGGCTGTGTGAGGTCAGCTGAGCAGTATTGGAAAGATGGTCCGCAGTGACGGGGTGAGCGTGAGAGAAACCCCAAAAGCAAAAACAATACGACCTCTGGCTGAGAGCTGGAGCTAAACAATGCTGTGTGAGGTTCATGAGAGGTCAGTTGACAGTTGCAGAATTGGTACACAATAACTTACAGTAACGGCTACACAATAGTGAAGCAGCTTATCTCTTTTTGTCCCCTTCAGATGACAAGAACGATGTTTTCAACATATACATCTGTAACGTGACCCTGAGAGAAGTCAGGCAAATAACCAACCATAGTATTTATCTTCATGTACAAAGCACATTGTGATTCAGCATCAAACTCTACGCAGTGTGTGAACAAGTTGTGTGATTGCAATTCATAGATTTGCAAAAACACAGACCAATGTGTCCGATGTGCATCCGCCATCTGAAAGGCCAGATCCACTCCCATTGATTCAACAGGCCTGAGAGTGAGGAGTGTGTGGCTGTCTCAGAAAAGATCTTTGTATGTATTTATAACCAACTGTAAATAAGTATGCAATCAGAGCCTGTTGGGTTTTCTAAACATACAGAGGTTTGGCCAGGACTTAGATTTGGACAGTTTTGTTTTTAGAAACACATTTACTATATGTGCATTGCACACACAAACACACGCAAAGTCTAGGAAATGATAAAGCTGTTTTCAACATCTCTAGCTGTACTCAGGATAAATTTTTGGTCACCTTCTCCATCACTCTAGAATGGTGCTGCTGTAACCTTTATTTTTAGCCAGTGATTTAATGGCACAATACCTTCTTTTGTGAACAGTCTCCCATATGTTCATTATTCAGTGGAAAACAAAAGCACAAAGTAATATTGCTGCTGCAGTTTGAATTCACACTCAAAAACTCTTTTCCCATACTGTACCTTTCATGAGGTTGGTCGACTGTTGGCTTCAGCTTAAGCACCAACCTCACGGTATGCATTTTTCACAGTCTGGACCCAACAGTTTGCTGCCTCGAGGATTACATTGTCCTCCACCCCTTAATTTTCTTTCCGTGTCAAGGGCCAGAATTAAAGTGTGTGATGCCAACCTTGGTTTTGGCTGCTCGCTTCTCCGCTGCCATTTTAAAAGATGCAACAGTGTAGTTTGGTAGCTCAGTAGCTCAGTAGAGGTGATTGTGTGTTAGTTCAGGGAAGATCTGGACCAATAATTCAAACATCTGAATGTAAATGGAAAATTACAACACTAAAATTGCACATATGCCATGTTTATTAAATGTTAGATATTGCATTACATTGTAGCTGTCTTTCTACATGATTTGTTTTGTATATCTTAAATATAGGAATTTGACCATTTGTCCCTGCAGTTAAATGATACTTAATTATATTTTGGCTCCAAAGCCTTAACGCGTCTTAGTTTCTGTTATGATATGACAAAATATGGCTCCCTGACTGGAAAAACAAGCTCTAAGGTGGTCTTTGCAAGCAACTAACCCATGGTTAGGTGACCTCTAGTGGCAATTCTATTTATGATACAACAAAAGGAGAATGTTGGGGGACGTAGCCTAAAGAGTGACACATTTGGAGGAGGTTAGTTTGGATGGATTTGTCAACACAACACAGAACTGTCACACAGAAGACTGCTGTTCTTTTCCCATGTGAAAGCAACAATCATCTCTTTTTCTTTTATCCATGACCTCGCCACAACCCTTACCATGTGTTTACTATTGCAACCAAGACGAAGAGGATCATTCAACCTTCACATGCTATTATCGTTAGCCTATTTTAATCCAAATCCTTCAATCTTTTCTGAAACAACAATCTTAACCACCCATTTATCACTGTTGCCATGACAACAGGGATTTGACACACTAACTGCTGGTAAACCCTCATGGGTATTTCTGAGGGAAGGTGGACTGTATTTGACCAAATCAAACTCAATTCAAGTACGAATATTAGCATGTGTCTGGTACATTTACAAAAACGCAAAGTTGCCTATACACAGATATGCCAAAAGGGGAGTGGAACATATTTAGTTGATAACAATATCTGGAATGACACTCAGAATCTGGGTGTCTTAAAACCTCCAAAGTCATTGTAATGGACATCTCCAGGTGACGTCATGTGCCATGAGTACACCACTCACTACCTATATATGTGGGAAAAGAAAATAGCAAGTGGAAAATTCTTTACAAAAAACAAAATAAATATAAAAAAAATTGGTTCCCTCTGTTCAATCTATATAGTGAAAAGGAATTCACACCTCATCCATCTTATTCCAACACACAATCTCTTGGGCTACTTTTTTCCCCTCCATCTCCCTCCTTCACTCACGGCTCGCTGGCCTTGACACTTTACTGGTCCTCCACGTGACATGCCACACTGCCAGGAATTCAGTTCATCTGAGCTATGCATAACCGCAAACGGTATCCTTTACAACCTGGATGACTCACACAATGGGGTCTGATAGAAGAGAGATGCAGGCAGATGGCGCTTTAACACTGGTGGGGGGGTGAAACCTCCTGCTGCCTGTCAGAAATCACTCCTGTAGTTATTCTGAAATGTGAAGGGAGGTGGTATTTTGTATTTAGTAACACACAAATGGCAACCGCATGTGCTGAGTGTCAATGTTCTGAGTCCTGCTTAGTAAAGAGAGCTGGACATTATATAACACAGAAATCTGAATGTTGCAATAAAGCTGAAAGGAAAAAAAAAAGGTGTCTGGACACAAATTTTCAAGATCATGGTGCAACTTGGCTTTGTGTGTTAGATTGTATTTTGAAAAAAATATTCACAACTTTTTCTGGACAAATATGAACATGAAAGAGGTCATTCTAGAGGTTGACTTGTAATGTTAGCTATGCAGTAATGGCAAGAATAGCTTCTTTTCATACAAAACTGAGACTTGTGTTGGAAAATGAAGGGAAGCAAAAGAAAGTTGTTTTTTTTTCTTGCACATTTTGGAATTTAGTTTGTGAGCTGAGTAAAAGATCAAAATTAGTAGTAAACCATTTTTCCAACTTTCTGCATGCCAGCATGACCTAAATTGTTTAATCAAAATAGGTACATGGCCCTCTGCGCTCTGTCTATCTACTCCCTAGGTGCTAAGTAATGTTAATGCTTTACTCTTAATGATTTAGCCAAAGGAGCCAACGTTCAAATCTCCATCTTTCCAGAGGAAAGAGTTGCTATGCAGCCATCTTTCATACTTGACAAAACCAGAATACAAAAGCTTGAAGTTCTGACCAGTGCCACGTTTCTCTGTGTAAACACTTAAATTAAATAGGGGTGAAAGGAAACCAAGTGATTGCGGTAAATCAGAGGAAGATAGTGATGAATAAACATCCCCGGCAGCACACAAACATTAATAGCATCACATTTATCGTGACATTCTTTCCCTCCTCCTCTGCCGCCAGACTCAGCAGCGCTTGTTTTTCCTCAATCAGCAGGCATTTAAGCCTGTGTTTTTCCACACCAGATATAATTTATAATGACAGAGTACTGTAAGTATGACAGAAAGGGGCTTTGGAAAGGTGCAACACCCTGACACATCTGTCTAAATCGCTAGAACTAAGAGTTTGGGGACGAGAGGAGGTAGGGGGAGTTAGGAGAGGACAGTGTGGGGGAGGTGGCCGTGATGAGCATGAGCTTTCACGTTGAGATAATGCAGGGAGTCTACCTTCTGGACACGACAGGAAATGTAGGAGCCTTGGGGGACACCTCAAAGATATCCACAGCGTCCTCATAAACCTTCAGCATTCACAGCTCAGAATGCCTGATATCTCTATTATGTGGTCTGTGGCTGTCATCAGTGAAGAAGCCAAACCAATTTTTCCATTGTCTGACCATTCATTATGAGGGCAAAACAAAAAAACAACCTCATTCAAATGTGACTCACTTCATCTGCACCAATGCCACCCACTTTGACCGCTGGATCTGTTGACAACGTGAATGGCGGTGAATTAAGCATAAAGTGCAGTTTAACTGCTAGTGAAAGTAATCCAGTTTTGTTTTTTTGGTATTTTAAAATAAGTCAGAAAAAAATATATATTTTCTGGAAGCAAGAAAATCTAAATTGTGTTAATTCATATAATTTTATGTCCCTGTGGTGATGCAATCCCCACCCTCTTTACTCTCTCCTTTCTTTCCGTGCAAGAAAGAATAAGTGCGGTTTCATTACTCATGAGGGCCAAAACAGATTGTCCTGTTTTTTTTTTTTTTTTTCTTATTTTCTTCACAGAAACAGCCTGCGAGAGCCGCTGTGGGAGACATGTGGAGCCCTGAGACACTGGTGTTATAATCAAACACAGGAGACACAGTCTCCTGACTCAGCTACTACTACTACCGACAACTGCAGTGACTCAGTCTTTTCAAAGAAACTCATAACTGTCATTTTCAGTAATGGCTTATCATGAAAAGGAGACTCCTGAGCCACTCCCTATCCCTGCTGGGTTTATTAAAGGTGCTGAAACATTACAATGTCTTTAGTCTTACTTGCACCAACGTTGGCATGAAAATATGTTCACCAAATGTGTTTCTTTTTTATATCCCCAGGCCTCGCCAACGTTTGACTCACTGGAACCACATCTATTTACTGGATAGTGAATCAGCTTTCCAATTGGTAAATCCAAAATGGCTGATTGAACTGTCAGCAGCTGCACTGCCAACAAAGCATGTGTTCAAATTTATCAACAGCACTGCCTCTAAAAATTATTAACTAGCTAGTTTGAAATGCTTGTTAAGACTCCTTATATCTGATCGATTTATACTGACCAATCCACTGCGATTATTATGATTGAAAGCTCATGCCGAATATGTATTAAATAGCAAAAGGACACCTTTTATTTCACTGATTTCAAGTTTTTTTGGCCATTTACTACGTGTACTTGAAGCTGCTCCTCACAGCACAGCTGATGAGTGGGAAACATTTTCCCATTGGCAAAAGAGAATTTTTTTCCGCTCCACTGTCATCTAATGTTTGCAATTTTATAGAGATTTAGCCCAACAGTTCCCACATTAGGTGCAAAGCACAACACGGGGGCCTATAATATGCTATGACATATGTATGTTGTGATTTGCCACTACACAAATAGTATAAAATGTATGTACTCTGAATAAGCCAAATAAAAAAACATTATAATATTTGACCCAGAGAAAAGAAAGTATTTTGCTCATTGGATGAAGATTAAAATGAAATGTTCCTATACTATAGTGCCAGCTATGCCATTTTGTTGGATTAGTCCCAGTCACCCTTTGCTGTCAACTTAGCTATTCTTCAAAAGTGTGTGACATCTGAGCTTGTAAGAATGTCAAAATAAATAAATAAATAAAAAATACAGCAGTTACTTCATTAAAGTGTGAAGGGCAGAAATAAGCAGTGCTGCTTAGCAATACTTCCCTCCAACTTAATCTAAACAAAGTGTTGAGCTAAATTTTCTGTGACTAGAGTACTTAAACAGTCCAATGCTTTAAGCTGAAATGACAACCAGTTGGCTTGCCTCAATGATAAGCCGGATCCATGTCGCTCCATGGCCAAAAAGCTGCATATAACTGATCTCCCTCTTACAGCAAATACTCCCTAATTCCCTGTTTCACCTCTCCACTCTGGGCAGACTCATCTGAAAGAAAGACTCACTTACCATGCTGAAGAGTGAGGGAAGGAAAGTTTGGAAAGGCATTATGGTCTTTAAATAATTGTGTTAAAATACCAGTTTTTTTTTTTTTGTTTAAGTTATGTGGCACAGATGTTGAATTTTTATGTTACACATAACAAAATATTGCTGATAGAAGTGCAGACTGAGCAAATGTTTACACCACAGTAAATTGAATTTAATTGCAGTCTAATTGATTTTAAATGACTGTTCTTTATATATATATATCCTGGGTCAAAATCAAGAAAAATGTCTTATTGTGTGAACGTCACACTGCATCAGACATTGGGCTCAGTTAACACTGCCATTGGATATGAAAATCTGCTGCAGAATAATTTCAAATGAATGTAATCCATAGGAAAATCATGAAATTTGATGATTCGACAATCATGTGAATATGAGAAAACATCAGCACCAGTTGAACTCGGACCAACATAGCTTTAAATTTTAAAGTCATCATAAACACATGGTCATTTCAAATTTTAAATTCATATGGTTTGATGTGAAGCAGCATCTCTGTGGCTACACTGACTGGTTTGTTTTTGAAGGCTTGGATTGTCAAAGTTAATAAAAGTCAGGAACGTATATCGACTGCACAAAACGTCGTATTGAGAGTGCTGCCTAACCGCCTGTTATGGCCTGTTATCAATGAATATTCATATTACTTGTGAATTATGCTGATTACACAGTGATGGCTACTGGCTATGTCCCCGGTAATATAACGTTTGAGTGTTTGTGTATCTGAGCACTTTGCACTCTTGCCCAAGCCGTAACACAGCTGCACTTCTCACATAGTCTCTTGGAGAGACTCATGGACAACGTACTGGCCAGGCATTAAATTTATATAAAGACAGAAGCTGTTTGCAAATGCTAGTGAATAAATCAAACAATTAGAAAGGAGTTATAATAGAACTTAAGGAACAGAAGTTTCCACAAAACAATACTGGGAGATGGGTCACCTGAGGAAACTAGCTATGCATGGCTGGATTTAAAAAAATATATATAAATTCTTGTCACACACAAGAGATGAGAACGATATGAAAAATTAATTTAAAGAGGAAATCACATGGAACAGTGCGACTACCTTCTATGGTTGTTTTCATGCTGTACAGCCAAAATGCAAAACAATAAATGGATGCTCTGAGATCAGATGTTCTGCTCTTACTGAATCCATTATGGAGGTTTACATGCGTGAGGTTTTGCTCAGGAGCGAGTAGCAGACAAATAATCCAAGTGGAATGCTAGTTGTAACCCCACTAGTAAAGCTTGCTGTTATTGTTTTTATTTGAGAAGTCTTTGGAGGATAATGCCTAACGTTTCCTTGACAGCAAAGGGTCAGTGACCTTCGCCTCCTTACAGAGCTTTGGGATATGCTGCACACAGTGGAAAAACGTGTACACGATACACCGAGCCATGGGGAAATAAACGGGCAACTGTGGTGTTTTAAAATTCAGCAAAGTCTCAGTGAAGCATTATAGATTGAATTTTTCCATTTGAGAAAAAGCTTGACTCACAGTCTATCAATCTATCAATCATAAATCAGCATAATGGCTTGTAATGTGAAACATATTTTGCTTCCACCACAGTTACAATTTTTCCCTTTTAAAGGCTTGGTGTAGTTGCTTTTTTGTTTGCAGAGCTGAACAGAAGTGGTTTCTGTTGTCCTGTTCTTTTCCTTCATTGCCTATGGTGTTGGTTTAACCTTCCTGATTGAGGGCCAAGAGTGTTTTCTTAAGTTCAGTATCTGTGTCAGACCCTTGGCTCACATCTTGGACACAAATATGAGGGGCAGAGAAGAGACTGAGAAAGAGAGAAGAGAGAACAAGAAAAAAGGGAGGGGGTTATTGTGACAGTGGAATGGAGAGAGTCGAAGTAGATGGAGAAATGATGAGGTTTCATAATTGACACATGGATATAGGAGAAACATAAGACAGAAAAAAAGTACGCCAAATAGAGAAGAAAGGCAAGTGAGGACGCCAAACCTCACTGTGAACTCAGACTAAGCTCTGCTGACATTCTGACAATGCTCACTGACTAAGAGGCTGACAGGCAGTCGGATCGGGACCAGCTCTCCTGCCGCAGTTGCCCACTGTAAAGATGCACAGTGGGGGAGAGAGAAACAGATGAGAGTGTGCAAAGTGAGGAGATGAGAGAGACGGAAAGGTATGGAGTCCATTAAGACTTTTGCGGAGCATGGGAGATTGAATAATCTTGGCAAACGCTAACTCAGCCTCCCTCTCTTTTCCTCAGTACTTTCCAACTGGGTGCCATCCACGTGACCTTTGAACTCCAGCTCAGTAACCCTGGTCCATAATTCATGCAAAGTAAGAATTACTGACTACACCCCGCCCTTTATAATGTGTTGGCTGGCGGCTGTAGGACCTGTGCGGGGCTGAATGGTCCATTCAGGCTCTGAGCATGAGATCATGAATAAGGTTACAGCTCTTCATTCTTCACAATCAGTAAAAGCTGAGGAAGGTGACTATACAGCAAAAGCTAAATCTGTTTTGCTGTCTAATAATGTACCTGGTTATTTTACTCATCTTATTCCAGTGACCTTTCAATTTACAACACACTATAACTGAAAAACCTTGTAGAACAGACACATGGGTTTCTAGCAGTAAAACAGAAACTCTCAGAAAAAAAATTATAAGGTGAGAGGAATTCTTTGGATAAAGAAAAGAACTAAAAGTCAGATTATCAGACGACCATGGAAGCTGAGAGTGGCTGTGATAGTTAATAATCTGTTTTGGCTGATAAACTCAAGATCATAAACCAATGGCATGGTCTCGAATGACTAATAGCTCCACAATTTATGTTTTAAATTATTTTTCATCATGAAATCATTGCCAGAGAAACATGGATCCCTAAAGAGGACAAAGCATTTAAGTAAGAGGATGTTCAATAATGTTCAAATATGTTGCTGTAATGATACTCCTATTATAATGTATGTTCACCACCTGTTATCTGAAGATAACAAGATATCTTACCCACCAGTATGGTCCAAAAAAATAAATACACCCTGGCTCTTATCTTGAGGAAATCAAATTTGTCATATCAAAGGAAGTCATGATCTCAACATGGTTAATCTTATAACAACAACCAGCAAATGGTCCTAAACCTGCATTTATATGGACTATCTTGCTCTGTTATCTATTGACCTTTAGAGTTTGGCACTAATAAAATCTCGCACACATACACACACACACTGACAGAAGGCAGAAATCTAACCAGTCTATTGAATTTTGATTATGTAACCAGGAGGTGTTTTTTTTTTTTTTTCTTCAGATATTTTTCATCTAATGGTGACGATTTCACACCCAGTCTGCTCAGAGAGGGGAATATGTCGTGGTGACAGGAGCGGAGATGGAGAGCTTAGGAAACATAGGGCAAAGGGAGAGCAGCTAGCAGCATTTCTGTCAGACTGAATACTGCAATGACTCACAATCACATCTGGAGCTACAAATTGGAGACAGGACAGGCTGGGGCTAGCTGTTAGCATGGTAACAAAACATGCCCTTGCCAAAATCTTTCTTTATTCTACTGATGATGTTAATGAATTTTTGAAAGATAAACGCCAACATATTGCAAATAAAATGTTGCCTTATTGATCCCGCATAGAGGAAAATTTGAAAATTTGGAGAGAATGTTGGGATTTAACCAAAGTACCCATTCTATTAAATATCCACATGTGGCCACAGAGGCCATTGTTTGTCAGTAAGGTTGTTTATTTTTTCCCCAGTAATTCATATCACAGCTTAAGTGGTTTTCTAAATGTTTACCATTAACATGCTACCTTTTGGTTGTGTACATTTTCCAAAGAAGCACAACTGCTGAAAATGATTGGACACTTTTGTTGATTTGTTACAATGTTATATGTATACATATATTATTTGTATTATGATCATTTATCATAAATGGTATTAAGGCTCAACTTTTTTTTTTTTTTTTTTTTTTTGGGGAGGGGGCTTATTACAATGACAGTGAGAAAAGATGACATGTTGCAAAGGGCTGAGGGTTGGGCTCAAACAGCCAAAGTGAGAACTGAGCCTCCAGTTATTTGTGCTCTGCCAGATGAACCACGGGGGTGCCGCCATCAGAGCATCTGACACCTGCACACACTCACGCTGAGGGCAGGTTTCTCGCTGATTGCTCTGCGCTGCAATCCAGAGAACGATTTATTTTTTTTAACATTTAAAAACCTGATTAGCAATGCTATATTTAAACAATGTACAAAGAAAGTATGTTAAACAATCAGTCACAGGGGCAATTAGAATGGCTAAAACGGTATCAAACTCACAGGGGAGTTATTCCCTTCAATTTTTGCAATTTCTCACTAATTAACAATGTAGCAGAGTTCAAACATTGACCTGTAATTTTGGCTGTGTAACACAGAACCTGATTTGGGTTCAGTTTAGTAGTAAACTGTGCTTTGTTTTTCAGTCTCCCTCGCCATGTGCACGATACTCCCTTCCATCTCACTCACCTCCCTTGTCCGTCCTGCAGTGTTTGAGGTGTGAATGACACGATTGAAGGACTCCTGTAATGCAAGGTCAGCACAAATGAGAACCAGGCTCACACTGTCTCAGCTGGCTTCTTTCTCCTGTCATTTTTTTTCTCTGCTTGATGCCACAAAAAACAAAAAAAGAAAAAGTGAAAACTCACTAAAAATAGCAATTCAAAGGCCATGAGCCAAAGAGCCCCAGTGACTGCCTTTCCTCCGTGAGCCCTCTGAGTCACGCAAGTGTCCAACCACAAAAGGGAAGAAGAAATCAACTCCATATTGGTTAATGTTGCATTAATTTAGGTAAATCTGCCTTTGCATTGTGCGTTTGAACGAATGCTGCAACTCTTTAGATTAATGAAAGTCTGAAAACCAGCTGTGTAGTTGTGATCCTTTCTAAATTGTAGCTGTTTGGCAATAGCTACTATTTGGAACTTGACCACATGACAAGATCACTTTGCGAACAGACCACAAACAGGAAGGCATAGCTTGTGGACAAACATCACATTCTCTAAAAGCACACATATTTGTATTCCAAAGAATCCAGTGATGGAAAATAGCGAGAAGCTTTTCTACTGCCAGCAGAGATAACAACTGATAAACACCATGAGGCTAGGCCTTGGCACCAGCAGTACTGATGTGAGTCCTTAAAAGTCATTGTGTAGGCATGCATGTGTTCATGGTAATTTCCCAGGGTGGTTGAGCAGATTCATTGGGGCCCAGCTGACCTTGGTGCAGAAGTTGCTTTAGCCAACCTCCATAGGTCGTGTTTGCAGTTCTGGGAATCAGTTCAAAGCAATTTCTGGATGACTGGAACTTAAAACTGCTTTGGCTAGATTTTAGAATCGAAGTATTCTTATCTAACCCATAAAGTGAAATGCTTCTGACATCTTTATGAATGCAAACTAAAAAAATTCCATTCTTTTTATCTTGAATGGAAAGGATTTTTAAAGGGCTATCCCAAGGGAATACGTGTCACACTTCCATACACCAAAACCCACTAGAATTGCTGGTGCAGCAATGCTGGATCCTACATATCCCATAATCTGTCTCCTGAATGCCTGTGTCTTAAAACTGTGGTCTAAGCAGATGTAACATTAAACATTGCAGAATATTTGTTAAACTTTGGGTATAATGTTGTTTTTCTCTGAAAAAGATTTCCATACAGTGGTTTGTATGCTCCCCATGATGAGTAAACTGAACTTCATGGAAAGAGTGAAGTATTTATGTGCTTAGAGAAATAAAGAAGATATAAACTTGACAGTCAGCCATATCCTTAAGAATGAAGTGTTTATTCAGTTTTGATGTTTGCTAGACATAAATATACAGTTCATGAGAAAGAAAAAAAACCCACAGTGAGTTTAACCTATGATAAATTATTATATCCACTCATATGGTAGGTGCAGTTCACCATCAGCATAATTATTTTCCTTAACTATTCCATATATTTTGTGGGGAAAGAAACTACTTATTTTTCAAGCAAGTATGCAGAATTGGCTAGCCATTCAAGACGAGTTCATGTGAGCTTAAAAATGAAAATGGAATTTAGTTTAAAGCTTACTTTCTTTGCATTTCATTAAAATGAGCTAAATTTAAGCATTACATCTAGAAGGAATCTCTAAGGAAGATTATTAAAACTGCAGATGATTTTTTTTTTTTCAAAAACATCAAACAATAAAAAACTTGAAGCTCAAGAAATCCCCTACAGTACCTCCACCTCAGTTAAAAGTTACAATAAAGATTGTTACTTTGAGTGCTGTTCCTATTTCTGTTCTGTTTTTTCTCCATTTCTCTCCTCTACTCCCTGCTTTCACTGCACTGACCTACATTTGTCAATACTGTAATAAGCCAGTGCAGTGCAGCAATATATTTTTCTAATATACCATGCACAATACTTCATACTCACCAGCTGCATGTGTTGGCTGTTTTATTCTGTAGTAGATGTACAACTAAGTGAGTGCATTGATTCATCATTTGATGATGCTGGAATGATCAAAGGCTGAATCAAGCAGCACCTGGACACTAACTACAATGTGGGACAACTTTAATATGATGTTTACAGGCTTGATTCCCAGAGAGTGCAGCTGCAGATTAAGCAGACCCACGGGAAAGAAAACACGCTCCCTTACAAAGTGCACTGACATTTGAGGAGAATAGGGTTTATCAACGTGTATGATTGTGTTTCTCCAAAGCCTTCGCTTCTGGTTCTCTTGAGGTGACTTTTCTGGGAATCTGGATGAAAGTAATTACAAGAATTGGCATTAAAAGTGATTTTTTATTTTGCTTTCTACTGTGGAAATAGTGATAAGCTAAAATGTGCTCTAAGAGTAAAACTATTTAGATGAACATTGAAGGTGACATATTTAGTTAAGTTTACTTTTTTTATTATTATTCTCTTGTCTTACAAGACCCATCAGAACTCAAACTTTAAATCTTGTTACACATCTGTATCTCTGATTCTTGACTTATTCCAACTTTTGCATATTATAGTGAGATCCTCAGAAGTCTCAGTAGACTGAAACTCTCTAAAAACCTTTTCCATCAGAACAGTGAAGATTTTATCAGCACCGACACCATCACTCACAGTAAAAAAAAAAATGATTTGAGGATACAGGTTTTCAAGGCCGTTAGAGGAGCCATTTTGTTTTTCCATGTTCTGCTATTGCCACATAGCCAATGTCAGCATTAACGAATGTTTACTCACCAGTCTAGTCGAAAGTTCAGCACTGAAGTTCATTCCTTGACTTGCCAGGAGTCTCCGGTGGAAAATGGTGGAAGGCTGCCCTTTTTGTTTGGCCTCTATTTCTGTCACTTGTTTTCTTCTTGTTAAATTAGCATGCCAACCAGCTAGCCCCGCTCGTTATTTTCACATTAACAAAAGCGACCGGTCATCCCCGGAAGAAATAGCACCGGGCGGATTTTAACTTATTTTATACTGCTGTTCTTTAAAGTTAACAATACTTGTGTTTCCATTAAAGATTTCTCGCGAAACAGAAGTGATATTTCAAAAATGTCGACAAAGTACAAGCGCAGCTTGCAGGTGTCTCCATTGAGGGGAGTTTTGCGTACGAACCGTAATTTTCGTGATGTCTAGATGACGTATAATCTCCTCCCGCGAGACCTCGCATTCGTGAAGATGGGCGAAAACATTTTGGTTTCCATGGTGTTGGAGCTCTGACTTCCGGTGAACTGGTCATGTGATCCCCTACGTCATGTCCGGTAAAGGGGAGATGGATGTGGTGGACTAAATAGTGAACTCATTCATAAAATTAACAACCGCTTCCGGGCGCTACTTTACAGCGTCATCGCTGTTACCAAACTCACGGTTAAAGACAGAAAAAAAAAACTGTTTATCACTGCAGTTTGTTAAAAGGCTTTTGATAATCTTGCACTGCACTGTGATTTTTATTCTTGTATTTGTTCTTCTTTTATTATTTCTTATTTTCTATTCTCTTGGCTCTTTGGGAACAGTTTTTAATTGTAATCAAACGTTAAGTGAATGTCTGATTATACTGTATTTTGCGCGATGTTAATGCTTTTTACATTCATGTAAACAGTATGCTTAATTAATAAACAAATAAACTTGCCTTGCCATTATTTAAATATTTTTTAAAATTGCCATTAAATAATTAATATAAAATTTTTTCCATCAGCGCAACACATCATGGGATATCTTGCTTGGGTTTGTGACCATCGGCTATGCACTACTTTTCACAATGCATTGTGGGATAATTTCAGTGCGCTACATTTTGCTGCAAAAGATTTCGGACACCACTCGAAAACATAGAGCTCCCCATATAGTGCACTAATTAGAGATTAGAGAGCCTGATCTTTGAGTAAGAATATTGAGTGCAGCTTTTTTTTTTTTTTTTTTGCGATAATAGTTTAGAGGGATCAAGAGTTTCCAATAGCAGTGCGATTATTACTAGATCCGATGTATTGAACTCAATTATGTCTTTCCAGTTGTCTTGAAGGTTACCTTTGCAATATGTCATAACAAAGCACACACACACACACACATAAATATTATACTATACAAAGGGTTTCATATTTGGCCTTGAAGTCTTCAGGGACAAGACTTCTGCTTTGGACAGATTTCTCCCAGATTTTCAAACTAAAGACCTGCCAAGTATGTGCCTGTAGGAGCTGGACTTAATCCAAATTCAGCTGGGGAGATTGTTGTGGGCCATGTGTGTCATTGTGTAGTAGCCTCTTAAGTTTGTGTGTGCAGTTGTATGTGTGTGCCTGTAATTATTTGGAGTTGTGTGGGGTTAGAGAGAGAGCATGTTGCAAAAGCGGTCTTGGGATAGCAAGCTGTAAACACAGCTGTGTTGAGGTGAATGTAAAAATAAAGGCAGCAACCTCTTTTTTCTCTCTCTCTCTTCGCTGGCAAGATGATAGTTTAGTTAATGTATTTCTAAATTAGCCAGATGAGCTACAATAGCTTTGTACAGAAAAAATGTACATGTATGTCGACCATCCCCTAAATTATACAGCTGCACTTCCAGACTACAAACATGAGAATATTCAGAATATACACAATTATGTCAACACTGAAATACAATAGTTTGCATTTCAAATGTGCAATTAATCATCACCAGTCATTTCCCAAAATGTCTAGATTGTCTCACTTACACAAAAAGAGCTTCTGTCTCTGGCTCTTTCTTACACCTTGTCAAAATGTATGCTCAGCTCCTTCTGTACACAACACAATACACGATTGTGTGTGATGACCAAATGAGGCAGAAATCCCCAGCAGCTATGCAAACATGTCTGTGCTCCATATGAAATAAACATTTTGTAATTATTCAGCTATGTCAACATGAAATGCCTTTATATGAGCTCAAAGAACTGAATCCACTGTTGACTGGATGTTGGCAATTTCAGCTCAGGTTTTTGTAATGCCACGATTGGCCAAACTTTACTCTATGCTGTGAGAAAAAAAAAAAAAAAAAACTTTTCTCACAAAACTTTCCCAAAAATAGTTGTTTATAAGAAACATGTGAATGGATATTGTTGTTAGTGAGCATTCTTCAGGATGGGAGATCAGAATACATTGTAACAATTTAGGAAAATAGAAGTATAATCAAATGTCATACAGTGAGTACATGGTCTGTTAATATGTCACAATATTTTGTGAAGCCAGGAGTTCAGTGCAAAAAAACTCAAAACCTTACATTAATATTCTGTATATAATACATTTTGCTGTTTGTAAATGTCCAATTGAGTCCTAATTTTATTGTATATCTTGGTTTCTAACATCCTGAAAACACACGCTCCTCGACAGTCATACTGCTAGGTGATTTTTTTCTGTCTCCTTGTCCACTGCACTTATAAAGTGTTGTCATAAGGTAGCAACATAAGGCTAATAAGGTTTGTTGTCTTCGTGTCTGCCAGTCTGCCTTTGTTATTAATTTCCTCACTCACAGTCTTGTGTTGAATTCTGAAAAAAGACAGTCTCACTGGAGTTTGTCAAAAGAGATCAGTAGGAATTTATTATTTGCTTTAAATACATGTACAGCACTTTTTTTTTCTGCCATTGCTCCACTGATCAGTCACTGGAACTTATCTCAAACTGAACTTGGAATGAAGGTCCTCCAATACAGAAACGTTTCTAAGACAGCATGATTATGAGGCATGAACATGTTGTGCTGGAGTTGGGCTCATATCATGTGTAGCTCTTACAGGAGCTGAACCAGTGCCTGCTTTGCATGAGGCGATATGTAAAGTTAAAATGAATGAAAAACAGAGGTAGAAGCCATCTGTTGGAAAAAAGAGGACATCCAATCTGCAATTACTCAAAAAACTTTGAAAAACAGGCCTGAAGGTTAAATACATGAAAGAATGAAAACGACATTTATAAAGCCTTTTGCCTCTTGCTACACAACCAGATTGTTAAATCTGGCTCTGAATGGTGAGAGTAAAGAAAGAAGATGCAGAGGATGAGTTAAACACGTGCAACCTGAAAACACCTCATCATCCCAGTGACAACCTTCATGTGTGAATCATGGAAATACAATGCACATAGCAAAGGGTTTGGAAATAAATAGTGCACTGGTTGCTAAATCTGTGTACATTCATCAGGGCTCATGCATTCAGGCTTCTGCTTCCCACTTGTCTGACTCGTGCGTTAACTTTGTCCAATCTGTGCCATTTTCCTTCTATGACAATGCTGGGCTGTGCACTGCATGCTATTTTTGTTGTGCTGAGATGAACAACTTCACAGTAAAATGCATTTAAGACAATGTCTGATCTCGCTGACTTTAGGAAGCACTTTTTTTCAAAGACACAGAGGTGATCAGCAAACTGAGCCGTCCCTGAAAAACAAAGGGGGTGTGCCGTTGTGCACAACTACACACAAAAGAGTGCTGAGCTGCTGGAGAGGCAGGCGTATAGATTGCTTCACAGGTTTTCATCCAGTTGCTGTTTTGGATTTTGAATGATCTACAATTTGACAAAAAAAAAAAAAAAGAAAAAGAAAAAAGCTAACAACGCAGCATAGTGTGAGCTGCACTCAATTTCCTACTGTTGAAATGGGGCAGCAAGTCTTCTGTTCATATAAATAATACTCAAACACAAATGCCTCCTTCTCACTCACAACAGAACTGTCACAAGACATTCTAAAAACCTAGGAGACACATACAGTACATTATGTTGTCTGCATACATACAAATATACATATATGCAAATACACAAACCAATAACCTCTCCATGTGGAATAATGGCATTTCTGGAAATTTGAAATCATAATTTCATATAAAAATATATAAAAAATAAAAGTGAAATCAAAAGATGTGTCACCTAAATGGGTGAGGAAAACAACAATCTCCATTGCTCTTACACTGTGTGGTGCATCAGCAATTAAATGAATCAGTGTCTTTGAGAACACACACAGTCTGTCTGTCCATGAGATTCACATACGTCCACATACACGCCCAGTGGCCATTTTTAAAAGAAGCAGCCACCAGATGAGTTTAATACTGGAGTGTAAAAATGTCCACAGACACAAAGAGAGGAACAAGGTCCTTGACTCTCTGGCCAGCCAGCGAGGTAACACGAAAACTACACATTTATCTATATACACACTAAGGGATCTCTGACTGCAGGGCACGGTGAATGCACATTCCCATGAAGAGGTCAGTTTTCCTCTTAACCCTAATCAGTTCATCGAGACCTGCGTCACTGTGAAAGAGTGGGCTGGTCCTGTCAACCTAGGCACATGTTCCACCTTGTTTGTGTAGCACTGCTGACCATCGGAAGTGCTTCAAAGAATGCACATATTCCAACAGAAGAAGGTAGAGTATGTTTTTGCGGCAGTGCTCATTGTCCAGAATTCCTGTGGTCAAACGCTGGATTTGTAAAAACTATATTCTTACAATGAAAGCAATGATTTCTGAGAATGACAGTACAACTGACATCTCCACTTGCCTTCTTAAGTTCCATGAAAAAGAACAGCCAGTAGAATGCTGTATCATGCCATGTTTAGGTGGTCTGTTTTAAAGTCCTTCCTTTGATAGTTTTCTAATCTTTCCATCATATTCTCATCTCATGATCTGGACTCTGATCCAGTGAGGGCTCTCTGGTGCTGATCATGGATGCCGAGGGCCCTTGGTTGACTCCAAAGGGAGAAACAGCCGGAGAACGAGCAGCCAGAGGGGAAAGAGAGGGGGAGAAGCTGGGGGACATTGCTGCAGAAGAAATGGATCCCTCGTGACTGATAGGAGACCTACGGAGTGAGGCCAAGTGGGGGAATGTCCGTCCGATTACAGGGACTTTGGGTGGAACTGACATGGCACCTGGGTGGGCTACTGATGTGATGAGAGGTGGAGGATCGATTCTAGGCTTTGGATCCATTTTGGGCTTTGGCTGAAAGGGCTGGCGAGGGTTCTGGCTCTGCTGTGCAGTTTCGTCTTTCAGCCTGGCGATCTCCGTGAAGACATTGGCCAGAGGCTGGAACTGCGGGCACCAGTTGAGCAGGTAATCCCAGTTATAGCTTCCACGGAGCTCCTCATCACTGGCAACGATCGCTGTGAGGGATCCATCTACTGAAGGCTTACCATCCTCAGGGAATGCATAATCTTTAGGCAGGGAAATGTTAAGGCCTCGGCCTACCCCCAGGTACCCGCCTCCCTCATCCCTATAGACTGGGAGTTGGCCAGAGAGTAAGGTCCCGCTGAGACTACCTCCCAGTTTCTTTCCTTTGAACCAGGTGCTGCCCTCCAAAGCTGCAGGTTCACAGGAGATATCTGAGAGCTGGTCGGCATCCTGCTGAATTCCAGAGTCTGGTCCTCTGGCTGAGATGTGCTCCTGCATGGATGAAGTGATGGAGGCGACACGGGGGTATTCGTTTATCATCCTGATCTCATCATCCTCCGCTGCCTCAGCTGATCCTCTTCCGCTGGAGTGAGAGGGATCCAAAGAGCCTCCTCTAGTGTAGGGACCACCACCTGCCCCACCCTGATCTCCTGCATAGCCTGGCAAGGCCTGGTGGTAGATCCTCTCTCCTCCAGTTCCTGAGCTGCAATCATCCAGTTTCTGTAGCGCAGTTCCAGAGGCAGCGGATCGGTTGCCTGCATCTTGTCCTTTCTTTCTCCGGCGTGATTTGACCAGGAACACCACTACAGCCATGACCACAAGCAACACAATGAAACCAAGAGATACAGCGATGATGCTAATCAGGAGAATGTTGACATCAGGAGCCAGGCCAAAATTGGTGTTTGTGACGTCAATGGAGACTTGGGCTGTGGAGGTGCGAGACTCATCAAGAGGACTGTGAGCTTTAACATCAAGAGTCATCAGTCTGGTTTCCCTTTTGGCTCGGCCGGACCCACTGCTGCTGCTGGTGCCTGAACTGTCCAACTTTAGAAAAATCGCCCCAGTTGTTTTGTTTACATCAAAGTATGGAGAGCTGGTGGGAAGAGAATAGAGGACGATACCATCGACCCCTCCATCCTCATCATTTGCTTGGACTTGGCCAATGCTCTGGCCTTTCTTGGCTCCTTCTGGGACTTCAAAGGTGAAATCAGAAGATGTGAAGACTGGATCGTACTCATCCTCACCCGTGACAAAGACCTGTACAGTCACAGTGGCTGAGTGATTGCCTGAATCTACCGCGAGTGCTACAAAGTTAAAAGAGTTGACCTTCTCGAAGTCAAAGGGAATTTTGCTTCGGATTTCTCCTGAGTTCTGGTCCACTGTGAAACTGTCTCTTCCTGCCCTGGGCCGCTCCACCATGTAGTATTTTAGCTGGCCAAAAACTCCTGTGTCATGGTCTATGGCATGGAGAACAGTCACAGCCGAGTTTGCTGGTTGGTTTTCTCTGATACTAGCTGTCAGGACTTCTACGGGGAAGAATGGATGATTGTCATTGATGTCTTTGACTTCAACAACAACTGGAGCAAGGGCAAAGTGTCCCTGTCCATCTGAGGCCTGAATGATGACAATATGCGTGGACTGGTGCTCACGATCGAGTGCTCTCTGAAGCCGCAAGGCTCCGGTCCACTGGTTGATGGTAAACAGGTTGACCTCATCGCCAGAGCTGATAGTGTACTGGACCTCAGCATTGGGAGCTGAGTCTGGGTCTGACGGAGAGAAAACAGAGCACAATGAATTAACTGAGAAAAAATGTAAGAAATTATCATGGAGAAATTCTGAGAGAATTCGATTTCTAGACAACAAGAGACAACTTTTGCCCACCAGTTGCAGTCAGCCGTATGATTTCAGTCCCTGCAGCAGCTCCCTCACTCAGCGACACGGTATACTCTGCTCTGCTGAACACTGGAGGGTTATCATTTACGTCACCGATGTTTATCACCGCAGCAACACTGGAGCTCCTTTGGGGCACGCCACGGTCAGAAACAACCACAGTGAGGTTGTAAAGTGGCTTGGTTTCAAAGTCAAGTCCCTCAGCCAACAGCAGAGTCCCAACGGTTTGAAAGCCCCGCCCTTCCAGGAAGCGCACGCTGCTTTCAATCTGGAAGACATTTCCTACATTTCCATTGGCAATAGCAAAGTCAAAGCCGCAGTTTTCTCGTGAGAGGTCGCTGTCAAAGGCCTCAAACGTCAACACTGTTGACCCTGGAATAGTGTCCTCAGGAACTGTAGCTCTGCAGACAGAAGAGTATTACATTTGTAAGAACAGCCGATGAGGTTACACCACTGCAAACCCAACATTTAAATGAATGTGGACTGACCTGTACTCAGATTGATGGAACACAGGGGCGTTGTCGTTAACGTCAGAGATTTGAAGCTGCACTGTGGTCAGGGACGACAATGGAGGCGAGCCGCCATCACGGGCTTCAATGACAATATTGACTGATGGACGTTCAGGATCAAACTCGGCTCTGTGACTGATGAACAGGGTTCCTGTACATAAAGGACAATGAAGGGGAGTTCAGATGTTGTACTTCGACTTCAATTACAAAATGAAATATCTTAGATGGTACTTTAAATTTTTAGTGAGCTAAAAAAAAAAAAAAAAAAAAATCAGGCAGGAAGCCAATAAACGTTGCTTACCGTTGTTGGCGTCAATGTAGAAGCCCTCCTGTGTTGATGACATTACTCTGTAGGTGATCTTTCCATTATCTCCAGAGTCCCTGTCAGTTGCTGTTACTGTAACAACTGCACTTCCTGGTGGTGTGTGCTCAGGCAGAGATACCTGGGGAGCAAAGATATAAATAATAACACTTGAGCATCTGTGCAAAAAATTAGGAAATGAAAGGAAAAAAAGCTCGCATGCATACTGTAATAAAATGTTCATGTTGAGGACATTTTCTAGGACAGAGAAGTAAATACACTCACCTCTCTAACTTTCCCCCAGTCAATATTAAGTAGTTAACTTTTATCACCCCCACTGCATGCACATGTGAAATGCACATGTGCTTTTAGTGTTTCTGCATGTATACAAATGCATTTTCCTGCCTCTTAATTAAATAGCCTGCTAAAGGTTCAATGCCCTATCAAACCTAGACATGAAGACACCACAAATTTGAAGATATATATACACACATATTTATGTACACTGTATGTTTGATGCGCATTAAACCAAATAAATAACCATCAAAACAGTTATTAGTGGGATGAATAAATGTCAGACTGATGTCTTTAAAAGGATAATTTTGCAAGAAACAGACTCATCCAAGCACCTGCATAAAGAAAGCATTAGTTTAAGTCATCCTACCTGGTAGAGATCATGGGTGAACGCAGGGGCATTGTCATTAATGTCCTCCACCAATATTGTAATGTTCGCCTCAGTTTGATGCTGGCTGTCTGTGGCTCGGACTGTAACAGTGTACCACGTCTTCTCCTCAAAGTCCAGAGGGGCGGTGAGTGACATGCCCCCACTGTAGCGGTGGATCCCAAACTTTCCTAAAGCTGTCGGGTCCAGCTGTAAGGAGTAGGACAGGGCAGGACTGGAGTCCACGTCATTACCCGTCACAAGCGTGATCTCTGTGCCAATCAGTGTATCTGAGAGATAGAGAGAGAAATTGAACAAAAACCTGTTAGTTGCTCATTAACTGAACATCCTTAGATCTGCAGAGTAACAACATTTACTTTGTGAATTTCATATATTTCCCGAAAGTGACCTTAATAAAATACATAGCAAAAAACCACAACAATCCTCAAATTTCCTCCATACTTACTCTCTGGGATGCGGACTTCTTGTGGCAAAGGGATAGTGGGACTGTTGTCATTCTGGTCAATAATGATCACTGTTAATGTGGCTGAACCAGCCAGTCTTGGACTTCCTCTGTCAGTTGCTGTAACGACCAGCCTGTGCAAGGACAAAAGAGGCGTTTTTCCAAACAGTCTTCTTATGTCGCCAATCAGTATTGTTGATGACGATAGAGAAAATGTGAAAGGACTGTCAAAGCACATCTATGCACAGGTTTTACACAGGTCACCTTTAGTTACACATCCAAATGTTGTTGTAAAACATACCAGCTGTTATGAAAAGTTAGTCAACAGTAGTTGATTTAGAGCGCTCCAGAAGTTAGAATTTGCAGCTTTGATACATCTGGCACACAGATATCAGTTTGTAATAGCGCTTATATCTTTAGCAGACTATGTCAACTTCCTCACCAGCTATCTAAATAGAAACTAACAGAGTGAATATGATTCATGATGTGCTACATCTACTTTACCCTTGTATCTGTTTCCTGTGTGTAAATGTAATGGGTTTTTTTTATGGACACCTCCATGCAGGAACAGTCATCACAGGTAAAGTGTGTGTCAGTCCTCAGCATGTGCACATAGAATGCTTATTTAAGCACAGGTCTGTTCTCACTTGGTCTGGGTAAATATCTCACGGTCCATGATGGCAGCTGTGGTGATGCTTCCTGTCATCGGGTCAATCTTGAACAGGCCACTCATGACCGATGACTGGATGGAGTAGGTCACCTGGCCATTTTGGCCCTGATCAACATCCTCAGCGACCACCTGGGTAAAGTTGGGAGGTGAAAAAGGAAAAATGAAAATTTATTTATACCCTTGGCTAAATGCCAGGAGAGCAAGTTGTTAATCATGCAGCTCTTATATTTTGAAGTACCTGTATGATAGGCATTTCATAACCCTGAGCTTCTCTCATGTACGCTACATAATTCTGCAGCTGAAAGCGCGGAAGGTTGTCGTTGACATCCTGCAGGATCAAGTTTATGGCCATGAAAGATGTGGAGGATATGGATTCAGCCTTCACAACTAGACGGAGTCTGGGGGTGTCTTCAAAGTCCAGACCTTTGGAGCTCTGAACCGAGATTTCACCTGAGGAAAATGGGGATTAAAAAGGTGGTCAGATTTTGATGCTTGTGGACGCAAGTTTTTCAAATTGCAGTTGACCAAGAAAGCTTGGTGTTTAACCTGTTGAGGAGCTGATGATGAAGGCCTGCTTTCGGTTCCCACTGAAGAGACTGTAGTTGATACCGTTACGGGTGCCATCTGGGTGTTGTGCCTGAGCTTGAGCCACAGCTGTGCCTGAGTTTGGGAATAAGAGAAAAAAATACTCCTAAACTGTGACAGCAAAGAAATTTCACAAGAATATGAAGGAACAATTAAAAATAACAATCGGCAAATGAAAAATAGGGCCAACCTTTTGCAGCATTCTCTTGTATGCTGACATCTCTGGCGTTCCTCGCGAAGCGAATGCCTTTGTAGTCCACCTCCTTGACGTAAATCACCACCACACCCTGTGCAGACTGAGCTGGGCTCCCCTGGTCCATGGCCTCCACAATTAACGTCCTCTGAGCCTGGGTCAGATCTTCCAGAGGCTCAGTGGCCTGGATCTCCCCAGTCAAGGAGTTGATGCTGAAACCCTTCACTGGCATAGCAAAACGGTAAAACACAGAACCGTTGGCTCCAAAGTCCTTGTCCTCTGCTTTCATGGTGGCTAGAACCCGCTGGGAACGCCTGCTGGACACTTCAATGACAAGCGGATCCTGGATGAAGAAAGGAGTGTTGTCGTTGACATCCAAAACGGTGACTGTCACCTAGAAGGAAAAGGTCACATTGTGAATTACAGCCCTAATGAATAATAAAGGGAGATACAGATTTTCAGAAGTCCAACACGAGATAAAAAATTCGAGCTCACTTCCAACTGAGCCCATCAAACCTCATTTACCTGAGCAGAGACGTTTCTGGGTGCAGCAGGTGAAAGGTCGGCGGCAAAAACCTGAAAGCTATAGGATGCCCATTTTTCCCGATCCAGTGGTGCTGCGGTTGTGATCCGACCAGTGTTCTCATCGACAGTAAATGCTCCGTGTGTCTCACGGCTCAAGAAATACAGAACTTTTCCATTCAGGTCTTCATCAGCATCTGTGGCCGACACCTGGGAATAGACGAATAAGGTCATATAAATAAATTAGTTACACTGAGACATTAGATACAGAGTATGACAGTGAGATAACACATAAATGCACGTGTTTTTATTACTTAATCATTTTAACTCCCATCCCTGCTTACCTCCAGAACCAGTGTGCCTTCGGAGGCATCCTCTGACACTTCCACAGAGTAGCTGCTTCTGCCGAACACAGGGCTGTTGTCATTGATATCCAGTACTTTGACTTCCACTGTGACAGTAGTGCTGAGAGCAGGGCTGCCTTGGTCTGCGGCCACCACCTCCAGAGTATATTCTGCCGTTTTCTCTCTGTCTAGGCTGCGTGACGTAAACAGGGCTCCTGTGCTGGCCTCGAGGTAGAAGTCGCCATTAGGATCCCCCGCTGAAAGAAAGCAGTTCATGTGGCAGAGGAAAGAAAAATCTTTAAATATTAAAGCATTTCCTACAGATTTAGTGTTTAAAGAACAGATGCCAACTCCGCTCTAGTCAAAGTTTGAATATTCTCTAGACAGTAATAAGGAATGCTCTGTATTTGAAACACAGTAGAAGAATGTCGGGAGTGTGTCTCGGTTTCATCCTTTATATGACCCAGGTCAAAAGTAAGACATCAGTCCAAATGCACTTGCATGTATCTTATTTCTGCACACTTCAGATATCACTACCAAGTGTCAAATGCAAATCTCTTTCAAGAATCTATAAACTATAAATGTGACCACGTTCATCCTGAAGAACATCCAAAAATGGGAAAGTTTTGTTTTTTTTCTTCTGCATAACACTGTTATTTCACACAGCGGTCCCACCACAAAACAGCAATTAAAACTAACTGCGGTAGACTAAATCCTTCATTAAATCCATTCATATAAAATACTTGGGATAGACACTCAACACTGTTTCTCACCAGTAATCCTGTACTCCAGCGCTCCTCCAGGGCCTGAGTCAGGGTCTGTAGCCTTGAGAAAGCAAAGCTCTACGGCGGCCTGGTTCTCTGGAACCTCCAGTCCGTACCACGGCTTCGCGAAAACCGGAGCATTATCGTTCACATCCTGCACCTCCACGCGAACAACCGCCTTGGCAAAGTTAGGAGGCAAGCCTCCATCTCTGGCATACACTGATAAGAGAAAGTTAAGATGATGAGAATTTGGACCAGGTGTTCTGTGGAGTTAAATCAGCTTTAGCTCCGTTAGTGGAGAAAAGGTGAAGTAAGGCCATGTGAAACAATAAATAGCATAGTACCAGTGAGGGTGTAGTGATCCTGTTGCTCTTTGTCCAGCTCCTTTGTGGTGGTGATGACTCCTGTCACCGGGTTGATGATAAAGCCTTCCTCTGTCACACCCCCATACGTCACTTGGCCATTGGAACCTGTATTAAAACGCACAATAAGGGATAAAAAAAGTAAAGTAAAACTGGGCACTCTGCAAAACAAGCAAAGAAACCAGTTTTAAGTTTTAAGGTGATGAGGAAATTATATGACGACTCCGCAGCTGGATGGAAACGTTAGCAAGTCCTAATAAAATCTCCAGAAACACAAGGCACTGTACAATGACTGTAGCCACACATTTTCATTAGTATGAGGCTGTGGTTCGTTTTAGTTGTGTGGTTTCTCAAAACCGTTTATGTCTCTCATTTAGACCTCTGGCCTTCCTGCCGGAGGCTTACGTGCTGTAGATCAGCCATGACTTTTAAGGCATTCTGCCAGCACTGCATTTTGAAACCTTTCTAATATTAATGCTTTCATAACCCGAACTTGTCCTACATCCTTCCTTCTGGAATGATCCATAATTCTTTTAAAATACAAGGATGTGTTCATTGAATATACAGATGTAAGTATAGCATGGAATTATGTGAAATGTATTGTATTGTATTTGATTTTAATGAGCTAAAAGTCTGTTTCAAAGTCTCCAGATTCTTCTGGGGTCTCGTCGTTCATCCAGTATGCCTCTAACTTTGTTGCTAACTCACTTTACTCATGCTACATATTGAAACAAAACATTAAACCAACCTTGATCCCTGTCGGTGGCACTCACTGTCAGCACCGTTGTTCCTGGTCCTCGGTTTTCCGGCACCTGGGTCTCATACTCTGCTCGCTGAAAAACTGGAGCTTCGTCATTCACATCAATCACCTGCACACACAGCATCTGAGAGGTGGATAGTTGAGGTATCCCATGATCCTCTGCTACAATGGTCAAATTGAAGACTTCCTGTTCTTCGCGGTCTAAGGCTTTAAGGATGGAGAGAGAGCCTGGAAAGAGAAAAATATTCAATGAGCAACAAATAAGAACTTTCCTTGATTACTTCACTTAAAAAAATCTATTCTATTCAATATGAATTCTTTTGCGTATTGGTGTCCAAATGTGCTTAGATTGTTTTTATGGATGTGTAATTTTTTTGTAGTCCTTGAGGATCAGTAAAACAAAAACCTTTACAGCTTTGCTTTATGAGAGTTTCCACAGTAATCAAGACACCGCAGTCACTTCATGCCAGCTATTCACTTCTGGCATTTTGACCGTGCATTCAATTGTGAATCGGACTGGATTGCAGAGCTTCATCAGCCAGACGGCAAACTCTATATAGCTGCCAACTAAAATCAACCTGTGGCCTCTCCTAAAATTAAGTTATTTCTTTTTTTCCCAGTTCTCTGTATAATATTACTATCTCTTAGCCTTTAAATCTGTGGAGCATTAGCTGGTGTGTGTATTTTATGTAAATCAAGTCAGTTCACATTGCCTCGAATCAGACTTCCACCACTCAGATTCTGGCTCCGGTTGCCCTCCTACCTTTTATGTCGACATCCCACACCCTTGTCATCACAATGACTACACAGAGGGTCAGCCAATGTTAGAGGAATGATGAAATGTGACTGTGTGCATTGTTCACAACAAGTGTACAAGTTTAGCTGGCATGCTGTGCTTGGGAGATGTTTATAATGTATTAATGCCACAGCTTGCCAAACATATGCACCCTGTGCTGACTGTTCTGTGAGGCTACGGCTCTGATGTTTCTGTGAGGTTCAGCTTGTTCCTGTCTTTAAGCCAAACTGCACTATTTCATCCGGCCCTGCAGAAAATGTAGTATCACTGATATCAGTCAAATGATAAAGGTGCTCTCTAAACTAGCTTTCTTCAATATCACATTAAACTTAATTTGTTTAGAGAGCTCTAGATATAGATATATAGAATTTCAGAAAAATGTGTATATTATCATTCACTAGACAGTCTTTTTTTCAATACAGCACTTCAACTATAAAAAATATGCAATGTTCCCAAGCACTATGAATGAAATGTTTTATCTGCCATAGAAGGAACAAGGAGACATACAGGAAACATTAGCTTTGAAATAGTTAATAAAACAGGCAGTAAAGCAGCAGTAGTATAAAATAACAGAAATGTAATATTGGCAGAGCATGCATATAATTTATAAGCAGCAATCAAGCTAATGATACCCACTATATTAGCTAGCCAGTTTGGTAAATGTCTTCCCAATTCATTGCTAATCTGCCATTACAGCTAATATTAACCATAAGCCTGAAAACATAAGCACCGCACACTCTGAGAAACAAACCAGAAGTGAACTCAGCCCATGCTAATGCACCAGACACTTGACAGTAATGAAGTAAAGACTTTCTTCCATCTGGAAGCTGCATTAAAGGTCTGCCTTACAGTTCCTAATCCCACCTCAGCCACAGCTGAGCACGCCCACACCACCCAGCTCCAGTGATGGAGAGATTGCACATTCGCATATATAAGATATCAAAGGCCGTCCATATCCCCAGCCCAAATAAAGATCTGTTCCCATGAACAAATCCGTCAAGGAAAGAACACTAAAGCATTATTCAAGTGGCATATTGCTAGAAGGCATTGAAAGATCATCTAGTAAAAAAGGGCTATGAGGGTTATGAGTGTTTTAGCAGTTGGGACCCCGTAGACACAGCACTTTGGTGGATAATTACAATCCTCTGGAAAGTTTTATTCATCCAGGGGGCTTCATTGGGTGGGATGTTTATTATCCATCAATCATGAAATCGCACAGAAAAAAAGTCCAGCAATGTAAAATCATTCAAAATGAAATTGTAACTGCCAGAAATTATTCCATGAATTTAATTCTATTAATCTTGTGATGGAGTGTAAATTGGATATTTAGGGTGAATCATTGGTTTTAACATTATTTTCAGATGATGTATTCTCACCCTAAAAAAATAAACTTACCAGTGTTGGGGTTCAGACTGAAGCGACCAGCACTGTCTCCCATCTGGATTCTGTATGACACCCGACCATTTTCACCTTCATCTTCATCCCGAGCCATCACGTACAAAATCACAAACCTGTAAACAGAAACACAAACATGTCAGATAAAAACAAACGGAACAACCCTTTGCTAATTTTCAAGTTTGTAGGACGTGCCACTGACCCCACAGGCTGGTCCTCCATGACGCTGACTGCAGATGGAGAGCTAAAAACCGGAGCGTTGTCATTTTCGTCTGTCACAAACACCCGGGCAGTGACTGAACCCCAGCGCCTCTGAGAGGGATCCACCGCCTGATCTGTGGCCCGCACCACAAGGTAGAGGGAGGGTGTGGATTCACGATCTAACTTTTGTCCAAGGGTCAGGACTCCACTGGAGGGGTCTAGGGTCAGAAGGTCAGGTGTGTCGGGCCAACAGTGCTCGATGGAGTAGCGTAGCTCGCTGTTGGGTCCACTACCATCCTATTTATATATAAAAAAATTAATAAAAACCGTTAGCTGCAGCTCCATTGTGTGCTGATATATGATATTTGGTTGAAATTATATCCATTACAACAACAAAGCTGCAATGAAGAAGTATCAGTCAGTGGCAAATATTTTAACATCTCCTGTAGCAAGGAAATAGTTTACCCCACCTGATCCAAAGCCTGGAAGGCATATATGGAAGCCCCCGGCTCTATGTTCTCTGGGACCACAATGGTGACAGGGTCTTCTGTGAACTGGGGGGTGTGATCATTGCTATCCTGCACATTAATATCCAGCTGCACCACGTGGCTGCTGGGAAATGCCTGGGAGAAGTCAGACACCTCAATGTGCAGAGTGTACTTCGAACCCTCCTCATAGTCCAGCTCACGCACCAGGTACACGTCCCCCTTCAGCCGGTCCACCATGAAAGTGCCCTCCCGGTCTGTGCCCCCTACTACCAAGTAGGTCACTTGGCCTTCCAGTATAGCAGAGTCGTGCTTGTCATGGGAGCGGACATCGCCAATGATGGAGCCGGGGGTAATCCCTTCAACTGTGTTCAGGGTCATCGAGAGCACATTGGGCTTGGGGCTGGACTTGGAGGAGCTGATTACCTGATGGGAAAGACACCAAGGTCAGAATTTTTCTATTCAGTGAGGAAATAAAGAGCCGTCGAGATTCTTTCCTTTAATAATCCTTCTATCCCAAAAGACAGCGAAAGAATTCAGTGAAAACATTTCCATCATTTTCAGCCTATACATACAGAAAAACTGTAAGTAAGAGAGAATAATTTCAAGGCGATTGTTGTGCTGTGCATGTTAGTGGATCTTATTTCCTTCTATTCTGGACGCAATTCAGCTATATGGCTCTCACATGAGCCCATCCCTAAACAAAGCCTTGGCCTGTAGTCTGTGTCTGTTTTGTTGTTATTACTGTAATAACCCTCACAGACATTTTCATTGTCAATGAAGGCATTATGTTCCATCTTTCCAGTAAATATCTTGACACTGCGGCATTCTGGCATCAAGATGAGAGTCAGGATCTGTGATCCGTGTCAAAATAGGACGGGTGTGATGGGAGGAAAAACAGCAAATATTCCAGTTGAAATAATGGAGGCCAAAAAGTGCAGCCTCCATATGCAGCAACATGGTAAGAGAGGAAGCAAATACGTGCCAGGGGCTTTCGCCACTTCGAGCGAGTTGCAGGGTTCAGTATTGCTCTGGGACAGATCAAAGAACTCTGGAGACAGCAAACATAAGCAGATTCGGTCTGGTTTCATCATCAAAACAGAAATCAATACACACACCATACTTTGCTTTCGTTACCAAGAGTCTTGCAATGAATTGCATCTTTCTGGTGTCTGAGTCAAGCATGAACAGCATGAAACCTAGAAGAAGAGAATCATTAAGCCTCATGTCCTGACTAAAAAGAAACTCTTTGCAGACATTTGCAGCACAACTATGCTACATACCATATTCTTTTAACCAAAAAGATGGAAAACAAACTTTTTTTTGTTTTATGTGTCATTGTTTTGATGGACCAAGCCAGTGACGATCCACAACAAAACAAAAGGAGCAGGAGTTTGAAATTAAAGCGAGATTCAGCATGAATTGACTGCATTTATTTGAAGTCTGTGTTGTGTTTATACTGCAGGTGTTTCTTGAATTATCATTCTTATTTGGACCAGTACATTTTATTTTATTTTTTATGTAATGCTTTACCAGACACAGCCAGAAACTGTGCAGTGCTGTACCACCTGTACTTTTCCCCTTAGCCTTCCCCAATGCTTTTTACCAGCTAGCATAAGCACTAAAGCGCTTGTGTACAACACTTTCCCCGTGTCTGATTTCACCCACAGCTATTTGAAATGTTATCTCAAAATCATTATGTGGGAATGTTACCTCATGAGAGCATTTGAATGTGCCGTTACAGCGAGAATTTCTGTGTGCGTGCATGTATCGCTGCATGCTACCGTATAGTGGTGTATTCCCTTTCTCTTTGTGTGATTTGATGCAGCTGGCTCTCATCAAATCTCATCTGGGAGCATTTGATTCCAAGGTGCCTGTTTCCCCTCTGTCTAATCTCAGTGTCGCACAGGCAGGGTGCAAGTAACATCTAAGGCGAGTTCTCCTGCGGTAATTAGCATCCTTTTCCTCTCCGAAATCACAGAGCTCAAAGCTCCATAGTCAAAGCGAACCACCACCCTTCTCTGGCTACATGCCGCCATGGCAGACCCGTTTTCTTTCCTGATGTTGAATTCCTGATATTGTATGTTGTTAGGCAGGATTGACCCTCCTACAGAAAGTTCAGAATAATAAATCAGTCAAGACCAGCTTCCTCCTGCAGCTCGGGGCTTCTCACCTTGGGTTTTGGTTACCCTACTAACCTCTGGAGCAGGAAACACACACTAGATTGGATAGATGACTTTTGTTTGTGCAGGCCCAGGATCGGTTTCTCTCCTTCTCATATTTACTTCTTCTTCAATTCCTTTGACAGTTATACTGTTCACTTTGTGCACAGTTTTGAGGAAATGACTCGCAGCAAGGAATGTAAAAAGACTGAGGTAATGTGAAAATGTGACAGTTTTAGGCTTGGTTGCCAAATTGTCCAATTGTTTGAAGCTACAGAATGACATGAAAGCGTTTCTCAGAGGCAACGAATTTGTTGCGTGCTGCCTGTGCATGCAGCCGTAGGTTGGGAAATGCACAGATTATCTTTACCTGTATGCGTAGCTGGCAGGTGGAGCTGAGGCCTGGCGTGCCATGGTCGGCAGCAGTCACAGTGAAGGCATATTCGGCTCGCTCTGACCATCTCAGAGGGGAAGCCGTTCTCAGCTCGCCGCTGTTCGGATTGAGGGAGAAACGCTCTGCTCGGGGGCCTTCAGAGGACGCAATAAAAGGGGACGTCAGCTCAAAGTAAGAGGAATAACGATGAAATACATACAGCCATAGTGTACTAACTGTATAAAGCCATGGCTGAGAGAGCTGATTACAATTTAGAAACTTCAGAGAATTAACGACACTCACCCGATAAAGAGTAGTAAACTGTCCCATTCTCCCCCTCGTCCGGGTCTTTAGCTATCAACGTCCCTACGACTGTCCCAGAAGGTAGACCCTCCATCACCTACAAGTGAGAAGCATTTTTACTCATATTAATGTCTATATTTAACATCTTTCTGTTGTTTCTATCTGTTATTGTGAAGAGAAGCAGAGAATTGTTGCTCATGCTTGATTAGAGAGCTGATGTGTGTTGGTGCTCCAGTGTGCACAGAGGTGAAGCTGAAACCTGCTGCAGCCTTTACCATTATTCAATATTCATCTCCCAAAGTAGCTGGATTTCTTTCTGTCCCGTCCGATCTATGTAATGTCATTCTCACCTGAAGGAGCAGCTCTCTGTCTGGACTGGCATGAGTGAATCTGGGGGCGTGGTCATTTTCATCCAGCACGGTGATGTGAGCGGTTCCAGTGGCGCTGCGCGGTGGCGTGCCCCCATCCTGTACGGCTACAACAAGCTGGTAACTGGACTGCTGCTCGCGGTCCAGAGCAAGGCGAGTGCTGATCTCACCTGAGGGAAAAGGAGAACACCAATTGAGCCTTCAGTTTCATTACCTGCAAAAGTTAGATATAAATTATCATGTTAATTGATTTGCCCAAAAGCCAAATCATTCATTCATTAAGATAAATCAAGCTGGCGTCTAGAGTTAATTTGACTACATTAATTCCATTTAATCCACAAAAGTCAAGGTGTTTATCTTCACCTGTTTGGGAGTTGATCTGAAAGTGTCTGTCAGGGTGCAGCAGTCGGTAGGTGAGGCGAGCATTTAGTCCTGCGTCTCTGTCCGTGGCAGACACCCTGCCAAAGCCTGTCCCTGCTAGCAGATTCTCTTTGACAGCCAGAAACACCCTCTCCTGGCTCAGTCTGGGCGAATTGTCATTTTCATCCGTCACTGTCACTCTGACTGTGGCACTGCCGGTCCTGCCTACCCCTCCCGGGCCTGAGGTGGCCAGGACGGTCAACAAGTACATATCTTTGACCTCTCTGTCCAGAGAGCTACGCACAAACAGCCAACCACTATCTGGCATGATGCCAAATCCAGCAGCGTCACCATCAGGCCTCAGGCGGTAGGAAATAGAGGGCGATGAGGAGCTTCCGCCATTCCCGGAGGCCTCTCTGTTTAGTGCCCGAACCTGCAGGAAATGCGTGTTGAGAGGTGTGTTTTCCCGTAGCTCCACGCGGTAAGTCAGGGTGTCAAAGTTGGGGCCTTGTGCGTCCTGTGCTTGGATGTGGACCACAAGAGTGAAGGTGGAGCTAAGCTGAGGCGCTCCGCCATCCTTGGCGACCACCTGAAGGTCATAGCGTGGGACATTTTCGTACGACAGGCTCCCAATCAGACGTACCTCCCCGCTTCCCCGGTCAACGCCAAACGTCCTCTGGCCACTGCTGCCTGCCGCCCCAGCAGACACCAGATCAAAGCTGAGCTGGCCATTATGACCAGAATCCTTGTCACTGGCCTGAATGCGATAGATAACAGTCCCCATTTTGGTGATCTCAGGCAAGAGGAGAGACTCTGATGATGAGGGGAGGAAGGTGGGGGCATTGTCATTGATGTCTGAGATAGTTATGTGTACCCGGCTGGTTCCGTAAGCTGGAGGGGAGCCTGAGCGTGCCTGGATCTCCAGGTGAAGGCTTGTGCAGGTCTCATGGTCCAAAGGAAGGGCGGTGCGAATGGTGCCAGAAGCACTGTCGACTGTGAAGTAGCCATCAGGGTCCCCAGAGGAGATGGAATAGAAGATATCTTTGGAGGCACCTAAAAAAAAAGGATGTCACAGTTTGGTTGGTACTGAACTTGAAGTGTATGTGAAAATCAGAAATGAAGAAAGCAGCAAATAGTTACATTTCAGAGAGTGGACACATTCAATCCTTGTTTTTTTCAAACAATGGTTAAAAAAAGTTATGGTAATGTAAAAGAAAATGTAAAAGGTTTCATCACAAAACTAGATGAACGCACATAAAAAAAAAAAAGAGAAGAAATCATGTGATATTTCCAGCCCACCTTTAGAAGTGTGTATTTATTTCAGCTCATATCTCATGTAAGTGTTAATGAAGAACTCAAAGTGGGGGAGTGTCTGGACTCGCTGACACCTCTTAAAGCTACGCAGGCAGAGATAAGTGTGCTTCTGTCCACTACACTAATGAAAACATTTCATTCTGACTCCCACTCAGACTTACAGCCCCATCTCGAACCCTTTCTCCGTCATTAACGGTGAGAGAATATAAAGGTCTAACCACAGTAAAAAATAATCCCCTGTAAAGCAACGGCTCTGTGATGGATGGCATTTCTTAATGGAGAGTATGCTCTTGTTGCTGGAGTTAGAGGTCAGGTATGAAGCACTCTCCAGTCCATTAGCGTATTTCTGTCCTGGTACTTGTCAGCAAGACAGAAATCACATAAAGCCGATTCTTGGATAGCGACGTGAAGTCAACTGATGAAAATCAAGTGTGCAATGAGTAAAGGTGGAACCGGTACAGATATACAGCAAGTCCTTACCCGTCTTGGCAGTAGCACGGACCACGCCCACCGCCGTCCCCCTCAGAACGTCCTCAGTCACAGTGAAGAAATACTGTGCCTGTTCAAAAACTGGAGACGCCACTGAGCCCCCCACCACGCTCACATTCACCCTGGCATTGACCGGCGCCGTCAGACCGCCACCATCCTCAGCTGATATCACCATGGAGATCACCGTGTTGGCTTTGCCGTGCAGCGAGCGAGAGAGAGAAATCACACCTACAGAAAAAGAAAGAAGCATGTGATTATTACTTTTTTTTTTTAAAACACATCAGCTGAACAGAGCAATGACTACAACTGTTGTGACATTATTTCTCATCTTGAGACTGATGCTGTTTTACAAATTGTCTCCGATACAAATAAATGTAATAATCTAAAAAACTAAACTCAAGTGCAATTGGTGCAATTCTGTGGATAATTTTTTTCCCCACACACAAAAAAAAACAAACAAACCCAACACATTTCAATGGTTTAATCCCTTTTTCTGTGTTTCTGTGATTGTATATCAACCAAAGGCGTTTTGGCTTTGGAGGGCATCCATAACTGTTAGATCTGTGAGGCACGTGCTTTTACATGCTATACAACACACACACACACACACACACACAAACCTGTGTCCTTGTTGAGGGTAAAGAACGTGGAGCCTCCTCCAGGTACCGTGCGGTAGGTCACCCTGCCGTTTTCCCCAGAATCAGGGTCATTGGCTGTTACCTTGACAACGGAGGTCCCCGGAGCACTGTGCGTACTGAGACTGACCGTGTAGAGGACGGGATAGAAGGTGGGCCTGTTGTCATTGATATCCACCACTGAGACGTGCACACGGGCTTCTGAGCTCAGACCACCCTGAAAATAAATTAACAGATAAATGAAATTTCAAATTATCGTTATCATGATGGTCGCAACAGCTAGACTGTACTTCACCGACTCCTGCTGAAATAAAAGGAGGCCAAATCGTTAAAATTGATATTTAATTAACATCCTTCCTCCCTTCCCACACAGTATAGCTCTAAAGACAACACTGAATTTGTTTCCGATCCCTCGGTGACAACGACAGTTCTGAAACCATGACAATAGCTTTCTATCACGCCGTAAAAAAACGCAGCAGCTGTAACAGAAGACCGAAAGATGAGTTCTCTGTTGAGGAGCCATGAAATATGGAGCAGGCCAGCCACCGCATGCATTTGTCAGCGAGTGGAAGAGTTTGCATCCATTACACTGCATCTGTGGGCTTCAGTTTTACAAGACCATTAAAAACAGGGACAGTTGAGACGAAGGGAACAGACAGCAGCTGGCTCGAGTGAAGGAATGTGCCGGGGCTGTGAGGGAAGATGCATAGTGGGAGTCGGATGTTAAATTATAGACCTGAATTCAATCTCTACCTGAACTGGGCTGAATAAGGAAAATGAGCATTACATGTAGATCTCTGGCTGTGTATGGAGCGTCGCTGAATTTGCAAAGTGTGGTGATTAATGGATGCTGTAAATGTGCATGTGTCAGTTAGATGAACCTAATATAAACATGACAAGGAATGCTATTTAACTTAAATTATATCATCCTACACTAAAAGATCATTTTAAAAGACAGACTATATCGATCTGTTTCAGTGCTTCTTTGTTTTTTTCCATCCTGCCCTTGCTTTGCCATGCTCGAGCATGTCCTTGTTTTTTTTGTTTTTTGTTTTAGACTCAGTGTCATCAGACAGATACATGCTGCCTTCTTCAAAAATATCCTGGAAGTTCCTTTGATCAGATTTATTTTCCTGCAGTCGTACATATCTTTAATTCGCTTTACTGCCTCAGCCTCAAGTGAGACAATTACTCACTAAATGTCGGGAACGTGTTTGACCAAGAAGCAACAAAAATTAACTGATCCTTTGACTTGAGTCTTGTTTGACATTTTGGTCAGATTCAGTTCTAAATAAATAGTCAAATTATGCAAAAGGTTAAATAAATTGCGGTTTGATTTTTGGGGGTATTGCAATTATTCACTTTGTTATAACACTACTAAAAGCAGCTGGTTAGCTTAGCTTAGCATGAAGACTGACAAGACTAACACAATTTATGTACACAGTATACTTTGCTAAAAAGAAAGAACACAATGTGGTTTTATGAGATTTTGTTATTTCCCCTTGCTTAAAGTAGTTCTGCTAAGCTCGTCTCATGTCTGCAGCGTCAAGGTTGTCATACAAACATACAGACAAAGGATTGTTGTTCCTTTTAGCCAACTTTTGGAAAGAAAGTCATATTCCTCAAAAAACACAAACTGCTCTTTGTATTCCAAGATTGATTTGAAATGTATTCCCTATAGTTTGGAGTAAAAGTGTACTTACCCCATCTGTTGCAGTGACTGTCAAGTCAAACTTGTCCAATCCCTCATCCCGGTCTAGAGCTGTACTGGTGCAGAGCTGGCCCGTCTCTTTGTCTAGGGTGAAGTGTGCTGGCAACACACTTCCGGACCCCGAGCCCAGGGTGTAGGATATTGCACCAAAGGAACCGCGATCTTCATCTGTGGCTGACACCTGAGGGAGAAGAGACATGAGGTAAGTGGATGGTCCAAGGTATCAAACGGCATGTGAGACATCAGGATCGTATAAACACACCGAGCCGGTTCCAAAAGCTGCATGACAGAAAAACCTACACTTGTCATGGTTGTTATTTACGAGCTAAGGGCCTTTCTGTTGTCACGATAATGTCCCATAATGCAGTCACTTCACAGGACCATATATCTGCACTTGTCTAAATATCGCACACCATAACACCAGTTGTTATGATTTCCAGAGAAGAATAAAAAAGAAAAAATTTGACGAGCATCTGTGAGAGCAATTGACTTTTTAAGATCAGAAGAGGTATATAAAAATGAAAAGATCTCCGCCACGGTATGTTTAGAAAAACTGGCAAAGGAAGAGGTGGTACGGAGACGAGAGTGTTGACAGAGGTTGCGTTTGGTTCAAAGGTCAACAGAGGCACAGTCATATAAATGATGAGGGTTAAGTGACAAACTGACTTTCAAATGAAATGCAGACCTGTGTTAGACTGCGAGAGCCATACGCCTCCATTTTTCTCATTCTCCTCACTTCAAACACAAAAACGCATCAGACCCATATCATCCAATCTACCTAACAACTTTTCTGCCGCACACACAGAGAAACACACCCACGCAAATATATATTGTACGATTGCGTTGTAAATTTTCCTTGTAAAACACAAAAGGGAAATTTCCTCTGCCCGTGACTGAAGCTTTACACCCGTTCATAACATTGTTTGGTGGCGTTTACGGCGCTGTTTTTGAGTAGCAGTCTAATACCTCGGATCCTAAAGCCTTGAAGGCGAGCCAAGGTCCAGGAGGCCTTGTGATATCACCCCTTCTCGTCTGTCGTGCAGGCTTTTCCCAGAAGAAAACCGCAAGACACCGCGACAGAAAAACATATAGTCCACGTGCAAACTTACAGGTGAACAAAGATGGATATTCTTCTGCATCCTAATGAAGAAATGTGTGATAAGAGCAAGCTTTAGAGAAAGAGATGAGCGAGACTGTATATATGGATGTACATTGTTATTGCCAAAAAGTTTACTTCTTTAACAGCAGCCCCAATAATCTGGTGAAGTTCAGATTCTTCAACATCCGCTGGTGGTGTCACACGACCATTAAATCATCAACTTCTAAAAAAAAAAAAAAAAGGGGTCATTGTGCGTCTGAATCTTAGATCTGAACTCGGCCTGGCCCTGAACCCCGAACAGCACAAGACCACCATAGCAGACATCCGGACAACAACCTTCTTTCCGTCCCGCCAACATATGTCTTCACCATTACACTTACCTAGTGGCGATAGACGGACAGACAAAAATACCACCACCTTCATACTGTTAGTCCTACAGGACATTAAAACACGGGATCGTTAGAGCAGCACAGTCTGGGTTTCCAGCCGCAGCATTACCAGGACTTGGCAGTTGTGGCTGTAGAGGGGGCCGAACTGCACCTCTGTCTTTGGTCAGTGTCAGCTGGGGGTTTTAGATCATTGCTGGGACTTTCTATAGAGCACACTGCTGAGACGGACTCTATCTCTGGGATCTGGGATCATGTCTGGGAGTTCCTCATATCTTTCTGGCTGTCTGGAATGGATTAGCCACCTGTGGTGATGAGAGCTGGATGAACACATACATGCTTTTTCACACGTGCACAGAGACTCAGATATAGGATGATCCCATTCTTTTCACATAATCTAATTAAGGCAACTTAAACACCCATGACCCCCCACCTGGTCATGGGGTGATTTCATCGATGCAAAAGTCAGTAGATCACTAACAAAGGCCAAGAAAAGGTTGTTATTCAGTGTAAAGGGAAGCAAAGAGGACACGACAACATTTGTAAGGTTCACTGTGCGTGAAATCCAGGAGTTGAGTTCAGCATACATGAGAACATTTTTGAATGTCGGTTTTGGACTGGACATGACTGGGAACAAGAAGAAGTGCAAACATCGATTTTCCACGCACTCTAAAATTCAAAAACGCAAAACATAAACACAAGTGGAGTCCACGGTAAGAAAATGTACATTTGGAAAAATTCTAAGCTATACAATAAAAGATCTAGTGATTTGGCTTCAAAACAAAGTACAGGATTTATGGGGTTCCAGACAAACAATTAAATAAATAAATAAATAAAAATACATGAGTGACAAAACAGAGACAAAACTCCGTGGATAAAATACATGGCAGTGTTGTCAAAGCACAGCAGTCTGACATGTGTAGCAGGAGAAAATCACATCAAGCCTCCTGCAGACAGGAGCTTGTAGGGATCAACTCTGTCATCAGTACATTTCCCACCTGTCAGACCATCTGACAGGATAGCACCAATGTTCAGCTGCCAATACTCAGGCCAGCCGGTTGGATCCAAAAGCTCTTCTTGGAATCCCCCCCCCCCCCCACACACACACACACCTTTTTTTTTTTTTTTGCCACTTTCAGCAACCATAAAACAAAAAGTAGAACAGCTTTGGACCCAGCAAGGTAATCCGGCAAACACACTCCTCTCAATGTGTCTTCTTAAATCAAGAGATCTGGTGGAGGATTTTTTTTGCCAGGGAGAATTACCTCCCACTGTGGATCCTGTTCTGTCATCCACAGTGAGCCAGCCAACTTCAGCTTTGCACACCGATCCCTCATCGTAGATCTCCAGAGGTACCCCCGCTGTGATAAATACTTCATAGCTACACAAACACACAGCAGCCAATATCTGTCTAAAAGTCGAAAACTCGCTTGCTCTTTCAAGCTTGCATTGTACTTGTCTGAATGTGGTAATAACACCTTATGGCTCCTCCACGTTTACACAGATTTTTGTATGAGTGTGTATTGTCGGTGGTAGGGCGTTGAGTTTGTTCTGCAGCTGAGAGGTCAAAAGTTTGGTCCCCATTTGTTTGTAACGCTTAAAAAGCAAGACACCAAATCGCTGACGTGCCTCATTAACCGCTGCAAGTTTTCTTGGATGACGCAGCATTTATAGATACGAGCTTCCGAAGATAAAAAGAAATTCTTATCCTTTTGTGGTCAATATTATATTAAAGTACCATAATGGCGGTTTTGCTCGTTGGTTCCTGTGTATTATTGGAGTGAACTGAAACTAATGGCTGTCTGGTAGGTGGCAAATGTAGCAATACAATTTATAGTTAATGGGCTAAAACTTGCAAAAACCACCAATGTGGTTCATTTGTGTGTGAGCACTGATATCTCACTTGACGCCACTGAATTTAGAAGTGTGCGGAGCAGACATTTGGCAAACATGGAGTGTGGAGCAGAACAAGGTAACAGAGTCATTACGAATACCAAACGATTGGTTCATTTTCTCCAACCCAATCCGTTATAGCTATGAAAAGTGAGATCACATCTAAACCAGGATACAAACTATACGGGCAGCTGTGTTGAAAGGGCCATCAACTCATTTACATGTTAAAAAGTTTTTTATGCCACTTAGATCTGTCAGACACACGGCATGCTAATGAAAGCTGCTTTCAAAGCGGATGGTTGGGTCGCATTTGTCGCTTAGCAAATTGCTGCACTTACAAGACAAGAAGTTAAAATGCACCCTTTAAGCAGCGTTACAGCTTTAGGGCAGATTCAAGACTTCTGTGAGTGGCTATCTGAAAATGGTAAGACCACCTGGCCATCGCTTTCCCCCTCAGGAGAAAGCTCTTAGCAAATATAGCAATTAAATTTGATGACCGGTTAGTAAACTGTTGTTTATGTAAATGCTGGCTGTGTAACATTACAAACGATTGACCATAATTATTAATATCCAGTATCAGGCAGCAGCTGTGCAGTTTGCTTTTTAAACTGGCTTTCTGAGCATTTATCAGTTGAAAAAGCACCAGAACACCAATCAACTTTGAAGCCTACTGCTTCAGTTAAGCATCTGCCAACCACATGAACTTGTAGTACACAAAACATAAATTCAGCAATTCTTCTAAAGATTTTCATACAGTACCATGATTTACAGACAGTGCAGCTCATTGACCGACTGCCATATATCTGCGGAAAGACATAGTTCAAGTCCTACACAGTACACGTCAGCCCGGTAAGGACTATGTGAAAAACAGTCAGGAAGAGCGTGCAGAGTATCGGATTCAGCCAGGACCCAGGCCTGCAGTTTCTTGCCCATAGAGAGCCATTCATCCCTGGCTGGGACAGAGGAGGAGCAATCACTCATTGGAGCATTAGCAAAGATCCAGACCTCATCACTCATTTGCCTCACAAACGCCCTTTCTCTTTATGCGTCTTTGTCTTTCTACCTTTCCACTTAGCCTCTCGCCGTTGTGCGCTCCTGCTGTCTCTCCCGGTCGCTTTCAGATAGACCGTACAGGAGGATCTACTTAGGTCTTCAGACGCACACACAACCTTCTAGCTGTAACTCAACACATCACCCACACTCATCTGTCAGTGATATTCAGTGCTGCACAGGGCGAGTGGTCTCCTGTCTGTGATATGGTCCAGATCAAGTAGGTATGTGTAACTGTCTAATACCAGCAGGCCAGCAGTTATTACATCAGCAACATCAGCTAGTCGGCGTTCACTAAACTAGCCCATGCTTGTTCTGTTTTCTCCTTGTTTACTTTATTACCCCATTCCTTTTCCATTTCCTCCTCATTTTTACAATGCTCGCGGTTTTATCCCTCTTTCTGTGCTGCATCTCTGCTCCCTTTTCCCTCCCCTCTATTCTCATCTTCTCCAGATGTGGGCGCTGTTCCAGATGGGCCCAGTTTTCCTCTGCAGTTTGTCTCTGTAAAACATCAGTTAGTGTCAGAGGGAGATTGCGCAGAGATTCTCCGATGCAGCTGCGGCCCTGGACTTTTATGGCTTCTCATGAAGGAGAGGCAGAGAGATATTTCTTTAGGCTTTCACGGTAAAACCTGTAAAACCCAGAGACCTTATCTACTTGTTGAGAAGATGTTTATACAACAATCATCATCTCTGAGGTCAAACAAGCCAAATTCAAGCCTATATTAATGCAAACGCGCAAACATTTTTTGATTAGCAAAACTCGGTTCTTTTGTTAATCATTTTGAAAGTTTAATCTGAATCTTAATCACGTAATTCTTCCATAATTCCACTATCAAATTATGATTTTGGTTACTTTATAAGGCTTTTTTAACCCGTTTTTCTTAATTTTTCATTTCAAGTTGGAGATGAAGTTGGAAAATCTGAGACTTTTATGAAAACCGGGTGAACATGTATCTTTCAATATCTGATTTATTTTTAGGGATGTCACTCCAATCAACTTTAGAATAATTTACTCGAATAGTAAGCCTGAATTATCTTTTGCAGCAGCCATGACCATAAAAGAGAATGAAAAAAAAAAAAAAAGATTGTAAAATGAATGGATCATTGGATGACAACTGCGCCCCAAGATGAAGTTATTTACAACAAACAGGAATTTGTTTGGGTTTGGAGTGTTTGATAGTAATAACTGGTGTCGGGGTGTTTTAGTTAGCTAAAACACTCATTTAGCTTTCCTGCTCTTTTTCCACCGACACATTCCTTCGCTCTCCAGTGAGCTGCATTCCTCATACTAGGCATTCTCAAGCCTCCAAATCAATTTCTACTGCGACGCTGCCAATGATTTCAGGCACTATGGGTACAATTAAGATATATGGCAGGAAGGGAGAGAAGTGAGGGAAAGGTGGGAGAGGGGATGAAAAAAAAAGTTGAATTGGGATGGGGGTGTTGGCGAAGGAACAAAAGGAAGGCTAATGATAACACAAGACCTTGAAACGGGAACAAACAGGACCAAGGCTTCTTATTCCATCTCCGTTCCTTCCTTGACCCCCCCTCACCCCTATTTTTTTTTTTTTTTTTGTCTCCCCTCTTTTCTATACTCTCCCTCACTCGTTCTTTCAGCACCCTATTATGGCAAGTGCTTGTTGTCTTTCATGTGGAGTTCACGGCTGGAAATGATTAGGAACATCAAACTGCTGAAGGGGAGAGAAGGAGAGGGAGGTGAAAGACAGAGCGAGAAAGATTGACTTCTATATTTGGTAGAAAGAATGCTAATATTATTAATGATCATAATAAAGGATGATGACCACTGGAACACTCTCATTCTCCCACCAAATGTGCATAGTTGTGCAAACGTACACACACACACACACACAGCAGGATGGTCAACGCTCAAAGCTGAGCAGTAAACTATACCATAGAGTTACCGCTTTAGCCCATGGGGCTTAACATGCAGACATGTGGTGTGTGTTAGGAAGTTTATCTTTGTCCTGCATCTCATGTTAAAGAATACAAGGCTTGGTTCGCCCACGGTGGTTTAACAACATGCAGTCACTCTCTGCGCCTGCTTATACTCAAGGTTTAGCAACAAACAAAGGATGGACCTCAGCGGCAATCTGATACTCTGATTGCAGACAACTTGTTTTGCCTGTCCCCCAGCAGCAAGTGGCAAAAGTCTGAATGGTGTTCTGCTGAAAGAAAACATGGCTAAAGAAAAAAAAAAAAAAGCTGGTTTCTTTTTTGTAACCAATCAAATCTGGCTCACAGGGGAGTCGAGATTAAGCCAAGATCATCTAATGTTTCCAACGACAAAGCATGAAATATGTCAAATTTAAAGGCATCGACTTTACGGAGCGCCAAAAGCAAAAACTTTCTGTCGTTACAGAAGATGGAAGCATTGATTATTTATCTTCAGGGGAGATTATCAAACATGCTGGCAGTTAAATATTCAATTAAGTTTTCAGCTGATTGATTAACTGGCTAATCATCTCTTCTCAGATACATACACCACGTGTCCCCTCCAGACACGCATGGAGTTCAGAGTTAAACTATAACTGGAAAAGGAAACCATCACAGGAGCAATGGCTCCACAGATAGAGAACAATCTGTTCTGTCCTCTGAAAATAAGCAAAGAAGAAAAGTGGAGGGAGCTGACGGTGAATGGAGGTTAAAACAGAGGGCGATAACAGGCTGGTTAGAAGGATGGACAGGGGGGCTGAAGCAGCACAATGAGGGATGACATCACCTTACCGAACCCTGAGGAGTGATCAGGGACACGGGGATTTCGATGGTAGTGATCTTATCTTGCACAAAGCCCTGCAACGTGAGCAATTGTGCATGTGTCAATCTACTGTATGTGTGTGTCAGCGCCTCCCTGCCCCCCACGCTCCTTTTTAAAATGAATCCTGTGGGCCCTGACTGACAGCTGGCCTAATCAGCACGGAAATCAGCCCTATTTTTTTTTTTTTTTTTTAAACTTAGTGTTAAATATTTATAGCCATTTAAACTCCCCCTCCCCGTCTCTGTCTGTGTCCGAGGCCTTGTGGCTGGTGCAGCAGCTGCTAGCAACAGATCTGCATATCTTTGAAATACCAGAAATTTTAGTGTGGCTGTCTGCTAACAGGAAGCTAATGAGGAGCTTGAGGTCAGGTGTCAAAGCTGAAGGGCGATTGTGAACGTTTACCACCCACAGAGAGGAATAAAAATTGTTGCTTCATATTCACAGTTGCGGTCATTAAATGGTTATCAGTCTGGATGAAATAGTAGCAACAGAAGCATCGGGGCGGTTGTTTTTTTTTTTTTTGTTTTTTTTTATAAATAATTGGGGAAATCGACATTGCGCCCTGTAAGTGATCCTTGGTCAGCAATCAAATTTAGCCATTTGGCAGCTTAATGAGGCTCATCGCTCTTACATTGTTAACAAACAGCGTAACTCTTTCTGTTCTGTGTTTTCCAAAGATATCCAAATTCCAGCACAAGAGGGACAACACATCGCACAGACATGAAAACAGCATTTCCTCCAGGTCACCATTTTTGATTCATACACGGTGACCTATAATGTGAGGTGAATGATGATCACCGCTTATTGTCTTCCAGTTGTAATTTTTTTTCCGGAGATGAAGAGAAAACAGTAATTAAGGAGCCAGAGAGCACAAAGATGAGGGACTGCTGTCTGAGACCGTCGGAGCTCTTGGGTTTTCGGATGAATTAAAACGATGAAGGACTGGTGAGAAGCCCGCCTTGGGGAACCCCGCACTGGGTAATTTGAAATTCTCTAACTAGTTAAATCAGCAGTGTGTGTTCAGGAGGATTCATCTATATTTCTGCTGCAGTACTTCTCTGGGAATGGGTCCAGACATACGAGTGCGTATATATAAAGTTTGGACATTTTCGTGGTTTATCCAATAAAAACATGACAAAGAGACGAGGAGAGTGCAGAATCAGGTTTTTTTGTTGTTTTTTTTCCCCATTGGGAAACCACAGGATTTTTATATTCTTTTTGTCGAGTGTTTGAGAGTCTTAAAGTGTGTCATTGGGAACTGGCACTTGGAATTTGAGGGTTAGCATCTTGTCGATGGTTATTGCTTCTAATTTGTACCTGGTGTTCAAAAACACGTCTGAATGGAAAGACAATGCGCGAGAAGAAGGTTCCTAATGAAGCACAAGAATAAACTCAGTGGAACATTTTTTTTTCTTTATTTTTAGTTTTGGACAAACATTACAAATGCCTAGTCAGTACGTGGGTGTGTGCCTATGGGCGGACACGGGGAGCAGATCTGATTATGGGTATTGATTAGTCCATCTGTGAGAGCAAAAAGCACAGAGAGGAGCAGATCAATAGGTGTGATTCAAACAATCCATCATGTAGACAGATGCTTAGAGCTAAAATATCCGAAATAAGTTTCTCATCAGCATGATTTAAAATTATAATCCAAGGAAGAAAAAAAAAAATGTTACTTTGAACTGGTAGTAAATCAGCTAGGTGCTTCTGGGAAAACACACTGCTGTCTTTGTGTTTATGCTCTGTGGACAAGTTTTTCCTGATAAAAGCTGATGTTTTACAGTCTTTGAATAAACAGTATTACCGCCATCACCGTAGTAGTCTGAAATGTTTAGACAAACTTTTCTAATCTGGAGCCAGCAGGGAAAAAAAAAAAAAATAAATAAATCCTGCCCTTTCAATAATATGATTCAAGTTCCGACACAAGTGGAGACACACACATATACGTACCAGCCCGACACACTGCACAAAGGTTCAGGTTTATCCGTTCTGATTTCACCGCTTCGTTCCACAGGACAAAAATAGTCTTCTAAGCCTCTGCAGCCCTCCACCCATTTGGTCGTGCTTCCTGGATGTGCTCTCTGAGGCCCATGGGACTTTCATCACGTTCTCATCAGTCATTGTGTCAACAGTGATCCAGTACGGGTAACTGAATTAACACCAGAGTCCAATCAAATAATGCTGAATTGTAATAGTCATTTTCAAGCCATAATGGAAATTTAATGAAAGCATTTAGGCATCAGGAACGGTATAGAATTCAATATGATCATTTCCTGAAGTTTGGTGATATCAAATGTTTTCAGCACAATAAAATCTATTGCTAAATCACGTTTTGCCTCAACATCAACAGATTTACATCTTCTTATTCTGCTGTAAAGGATACTGCTGAAAAAATTGTTTTGTTCATTCTTTTGTTTATATTATTTTAGATTTTGAAATATATTTTTGCCCCATTTTTGTCTTTGTTGCTGGCTCTTCAGCTTTGAAGCACCTACCTGTTTGAAAAGTGCTCTATAGCAGAGGTTTGATGGATTTATTGGTATTAGGGAACTTTAATATTGTGATCTTCGACCACACTCCTCACCCTTTGTGGTTAACTATTTAGAGAATTTCAGTGGCTGATGAAATGTCAAAGCAACTTATCTTTAGATGTATCAATTGACTGTGGACAAATCTGTCTTGTTTCTCATGAGGTGCAGATTTGTTTGAGCGGCAAACCCAAACATGACTCATTGAGAAACCACAGCAGTTTCCCCTACTCTCCCCCACGCTCCACGAAAAGCTAAAAACATGGCAGATAAAAATGGCTGACCTCATGCAAACACAGAGGTGAACTCCAAAAAATCATTCGTCTCTGCCACAATGATTCCTTGTATCTTACGCCCACGTTACCGCCGTGGTTAGGGCATTGTCGTATGTTGCCAGATGGAAGCCTTTAACTTAAAGACTTATTACATTATTTATCTATTATTATCTCTGCCCAGGGGCTAAGAATACAATAAATCTAGCCAAACTTCAGTTAAAAGACTCAGCCCTGACATGTTTCCAATTCAAACTAAATCACTGGTTTATAAAGTAAATCTGATTGAAACCAAGTCCGTCTCTGTGGAGCAGCAAGCTTTTTCCAAATGCACACAAGCTTCCAGTCTCGCCGAAGCCTGAATTTCTCGAGATAAACATTTATGTTTCAGTGTCATTTTATTTCTCGATGTGCAAACCAAAAACGCAGCTATGTGGGAGGTTCACACTAATAAAGCAGAGTGTGTTTATCATTTTAAGTAAGCTCGGCTTCGTTGGGGACAGACCAAACTACGTTTGTTGGGAGGGGTTTTTTGCCTTCAAGAGGTGGTTGCAGAATGAACCAAGAGTCATCTGACAATTAGTTTGCTCGAGGAGGATCCTACCAAAGTGTGGTTCTCTGCACGTGTGTGTGTGTGTGTGTGTGTGTGTGTGATTAAATCAATGTGAGTCTTGAGGTCAAAGGTGAGCCAAACATCCAGCTGTGCCTCTTTTTCCTTGACCCCAAAAGATAAATGGCCACGTGTGTGTGTGTGTGTGTGCGCAACAGGTCATCCATGATGCATCAAGAATGCGTCATTGAAAACACTGGATGGGACACCTGTTATCTTTGTACAGCAGGAGGACGTGTGACAGCTTTTATTATCGGGAATCCATTTGTATAATTTTGTCACAAAGAAAACGGTCATGGAAGAGCAAGTTTGTGATCAAAAAGCTGCATTGTGATGTGACAGCAGGGTTAATCTTTTTTTTTTTTTGAAGAACAGCAGATCAGCTCACAGCTGTGTGTGTGTGTGTGTGTGTGTGTGTGTGCTTTCTCTTCTGTATTTCATCCTTACTCTAAGTCTGTAGTTTGTCCATGTCGCTTTCTCTTTCTCTGATTCTTCAAAGGTCAGGCAGTTAGCGACCTCCTCCTCAGGGAGGTGATAATAGTGAAAGATAGCTGGAGCACCCCCTGAGCTTTGAGCTTACATCTGGTGTTGGGTTACTGTGATAGTTGTTGACTGCAGAGAAGCAAAGCAACTCTGCACCATAAGATCCCCGTGAGTGTGCAGTGCGTGTTGGCGAATAGTTTTTTATACCAAGAGATCACAAGCCTCTATCGATAACCATCTCTCCTTCACACACACAACAAACATACGCAAACAGATACACATTTTTACCTGCGTAAGATGATATTTATTCAAATTAAGGGCCCCCTACGTGAAAACAGGTACAATAAAAGCAAAATATTTCATTAAATGAACCTTCTAGATGTCAAGAGCACAGGAAGGCAAAAAGTCAGTTGATGACAACTATGATAGTAGAAACTTCAGCAACGGTTCAACAGCTACCCATCAAAACTTGTCACAACATTTCCCTTGATAAAATGAAGGATAGCTAATAGTGACACACAACTAAAAGCAGGGTGGTCTCCTAATGAAGTCGTACAGCACACAACCAGCGTTGTTGTCGCCGGATGTTCTGTGGCTGCGGCTGTTAACCCGTCTAAGCCAAATGTTTTTCTGCACAGTAAACTGACTTTCTGCTCCTGCCTGCTGCTGATGATGATGATGATGATGATCCCTCAATGTTGTTGCCTCCCTACAAATGTTTGTATTCTGCATGAACGCCGGCATCTGTTCGGGGAAGACTAGATCTACACCAGCTTACAGTTGTACTGTAAAACCAAAACTGCAGTACATTATAGGTGTGTATTTGATGTTTTCTGTTCAGGGCTGAAGTGTAGGACATCTTTGACCTCATGCATTTCTCATGTTCTGTCATGTGGCATGTGCTGAGGGTCCAACAAAAAGCACTAAAGTTTAATTGCTGCTAATATTAGATGTCAGACTGACAAGTTGATTGTGGAGGAGAAACAGGCAGCTCTTACAAATGAATTAGCCTCTGACTGACCCGGGCCTGAACCACAACCGGAGTCAGAGATGGGTCACCCATCAGGGAATGCTGAGAGAAATATAAAGAGGTTCTTCTGTGTACGATAATACTCATTAGCATCGGGGTCAACGGCAAGATGAAACCTAACACAGTTAGCGAATTTAATGTCGGGAGGGTTAAACTCATTGGGTCACGTGCACGACCCTGAAGGTCACCAACTCCTGCAGTGACACGTGGTGTGCGTTGATGGCACAAACAATGACACGAATAGTTAAAAACGTATCTTGCTAATTAGCTCGTGCATGCCGTGGGCATACTGACAAACAAACTGCTGCATGGTCAGCCAGCGGTCAATGCTATTACATCTTAATGAACAATATTGATTAGCTTTGTCCTCCTGAAGCTTCTGGAGCCAAGTCTTGTCTATTCGACACACACACATGTAATTGACCCACAGAGGCTCAGGAAGCCTCCATATGTAGGCTTATGTAGGGAAGAGGGGTAGGTGGGGGTATTAGACATAGCAATTACAGCCTTAGGGTGTGAAAAACTAGCTTATCCTCGTCAAATTAATTTCCTGACTCTGCATATGTGAGGGGGATACCAGGAAAGGGTGAGAAACACGTCCCTGATTCCTAAAGCACCTGTTAAGTAAGAGTTCATGCAAGACCAAAGTCTGATCCTGACAATTTTGACCGTACTTAGCCAGGTTACTCTCGGGATAAACTGTTCTGTCTAAAGGTAACTTGGCTGCTTAAATCATCCTTGGCTTTTCCTGCTTTCTCTGCTCCTTCTTCTATTCATTTACTGCTTTTCATCTGTGCTCATCGGTTTCTCCGGAGTGGATTAAAGTTAATTGTTCCTCAGGGTGGTATACTTTCCCCCTCATTTCTCTCTTATGTCCCTCTGCTAACAAAAGACCGTCATTGTAGACAGTGATGGCTCAGCTGACCAGCAGGGGCCCCAATCAGATTAAAGTGCACGCCGGACGCCTCTTGAAAAAAATAACCCAAAATACCCCCGATAAACCAGGTTGTCAGTGATTTAGTGCATCTATTAAAGACACATTCATGTGGACAGAGGTATACAAGCACACATGTTCTTATCCCCTCCTTTCCCCATTATCATCCCATCCTCCACGGTTAGCTCAGCCAACTGGAATTTCCAAGAAAAACAGGTTGGCTATGCATGATGCAGCCCTGGGGTCAGAGACACAGCCAATTCCTGCAGGGAGAGAATCAGGCAGGGATGAGGGGAAGGGGGGAAAAGGGAGAGAGAACGACCTCGAAAAAAAAAAAAAGGGGGAAAGAAGAGGGAGAAGGTTAGTAGTGCACACCTACAGACGTGCTGAAAGAGGTCTTAAATCAGCTGCGTGTCCGCACTTCATCAGTCAGTTCACTGGGAAATGACTTTCAACACACACAGGACACACTACAACCACTGTACAGCACAGTAGTAACCTCGAACACAAACACTGCAGACATGAACCAGGCAGACAGGGCCCGGAGCCACAGATTACTCTATATTCACCAGTAAAAAAAAACAAAAACTATGACAACATACCAAAGGTAGTGAAAAGAATTTTGAATGCTTAGACAGTTGCTTTGTCTGAATGTTGGGAAACCGAAAGTCCTAATTGCTTAAACAGCGGCGAGGAAGCCGATAAGCGGGAGAGAAGATTAATTTAAAGCTGAATCATCTCAGCATAGAGAGACTTTGGCTTCAAAGTAAGAATTAATGAGACCCCAGTGACTGATTAATTGAGGGTCCTTTTCTGTTTTCATCAGTCCATCTTTCTTGCTATCTGTATCTCTGCTGCTTTCATTCACGGTGCTGAATCATTACCGCCGCATCTCCGACGTGATTAGCCGCAGCAAAGCGCACAGCACTGATTACCTCATCTCTCATGCAGAAAGTTCGAGCTAATTTACGTTCGCTGGAGATAGAAAAAGATGTCGTCACCCCCCAAAAGGGAATGAGAAAAGGAAAAAAAAAAAAAAAAAAAAGAAGAAGAAAAGTTGGAAAGACTTGACAATGTCTTTGGCAGAGTGAGAAACAGGGAGAAATTTCCAGCAGCAGCGGAGATGCTACTTCCAACTTTTCCGGTTGGAGTTCACATCTCGACGGACATGATCAGCTGCCACGCCGCAGTGTGGATCATGATGCACCTGTCATTTCCATCCCGCGTAGGAAGAAAGGAAAAACAGTGTTAACAGAAGTCAGGAGTTAAAGGGACGAAAGACAGATTAAGCTAATGGGTGTGGTACTGAGAGATGAGGCGGCGATGCGCGGTGAGTGTTGGGTACAGGATGTATTGAGGGGGGGGTGGAAATTGTTAGGATAAGGAGTGTGTGTGAGGAAAAGTGACCATATGGGAGGGAGAGCTGAACTAATGTGGTGTGTGAAGAAGAGCATCAAGGAATACCTAGAGAGGCGGCAGACGGAAATCCAATTGAGAATGAATACTTTGCCCAACAAAGATGATGACACAATAGTGTAGTATCGACATGGTGTGTGCTCTCAAGTCTCAAGACTTTAAATGTCACTGACCTATTTTGGAGTAATTTTTCCCCACGAAGAAAGGGAGGACAGGGGATGAGGGAGAGATTAGCTTGAAGTCACGGGGTAAACAGACCTCCAGCACAGTATAAGCCGAGGAGTTCAAGGCATAATTCAAGGCGTAATGAGAAATGATGGGGTCGCAGCTATCACATGGCTGGTCACACTGAGGCTGCCTGGGAGAGGGGTGAGACAGGGCGGTGGACTTGGTGGGGGTGGCGGCGTAGATTATCACTCAGATCAAAGCGTCGTTTGAGTGGATTTGGGTTTAAGGAACGGGAGGAGAACAGGGGCCGGATGTGAGACTGAGGGAAGGCCGAGATTTAAGATACCGTGAACAGTTCAGCCCTAACTGCTCATAAAAATATCACCTTTCCCTCTACGTCCAAACCCCCAAACCAACAGCATTGGCCATTTCCTTCATGAAGCACCTGCTATGACAGATGCATCCCAACCCCCCAGGTCCCCCCCCACTTTACTACACTAGTGCCAAAAACGGCTTCTGCCCACGCTTCCTCTGTTTGCCTATCCTTTAATGTATTTATTTGACCATCCATATGATGCTGTTTTTCTCAGCCCCCAAAACCTCCTATAGCAGCCCCCCCCCCCCCCCCTCCCAGCCCAGGGCTTAGATAGCAACATCGTTCCTTACCCAGCAAAGCTCCCCATCTCTGGGTGTCTAATTTAGCTCAGCTCAGCACTTAGAAAACGGGATGACAGAGGGACAACTGATACAACGGCAAGAAGAAAAGTGGGACAAAATGCAGCAGTGGAGACGGAGGGATGAAAACGACAGAGTGGAGGTATGGTTGGCTCAGAGGAGGGAGACCCATTGTCTTTAAAATCTTATTGGTTTTCTCTTTCATTACAGAGCCAGTGTTGACTCTGCACAGCGCTTGCCTTGACACCCCCACCGACCCAGCCACACACACACACACACACACACACACACACAGAAGCACTAACCTATCTACATACTGAAACATACATAACAGTGCGTAGAGATACACCGACTATATTTTAATATCATACGCTTTATATTCGTAATTAACCTTTTTTTAATTTTGAGTGGCAAATTTGCCGCTTTCATGCAGCACTTTTCAATGAGTGCGGACAAACCAGTCCAGTTGGTAGCAAAGCCAAGTGGCTGAATGTCGTCTCTGTGAGACAAAATGGTGAACATCCCCGCTGCGTCTCTTTTGAGTGAGGCATGAAAGGAGAGCAGCTTCTTGGTCGATGTAGAAACAACATGCCCCTGTAAATTTCTATCTTAAACACATTGCTCCCCACGGGGCCAGTCAAAACAGGCCCGTCAAACCCAGTTAGCAGCCTGCTATAGACGCACAATGGCGCCTTGTGTGTGGGGGCCAATCCAAACCTCCCCCAGGTCCGCCTTGTTGGCCCATCTCCGCCATGACAGGGAATTTCCCTCAGTACCTGCTTCCTTTTTACACTTCCAGTTCCCTCCAGCCACTTGCACCTCTCCTCTTCTTGTTCCCCTTTTCCATCTCTGTCCCCTCAATCTCATCTCATCTCGTCTCGTCTCCCCCTCGACGCTGTTTTAATGGCAACATGTCCCCGCTGGCTTGAGCTTTTAACTCAATGTGTGCAGTATTCTTTCTGGAATCCTGCAATCATGCATTTTCCTTTTCCTGCGTTTTCTCTCATTTTTTATTCAAAAATGTTTGCAATTGATTTATACTTTGGAATTTTATTCGTTTTGTCCAAGTCCATCTTGGTACATGCCTCTACATTTTGCTCGGAGCTTGCTGTCTGTTACTTTCCAGGATGGGTGGGTCGGCATCATTTCTGGATGTGCTTTTTTTCTGCAGCGCAGTCTTATTTTTGGTTCTGACCAAGGAAGACAACCGAGAAATATTTGTGGTTGATTTTTACTGTACTACATTTCCTTTAGTGTATATTGTACATTCATTCAGCGGTGGTAGCCATGCATCACTGAAAGTAATACAAATTGTATCTTCAGAGTCATTGTCTTCCCAGAAACACAGGCAAGAGCACTTGCACGTGTTTACTTCTATGAAAATAAACATTCAAATATGTTTCTAAGCTGCAAACAGCTCTGAAAGTGATGTGGATTTCGAATGGACCACAAACCAGACCTGACTCCAAACTCTGGTTTTCTAAAAGAGAAAACACAGAGACACACACATATTCTGTAAATAATGGATTTTAGAGATTTCTTTTCCCAGCAAATTTCAGCATGATTATGAATATCTTCTTCACAATATGCTGTTTACAGCGACAGTATCTTTAGTCTTAAAAGTGTTAACTAGCTTTAAAAGGATGGGCTTTTCATTGCGAAGGAAATTTTTAAATTCAAGTTAACTGATGGTGACACTGGACTTATAAATACATGAGACATTAACAAGGCTGCAAAATGTCTTAGATTTACCTTCCTTCAGAAAAAAAAAAGTACTACATGCCAAAGTTAATAGGAAAATTTGCATGTGTTATCATCTGGCCCTAATGGACATAAGAACTGCCAAAGAACCATTTTCAAACATGAAACACAGCTGAGCCTTCATTCCTTTCAAACTCCTTCCTATCCCCCAAGTTTTTAATCTCTGTTTTTCCCTTCCTTCTTATTCTCTCTATACTCCAGTCAGTGCCAGCCTCAGCTCCCTTTGTTCTCCTCTAGGTGTGGTTGACGACAGAAGGCTAGGGGGCAGTAAACTCAGCCGCTGCTTCACTGATTCACTGCTAATCTCCGGTCCTCAGTGTGGCACAGACCGGCACGGAGCTGCACAGGCTCCATGCATGCATTAAAAAAAAAAAAAGGGCCAGTGCGCTCACACAGTGCAGTCACACTGTCGGTTTCAGTAAAACTACAGTTTCTGAAGCTAAATCTGACCTTGCCATCGGCCTAATGCATATTGATAACTTTACCACAGCCCACCTTTCATTACAGAGCTGGTTCTGTCAGTATCTTGTGCGTTTCCCTCCCTCAGTGTTTCGCCAGAACGACAACAGAATGAAACAACAAAGAATTAAGAATGGCTGGGTGGAGTCTCAAATACACACACACACACACAGACGCAGTTGATTACTTTGCTTAAAGTTACTAATTGTCATCATAGCTTCTGATTGGTAGAACATACGGCATAGTGGTGAGCAGTGTTGCCTCACACCATGAAGATTGTGGGTTTGATTCCCAATTTGCCCTTTCTGCGCCGAGCTTGCATGTTCTCCCCAAGCCTGTGTGGGTTTCCTCGGGGTACTCCGGTTTCCTCCCACCACCCAAACACATCATGTTTGGGTTAATTGGTGACTCTAAGTTGTCCGTAGGTCTGAGTGTGAGTGGTTGTTGGTCTCTGTCTGTCTTTGTGTGTTGGCCCTGTGATGGACTGGTGACCTGTCCAGGGTGTACCCCAGTGTGAGCTGGGATTGCCTCCAGCTCCCCCCACAACCCGGAAACGGACAAGCGGTAGAAGATGAATGAATGAAAAAAAGAATTTGAATGATGGAAAAATGAAATAATAATAAGACGAGAACACTAAGATTGTACTACTTTCGTATGAGGACATTTTTCCACAGCTGGAAGCAAAATGCAGTTTTCTGAAACAGAAACTATGAGTACATTGTGAGTCACTATTTCAGTGGTCACCCTACAACATCCTCGGTTCAGTTCTTGGTGGCCTGTTTTTCTCTTTGGCAGACAGGTGTAGCAGATATTAACAATCATTGGAACAGCAGAATAGAAATGAGGTATTTGGCTGGATTTTGCCTTTTCCACTGAAGCCCAGCATTGTAATTCTTCAAGTTAAAAGAGCCTCAAGGCCTTTAGTAACTCGACAGCTTTCCTCTGTAGCAATATACAAACAGATAAATTGAATTGCAATAAATCTACATCTATTTCTTGTCATCCTATATGAGCCATTGTGGTATCAGGCCCTCCTCTTGATTCTGATGAGCCGTTCTGTCATCGGGCCAAATGCTCTAAATACATTTTACACTATGCCAAAGTTTATGATTGCTTATGATGGATGCTAAACGCAGCCAGGGAGATTACAAACAATCAGTACATCATTGCTTCAAGGCACTACAACAATGTTTTCATTAAACGGGGTTCCCAGGCAAGATGAGACATACAACACCAAAATAAAGTTTGAGACTCCAGCTCCAGTTTAATGCGTCAGCGTCATCACCCCTGAGTTTAGTTCTCTCCATATCCCGCTGGCATCAGGAGTGAATGTTGGATGAGGAGCAAGGATAGATTAAATTGTCAGCATTGTGCTAGTTAGGCCTCGTACTATTCTGACCTGCCTGCATTATATCCCGCAGCACACGGCTAGTCTTTGCGGACTTCATCACATGCCGCAGCTGCTATAAACAAGGCTCGGGGCCAGCTATATCCAGTGACTTCCCAGCGAAACCTTACAGTTGGGATTCAGCATTACTGGCATGACTCAACTCAAAAGTGATGAAATGCACAGCTAAGTAGAGGACCATGGGTTTTTCGTTTGTTGAGCAGCTCTGAACGTTTGCCTTACATGGGCTTTGAAATGAAACCATAGAGTGAGACGAAGCGAGCTGTTCAGATTCGGGCTGGAAGACTGACGTGTTCCCCGCGACACAATACGACTAGACCACCCGAGCAGCGGCTTTTGTTCTAAAAGAACAAGAAGATGGCAGATAATCCCTGCAAGAAATCCCTCCTCTACACAGACAACTCCATACGGAAGCAAACAGAGCACGTGTCACTGAAACCTTACCTGGTCATTTCACCTCTACGATATCTGATACAGCATAGAAAACATGAGTAGACTAAACAGCAGTCACTTTGCGACATCACACATTACATACAACACCAAACTGCCTCTCATTCTCTTCTGTTGGCCATAAATAGGGGAGATAAATCAATGAATTACAACGAAATTTGGCACAGCTGCATAATATTTGCATTTGCATAATATAATATGAAATACCAGCAAACTTGTTGCATGATCATCTTAAGATATGAATATATTTGGTGAGCAAACACACTGACGATGACCAGATATGTTACAGAGGCTGAGTTTAACAAGGACAAAGACAAGAGGTCATGATTTACTGAAGATTACTGAGGAAATAGTAGAAATGATTCCAAAATCGCCACTTTAATCAAAGTAGATTTGTCTGGTCCTTCAACTTGTTCCCTATCTGTTGGGTTTCAGTGGACTTAGAGTCTCTTGGAGCAGACACAAACGGTGTTCGTTGGTAGTAGAAGCGAGACAGGAAACGATGCGATAAACTAGGAAGCTGCCACTATTGTTAGGACTAAAAACGGAAACTCTGCTCAGGACGATATGCTCAGGAGCTGGACCTCTCTGCAGAAATCACACAACACAGTCTCTTTCAACATAAAGCTAAGCTATACTGCTTCTATTTAACTTCTTCCAACTTCACTTTTAGAATGTGAATACAAATCTACCAAGTCTGTAGATGCTTTTCGACGTCTACGGCAGAGCTGTGATTGACATTTCCCATGCTTTGTAATGCAACCCAGTGGAAGCACTGAGGTCATAACTGAACACAATGACAACAATTATACACAATGAAGCTCTGACAAAATATGAATCATGTAAAAAGTAAAAAAAAAAAAAAAAAAAAAAAAAAAAAAAGCCACAGAGCGACTAGAAATGATCGTGTAACATTTACAAATGAACATTACTGAACAGTGATTGAGGGTCAAACTTTTGTAAATGACTCCTGTTGATGAGCAGGTGATGGTTACTAATATATTAGATTTGTCGTTTAGGCACACCGTACAATAATTCTACGAAGAACACACACAGACGGACAAGTGTCTTCGTTTGTTTTGTTTTGTTTTTTTTTTAAAAGCACAGATTCAGGATGACAAGCCGGGTGGTTATTCTGGTTTGACTAAACAATCGCTACAGTTTGCTGACATGCATTTCACACCTCTCCTCGACAGATTCAATTAAACCTTTTTACAGTATCGCCCCAGGAGCGGCACGCACCCCCCCCCCCCCACCCGCCAACTCCCCTGCTTCACGCATAAAAGGATTGGTGACAGGGATGTTTTTTCTTTCTCTTATGTTGAAGTCCGTGCAGCACAGCGTTGATTTAGACATCATAGCTCTGCTTAAACTACATATCAACATCCCAAATTCTTTCACACTGACAGAAATATAGACATGCTGAAGACATAATTGGCATACATGTCATGGGGCCTCCAAATGGCTACAAGCAAACCAATGTATGTCTTTCTCTTTGCGGGTTTTTTTTTTTTTTTGGCTCTTCTTTAACTCTACTTCTAACAGATCTGCCTTTTCAATTCACCAGGCAACCTCAACCTCATTAGGAACGACAAAAAAAAAAAAAAAAGGTAATTGTCAAGAAATCGCAATTACATGGGATTCGCGCACGCTGCCCACAGCGAGAATGTGTGCGTGCAAAAACATGCATGCATACACATGAATGCCCAGCAGTGACAGCTAGACTGCAAGAGGCGTCGGGGATTAGGTAGAAAAACCAATCTCAGCCAGCCGTGACCAAAGCCCTGTGAAATAATAAAGAAGAAAAGCTTTGCAGACAGAGGCTGAAACGAAATGGGCTTTTCATTGGTTCATTATGGGAGCTCGAGCCACAAGAGAACACATCTGGATTACTCATACAGCCTTAATCAAACAGCTGGCTGCGAGTGCGCCTGGTTTCAGAAGGAGGCCGCTAAGTTAATGTGTCACTGAGTGCTCGGGTGCTCGCTCATGCGTCTGTTGCCGTTTCGCACTGTAGCTACTTGTGACTAATGACTTATTGCATAAAAAAAAATCAATAGCGATGGCCGACTCTGAGATGGCAGAGAAGATCCCCCGATGAGGTCGTCTCTCTTTTTGTTACTATGGCAACACAATAGTCGCACAGAGAAACCATCCGAGGAAGAGAAATGGGTCAGGTACTATTAGCAAATATATTTCACTTCCCATGGTTGTTTGTTTTACGTCAGCCACCGCTGGGCTTTAAAGGAACTATGCCAATCCAGAAGAAATGTTGAGAGTTCAGCGTGTAAACGAGCTCTGATGGTAACCCTTGTTGGCACCACTTCTCATTCGATTACTGAACTTAGCACGATAACACGTCAGCCTCCATCCAGCCCATCAGTTTGTGATAGCAATCTGTCCTAAACATGCAGCTCTACTCAGAGGTGTTTGGATTACAAACACAATGGAGGGTGAAGTTCCTGTCGAGCAGCAGTCACCGCATAAAACTGACAAACGGCCAGTCCAAGCAAAGTCCGAGCATTTGGGAGTATTATTTAATTTGTTGATGTGTTTCTGAGACTGTTCATGCCACATAAATGTCACTGATGTGATAAATATGAATTTCACGTGGCAACGAACAGTTCAGTGAAGAGACAGCATGTGAATCTCTCTCTCTTTTTTTTTGCTTTGGCTCCTTTGGGTCTGTTATGTAAGGAAAATGCTGAGGCACTTTAAAAGAAAGAAAAAAAAAAAAAAAAGCCAAAACAAAAAAAAATCTCTGACATTAGTTTGAAGCCCTCACTCTAAATGAGCTCCAGACCCCTCCTGGGAAAAGCAGCTTCTCTCTACATGTGATATTCTTTGACAGAGCTCTGTCATTGATTCAAAGGAACTACAACAGCGTTTGAGGACGGATCCTCTGCCTTTCTGAAACGTACAAATCAAAGCACCTCCCTCAGCGAGCGGCTTACACGTGACGAGACACAACACAGAAATGTAACGCAACTTTGATTATGCCGGATGATTTTGAATCTTGGAACAAACAATCCCACCCCAGGTAATGTCTGAGCTCGGTTTGTTTCTGTGGCAGAAATCTCTCCGGGCACAACAAGGATACTCCACTTTCTTGACAAAAACTCCCTGCGCCGGAGAGCGGGGCAGAAATTAAGACGGCTCACATGGAGTGACACTTTTTGGAGCGAGTTAAATCTTTGAAGAAAGAGGCAATTCATGATAATAATTTCCAGAGTGGTTCACTTCAGAGGGATGCGGAATAATCCTTGTTCTTGACTTGCCAAGTCTAGAGCTACACAGCTCTGATATACAGGCAGTCTGAATAACACAGACAGATGCCACAGCAAGAGGAGACATCGGGTCAGTCGCTTTGATGCTCCGTGTCTGGTTTTGGGAGGGTGGTCCTCTAAACTGCCCTTTTATTCGCATGATCAATAGGCTGGTAACGTTTTAGGCGGTGGTGCTACAAGGGACATAAAATATTGAAGCAACAGAGTGAAACACAACCTCGCAGGATAAAGAGGGATTGTGTGGGTTTGTGAGGAGGGGAGCGAGGGAACACTAGAGATCCAGTCGGCATTATAAACTACTCCATCAGTCACTCTACACCAGTGTTTGTACGAACAGATACACGGAAGAGCGGCTGTAAATGTCAGCGCAATTCAGTGTAAAACTTCTCAGCTAGTTCAGATCAATCTTTAAGTCGGAAACTGATCAGTTCCACATCAACAAGATAAACAGCATTTCATTCACAGGCACTCACAGGTTGTTTGTCCTCACATGGCTATACATAGGAACGCACACAAACATACTCCGGAGATAATCTATAATTTGTTTTCTTATAAATGGTTACATAGTTCAGACTGTGGCTTCCCATTCAACGACCACAGACATGAGAGATCACCTTTAACCACTCCTGTTTTCTCCATCCCACACACTTACAAACACCCCATTCAGCCAGGGCTGCACATGATTTACTTGAATATAAATATACACGCGAACAAAGTGACCACAAACCCAAGCAGCCATACTCATACACTTACTGTACGCACTGCACATACACATTACGTTCTCTGAGTAAACACAAAAAGCAACCAAGTGTGCGGAAGCAGAGCTGCCCTCAGGTCACTCTGGGTGTTGAATGACAGCTGGGAATGAGTGAATGGAAGTTGGCCCTCAATGTGAGACGACCTTTATGATGTGGGCAACATGATAGGTTACATTTATGACAAAGAAAACTGATATTGGATTAGTAAGAAGCTGTGTGTGTGTGTGTGTGTGTGTGTGTGTGTGTGTGTGTGTGGGGGAGGGGGGGGGGGTGAGAAGTCTAACGATTTCTATCAACCAGGATTACTGAATTTCTTTTTGCAATGAACATTTAATATAACACTGTGAAAATGAAAGTCTAAAAAAAACATTTTGGGGGAAGTGAGTGAGCCCCAATTATGATCTTTGCTGCAACCTTCTTAACTTACATGGCGCTGCGGCAGCCTCCAGCTGGGAGAAGGAAACGCAGGCACATGTTCATCTTCTCCAACCACATGAAACGCTTCATTCAAAGTGTCAAAAGCTCTGCTGTAGTCGTAAATCCCTTCTACCTTTTCCCTTTACTCTTTGCACTTTGTCATTTCTCCCCTTCAAACAGCAGCCTTCGGCTTACTGCATGTTCATCTCAACGCTGATGACAGATGAAAACCAGCATCCAGGACTCAAGAGCAGAAATTTCATCAATGCCAACGTATGACATCCTTTTCAGAGTTTACACGGGGATCACGGTCATGAAACATAATCAGATCATTTTAATCCAAGAAAACGACCAAACTGCCTTTTTCTTAAAGCAGGGTAGCGTTATGCAACACACGCTTTGTCTCAAGGCTTGGGTTGCCTTCACTTTCCTTTTGCATCTGTGCGTCTACATTAAGTGAGACAGACAGGGCTGACAGATGGCAGCGGGCCTCAGACCCCGCTCTAACCCCAGCCTGTGCTCCGGCCCAGGCCTTAACCCAATCAGAGAGATGGATAAAGCAGAAACACGTATGTGGATATTTGCATACATCTGCTGAAGCAATCCTGAGGAGAGAGATAATTGGAAGGCTGAGACAGTTAAACAAATAGACGGACATGCAGACTACAACAAAGACAAAAGAAAAATGTAGAATATGGTAGAATATTTAATTTGAAAGACTCTTTCACACAAGTTTGCTACTGTCCCTGAACCTGGCCAAAGGAATCTCTTTTTGGCATCGTTGTCCACTTGTCTTCTGTCCTCTGGGTCACAGCAGCAGTTAGTTGCAGCAAATTCAAACCAATAATTAGACTAATTTCCTCACAGCTGACTCGCCCCGGAGGCGGTCACTATTAAACTGTATGCCAGATGGAGGGTACAGTGTTAAACCGAGCTGAGATCATTGTTGATAATTCACTTTTTCCCACCATTTTACAAACGGAGTCTTACGCCGAGCGATGGAACATGTGGGAGTGTTAGCGTGGCCGAGTGTGTGTGTGTGTGTGTGTGTGTGTGTGTGTGAGATTGCTTCCAAGTGCTCAAGTAAAAAGGCAAAAGAGAAAATAGGGCAAAAATGGCCAAAATATTCAGCTACTTATCACAAATTAGTTCTGGACTTGAAAAGAATGTCTTCGTTTCGAAAAATAAACCTGCGATGCTCCAGAAATGAATAATTCAGATCATGACAAAACGGAAAAATTATTATGTTTGGAAATAATTAGCAGAATAATCAAATACTGATATTGCAGAAACAGTGCCACTCCAGATCTGCTGCAAGCTCTGCTGATATGCAGCCAACCCAGTCCAGATCCTTCACCACAGGGAAATTAGGCAGAGAGCTGTGCAACACTGACAGCTTTACCATGACCGAACTGGTCCGAGGAGATGGAGTGAGGAAGGGGGAGGGCGCTTCATGTGATTATAGGAGCTGTAATTGATCAGGACACTGGAGTGAGGTCGGGGTGGGGGGGGGAGCTGAAGTTAAAAACAGGGAGTGATGGGATACATGAGATTCTGACCCTAACCTCAGAGACCCTGCAGGGGAATACTGCACAGAGCCATGTGTGAACACAGGGACTTTGAGGTTTACAGCATGTATAAACACACCACACACTGTACCATATATGATAGTTTCAGCACTGCGGCATGCGCGAGTCTGGCTCCGTGTCCCGGTTAGATAAGAAAGACAAAGTGAGGGAGAAGAGCACAAAGAGGATAAATAACAAACAGGGACGGAGACGAGGAGCAGGGCTATTCGAGACCTGTCTTCAGTAAATCACCGTAATAGTTCTCTTTAAAAATTCCCCGAAGAGTGAAGCAGCACAGGGACGCCGCTGGCCAGTTTAATAGTACAGATTAAATCTCTATAGCTGGACTGTAAACGAACGTCTCCTTGTTTCCATAGGTCTGCTTTAGTCTGCATCTCACATTACCTCTGTGCTGGCTCTGTGGTCTGCCTAACCAATACTGACTCTTTACTTCTAAGTCCCTTCAACGTAGCAGTCAGAATAGATCAGGGGCTCCCAGACCAGGGTCTAGACTGCACTTGGAGTGGGGGGGGGGGGGGGGGGGGGGGCATGGAGGGGCCTGTAATAAGATAAGGAACATTTCATGGCCTATGTAACAGTAAAATAGAAAGAGAGACGTAAATTTATAAAAAAAAAAAAACCTATTTGTTGTTTCTTATCTCTCCATCTGATTCCTGGCTGTCCAAATTACAGGCCATTTGATTCTCTTGTACCCGAAAACACACTTACACAACAATTACTAAAGAATCTTTGGGGGAAATCTACGAATTTAAGAAAATGGGCCCTTTGTACTGACAAAATTTGAGCAATCAGGTCCAATAAAAACAAAATAAAAACAAAGCAAAAACTCAAGAAAATTAAGGCCTTTTGCATCTGTGTGTCAACATGGCTCAGGGTCCCTGAGCTGACAGATGGCTCAGGGTCCCCACTCACCACCTCACAGGGTAGCAGGCCTCAGACCCACAAAAGAAAAACAACTAAAAATCAAATTCAAAGAGTGAAACCAGTCTTAAAATAAGTGTAAGTGATTCACCATCACCCTCTATTTCCTGTATCTCTTCTATCTAACTTTCTCTCTACGGACAAATGCATTCCAAGCATGTTTTACTTTTAATTTAATCTACTCTTTAAGTCAAGTTACATTAAACCCGGCAACGCCTGTGTGCCAGTCAAAGCTTTGCTCCCCATTCTTTTCACCAGAGAGCGTCCCTTTTTGTCCACCATGAATATGAATTCGGTGGAAGCTGGGGCTGAGCCGAAGGGATGGAGCTGTCAGCTGTAATTCCCTCAAACCTGCCAGGATGTAAATGTACCTTTGTCTCTCGCACCTGAGAAACCTGAGTGTATCTGACACAGTCATCCTGTTTTGTTTTGTTTTGTTTTTTTTTTTTTTGCCCAGCTGAGCCCAAACCCTGGATCCGTTTAGGATCCCACCCCTCCTCGACTGTAGTTTTCCAAAAGCGTGAGAGACTGATGGCTAAACCAGGCCTTACGCTGAAGCCCCTGATCCCATTCCTTCAGTCCAAAAGGAGCCTGTCTCAGCTCGGGGACAACCCCTGACAGTGGATGGAGTCTGAACTGTGGCACATTTGGTACCACAGCTCACCTCACAAACCAGCTGTCAGCCATGAAATGATGTGTGGATGTGTTTTTTTTTTTTTTTTTTGTGTGTGTGTGTGTCCATGTGTGCATGTACTCTAGCCAATGTGACCCCAGAATGAACACGATTATACGAGCCTATATTTGTGTGTGTGTGTATGAATCTGTGTGCAAAGGTCAGATGTGTTGAGGTAGTGTGAGGTGCGGAGGTGCACAGTGAGTGCACACACAAAAATGAGTGAGTGACTGATTTATTAGGTGTATAATTGCCACAGCTCTCCTCTATCTTGGCTGCAGATCTCTGTTGGTTATTCAGTTCGTTTGTGTGTGTGTGTGTGTGTGCGTTGGAGTGGGCAACATGCAACATAGCAGGATTAATGGAACACTCAGCACACTAAGCCGATGCAGACCACCAGCATTGCGTTAACCTTTTACACTAAGATACTGAGACAAAAAAAAAAAGCCCATGAAATTGTGTGTATGGCTGAATATGAGCCTGTTGTATGAGTCCATCTGCGCGCCTGTCCATCTCATTTTGGTCTTTCAGTCCTCTTTCTCCTCCTTTTGTGCATTAAGTATATGGAAACCCCGAAGTTAGTTTTTCTAGTTGGGATAGATCACGATTTTAGTGTTTCTTTAGCGTCTCTCTTCCTCTGCTTTCGCCCCTGAAGAGATCCAAGTATTTATCTTATACCCCAGTGATTCAGTGAATCTCATTACGGATCGCAGCCAAATATTCTCCTGTGCATATCAAGCCTCGCTGATTTAAGTTGAAAGAAAAGAGAGGGAGTGAAGCAAAGCTCTCACACGTACATGGAGAAACACATGCACTCCGAGACGCCCAAAGAGCCGTGCCAGAAGAAGTCTTATTCATCAAACCTAACCTTGTGAAAATGTATGGACCTCACTATAGTCCTCTAAATCACTGGAATGAAATGGCAGCCAAATCACTTTATTACACATTGCATTGGCTGAGCGGTGTTGGAGCCGTGACCGAAACCCAAAAGAGATGATGTGAAAAAGTGCGGTTGGGAAAATAGAAACCTTTTTTGTTTTCAGAATGAATGTAAATCTAACTGAAGGAAGGAGCTTAAACTCAGTTTCTCATTTACAAATTACATTTGCCAGACTGTGATTTATTTGTCCTTTAAAAGGGAAAATCAGGTTTTTTCGTTAACTCCCTTGCAAAGAGAAGCTCCACCTGCTTCAGAAAACGAGCTGCTGATTGGACCTCAAGCCGAGGTTCAAGTCCACGCTCTCTTGAATCTTAACCCAATAAAGAAACTCTCAATTCAGAGCAGTAATTATGGGTCTTTGAGAACGTGCAGCAGGAGGACATTAATTAAGCTAAATGAGTCTCCCTCGAAAAAGCGTTCTCGCAGCATTCATCAAGGAACAAGCGAGAGAATTGCTCCTGCAGCGTGAAATATAGGTGTGTTGTATGGAGCCGTGGGCAGCCTAGACAACGCGACATCCACTCCGCTGTGAAAGAGAGGCAGCTGGAGGAAAGGCCATGGAGGATGTTTGATTGGGCCGAGAACAAGATGTCTGCCGAGCAAATAAATATAAAAGAATAATCACCTATTGGGCGAATAAAAAAAAAAAAAAAAAGAGAGAGAGAGATAGAGAGAGAGAAAGAAAAAAGAAAGTGCCCATTTCGTGTTGCAGGTTTCCATTTTGGAAACAGCTCTCTCCCTCCTCTTCCTTCAGATTTCACAGACAGGTCTGCGATCGATGGGGTTTCTTGTGGCTCGAGGGAATTAGAAACACACATGTAAACACACACACACACACGCTTGTTCTAACATCTACATGCTCATGAGAGCGACACATGCTTACACACACATGCATACACAAGCAAGAGAGGCAGCCTGAGAGATGATTGTTACCAGATGAGGGGGGTCGTTCATCCAGCCGCACTCTGTGACAGACAAAAGACTGCACCGACTTTTCTTCATCTTCTCCTCATTGTATGTGTGTGTTTGTGTGTGTGTGTGTGCCAGAGAGAGACAGATTTTACAAGCATGCTCAACTAGTTTTTTGGGGGATGGGGCTCGTGTCTTTAATGAATACAACCTAACCCCCCCACCACCACCACCACTTCTCCATTGGGTGATACTGGCAGCTGGCATATGTGTGTCCCATTCAAATAGTGACATGTTTAATTTGACAATTAAGAAAACAAAGACCTCCATTTAGAGCCACAGTTGGAGGCTGTGTACATTGTGCAAGTGTGTGTGCGCCTGTCAAGAGTCTCTACTGAACTGAAGGAGACAGAAGGGGAAGTATTGTGGACGCAGAAGCCTAAAAAGCTGGAGCAAACCTGAACCGTCAGTTTAGATAAGCGAGGAGCGAAAAGAAGCCGTAAGTAAAAGCAGGCAACAGCAGAGTAAACCTTAAACTGGAATTCACTTTTCCTGGTAATTCAAACCACTGGGCCTAACCTACTGCTGTGCCAGTCGCTATGGCTCATGCATGGAGCATTTACAGTTATGGAAAGCGGGGTTAAAAAGCCAGCTTAGGCATTACCTCAGTTTACCTCAAAGCAGCGGCAGACCACAGGGATTTAAAGGTGATGCAAATAAAAACGCACACATGGAGTTTCTTTTTAGCTGGCTGAGGATCGTTAACCTCACATTAAGTCGCACTCTCTGTGCTGGAAAAGAAAGCTGAGAGCGCTCCCTGCTTAATGTCTGTCTGGCAAGTGTGAATGAAAGTATCCTTCACAAGCAAAGCGCACACATATGTGCAAAAAGCATAGTACGTTTCCTACATGAGGAAGGCAATCTAGGATTAAGGCCTGCTTCCGAAGATGCAAATAAACAAGTTCATAGCTTTTTTTTGGCCTGGAGAATTTACTCTTGTAGTCCACTTAAGGAGAATGATGGGAGTTGTTAAAAAGATTTTACGCCATTTCTGAAACTTTTGCATGTTATTCGATCTACAGTTTACGCTTTTACTTCTGCATTTACAATTTGTCCCTGTGAGTATAACATATGAGCCAACCAGCATCATTTAGTGTAATTTCTCTCGCTCTGAAATGTGCATGCACATCAGTCCTTGTGCGCCGTCCTTGAATTTGGGATTTAATTTACTTTAAATCTTTGAAACTTTGACTTGTCAGAGAAAGAAACAGCTCCACATTTTGCATCACGGAGGCTCAGATTTCTATCATCACTTATCATAAGACACAGACGCCAACCCCACTCCCCATAATTCCCCCACCACCCCTCCTCTTATCTCCTCCTTTCGCTCCCTGTGGTCTTGAGAGTCCTGTTACCATGGTTACCACTGAACGATGGCTCCAACCCCTTCGAAATCCATCACACTTCGCCTCGCCACACACACACACACACACACACACACACACACACACACAGTCACCGACACGCAACCGTACAGGCTATCTGTATGAAGTAATGGCGGCCATCCTTCACGTGGGTGAGTGTTCACATGAAAACTGTCTGCCTGCTTCTCTCCATGCCCAGTTACAACAACATGACCCCACGCTCCCCCTGACAGGAATGAAAAATACCTTTTGAAGGAAGATTCCTCCCCCTGAAACACACACACACACACACACACACTGTCACCGTCTAATCTGCAGCCGTTTTGTTGTTCTTATTTGAAAAGACAGATCGCGTCCCTTCATTGCAGCCATTATCATCTAATCAAAAGCAGCCTTGCGGCATTTTGCGATACCGCTCTCAGTCTGCATGTAGTCGAAGATAATGTCGTGTAAACAATGAACAGATTGACAAGTTGCTTAAAGAGAGAAGAAGGCTGAAGAGAAACGTTTCTTTCTCTCTTTCTCTCAATGGAAAATTCTGTCAGACGAGCTGCACAGCTGGCCTGCCCACGACCAGTCTGCCTCCCATCCGAGTCTCTGCTGCGCTGCTCTACTTCCTTTAATAAATGTGTGTGTGGGTAAGGTGTGCAGGGGAGAATCAGTCGGTTTCAAGGGCGGACTCAGACAGATAGAGGTGAAGCCATGCACACAAATGTGCACACTTACACACACGCGTCAGAGTAAGTGGTGATGAATTGGTCCGGCCACACCTCCTCCATCCTCCCTCCGCTGTCTCGCTCATTGTCATGGCAACCATCAGCACTTCCACTGCATCCTGCATTCAAGCTTTCATACAACGAGCAGCCAGCCCTTTCATCACTCCCTCTCCTCTTTCAATACCCTCGCTCGCTGTCGAAAATGTGCTGAGTCCTGGTCTGCTATTTCTATGAAATATTAAAGTTTTAAAGCAGGAGTACCCCACTCCCTGTAACAATTATACCGCATATACATATACAAATACGTGTACTCTGCCACTGTGGTTTTCAAATGTAAATATTTGGTCTGCACCTTCAGAAAACCTCTGCAGACAATCGGTTTTTCACTTAATGGTCTGTAATAGCACCTTGTTGCCTCACTGACCTCATTTCCTCAGTCTGCTGCCACATCAGTCTGTATTCAGCAGGAGTGAGGTGTGATTTTAATGAGTGATTTTTTTATTTTTTTTTTGCTTCATAATTAAATGATTCATGCTGCAAATTATGCAGTGGAGTAAACTAATTATATCTACAATGGTATGCTACAATATTTATATGTAGCATTTGAACACAGTCCAAAGTTTGATATAGAGCAGAAGATACTACAGTCAGTAATCTGAATGTATCTCTCTTATCTCCCTTTGCATAGTAACCATCTTAAAATCCGCCAGGGAACAGCGCCACGATGGACCCATCACCCCACAGCGACAGGAGACAAAGCCCAGGCACGAGGCCCCAGAAGATCCTGGGCACCCAACCAAACCATCTGCTGTAGGGCCCCCCCGGGCTGCCGGCCCCTCGTGCCACCCAACTGTGTAGGACCAACCCTGGCATGACTAGCAGCAAGTGAGAGTGCCCCCTTTCCTGTGCTTCCTCAGTCCCTGTCATAGCCCTGCACCATGAATAAGTGACCTTGGATATGGTGTGATGCATTAAGATTGGGGGAAAGGAGAGGAGGGAGGGGTCAAGTCGGAGGGCAATAGCATACTGCTGTCCTACAGCAGATGCAGATTGACTTGCTTATTGACTCACTAAATCTCAATCATTTTTTTTCGCGCAGCAGATATTTTCTCACGATATTTATTCTGCAAGGAGGCTCAACCAGAGAGAGATGCTGAGAAACTCTATTTTTCCGGTTAACTAGGATTGTTTTGTTGGTGATGGCTGGAGCTGCAACCCAAGATGGAGGCGAGCTTCGTCAGCCAGAGAACGTGGAAATAGGTTACTCAGTAAGTTGTCCTGGAAGAGGTGATGGAGATGGGTGATTCCGTTCTGCTCCCAAGTGCTAAGATGAAGAGGGACTTTGTTCTTTAAGTCTGAGTTGTGCCGGATCGGGGAGAACATACGGGGTTCCATGTGGGAATGCAATTATTTCAAATATGTTACGTGGCGAGGCATCAAACAGCCAGAATCAGACTTTTGCAATTCATCTACCATCACTGTGTCACGCTTCATTGCCACACACAGTTTATGGTGTACGTTGCGTTACACATCCCTTAGAGTAAACAGTATCATCTGTTCAGCCCGTTCTGTGATCTCACTTTCTCCATCTGCCCAACTTGAAAGAACCATTATTTAGATAAGAAACTAAAGCTTTGGGAGGAGAAAATATCCTTCGATGGATTCACATTAGCTCTCGTATCCGGTATTAGAGCAGCAGATCCGGCACTCCAAGATTCGTGCAATCAAGCAGCTCCTCTATAATCATCCCCTGGAGCTGGACACGAAATACTCTCAACCAGCCCGCCAGTGTTGTGGCTATACCACTGTGGACGTGTCTGTGCGTTAGTAGCCAGCACATAAATTTGTACAAATGTGTGTGTGCGTGTGTTGAAAACAATTCCAGCCTTCTAAATTGTTATTCTTCTCCAAGAAAGCAGGACGCCGGCCAAGATATCAATGTCTGTCTCCACTGGAGATCTATAAATACAGACAGATGTAGATAAACTGTGCATCACCAGCAGAACAGGGTTCAGGTTGATCCTTTGTATAATCGGGCTTGAACAGTCATCATATAATTAGCCAGTAGACTGTTTTAACACAGAGTCCTCCGCTCATCATATGGATGAATAAAAAGCCCCACGTAATATTTTAGAAGGTCTTTGAACCCACAGCTGTGACATTTATCCATTCAGCTGCATTTATACACATGTTTGGCGTCATATGTTTGGTTCAGTTTAACACGCATCACTTGTACTAATATCTAAACCTACAGGGACACGAGGATTATTAGGTGATGAGGGGAATGAATAAACCAAATCCCCTCTGTGCACGTCCTTTATTACAGAAAACTCCTGTTGGAAAAGTAGGATATCAGATCCTTTAAAAAAAAAAAAAAAAAAGAGCTTCTCTTTTCATCTTCCAACCAAGCTCCTGCTTGCCACAACAGTCCCGCTCTGCTAAGCCATGATGTGAAAACATTAAGCCGCTGTGAGTGACAGCAGCTAGGACTCCAGATGTTGACATTTAACGATGGCTCGTGCGAGTCCCCACTACTTTTCCTGTCGTCCGTTGCTTTGATCCGTTCTCTAGGATCGGCGCAACGTCTTCGAGAGATGGCAACTTGCAGAGGTTTTGATGGCAATAACGCATTTGAGTGGGTTCCTCTTGTTGCATTAATGCACACCTGCTTTTTTCGCTTCCGGTTGTGCTCTTCGGCTTTATAACATCATCTAGTAGCACTTTTGCTGCAAAATTCTGCAAGATGGACGTGCTATTTCAAAACCAAGAGATTTATTCCAAGCAGTACAAAGAACTTCCTAAACTGCACACCGGGGTGTGTTAGGCTGCAGTAAATTTGGTCCAAAACCACAGAGCTGACTCTGGGCCATGTAGACCACAAATGTTGGTTCTCCTAAATTGACATTAAATCTGACTCATCCTTACTCGAAAAGTTAAATCACTTAGAACAGCTAGACAGACCAAATCTGTCTTAATTTACCTAACTCCGGCCAACACCTATCATCTAGGCCAAGTGCCTGTAAATGTACTCAGTGTGAGGTTAAAACAACACATAGTGACTACTGTTTCATGAAAGATTCATCCTGGAGTCTTTACAGAACTCCAAAACAAACACCTTATACGTGATCGAACTGCAAGACATGACCCTATTAAAAATGCAACAACTTGATGTCGAAGTCCTTACAAGGCCTTTGTCCAAATTGCAGTGTGGGAACGCTATAAGTCACGGTGACAGGAGAGATGGAGAGTCTCTTTTACCTAATAACAAGTTACAGTACGGTTGGTCAGAAAAGGACAGACCACCCTGAAGCAGCTGAAAGTGGCTTGAGGCAAAATGTCGACTGTGAAACCAGTACAGCTTGTCAAAAATGTAAAAACTCGAGAGCTTGGAAAAATAATCAAAGCTGTTATTGATGAATGGCAAACGGTATTTATAGGTCTATTATCAGTGTTAACATCAGCGGAGCTCATTACAGAGAAATATTACAGAGAGTACGATAGCCGTTGTGCTGAAATGTTTGATAAATTGAACCTTGGGCCAATAGGTATAAATTTTGAGAATATACGAGACTGTAATAAACGCAGTCATAGCTGGTTTTATGTTAAAAGGAAAAAATACAAGGATTTTTATTCCTCAGCTCAAAGCTGCTTATTAAATTAATATTCTGCTTGTCCTGTGTGTATAAGGTCACTGAGTCCAGTGCAGAGGAACATGTCTGAGAATGGAACCGCTTCTGCTCAGGGAAAAAGAAGTTAATAACCAGAGTCTGTTAATAATAACTTTTTCTCGTGTCAATTGATTCCAACATTCATTTCATTAATTTTTTTTTTTTTTTTTTACCCTGGAACTGATCACCTCTCCATTCGTTGTCATCACTTTTTCAGTCTTTCCCGTCTTGTCGCCACTCGCGGTCTAAGATTTGTACAGTTCATCAAAACAAATCACGGCTGTTGCCCATGCAAACAGTAAAGTTATTTCCACTCCTGCAGTCCTTCCAAGGCCCGTCTGACAGGCCGCAGCCAGCGACCACAAACACACACGCACGCTCACATGCAACCGAGGCCCACAGTGAAATTAAGTCTTGACTTTTTCTGTGGTTTCTATCCCAGAAGTCCATGCTCCATGGCTTTCCTCCTTTGTGGAAGCATGTGCATCGTATTGTGTGTGTACATGCACATACATATATATATCCCCACATAGCACCGATGCCCCTCAGTACCACTCGACAGCAGCAGACAGTATTCAGTCAGGGGGGAGAAAAGGAAGTGGAGGTGGGCAGGTGGGAAGTAGTAAGAGATTCTCTTGTAAAAGTTTCCACTATAGGGGAATGGAAACTTTCTCTCCCTCTTTCTGATGTTGCTCTAAGCTTTAATAGACATCTCATGGTGGAAACTATCCTTATAAAAGCTGATGACCAAAGAAAAGGACAATATGAGGTGCACGCATGACAGAAATGCATCTGGGAGATGTAAAAAAAAAAAGCGGGAGACATGATGTGGACCATACTGAGCATAAAATGCCTTTTACTTGGTCAGTGCCATTTGTGATCTCACATGGACCAGGAAAGATCAGCACTATTGTTTAATATTGTGTCTTTTGGCATGATAGATGCAACACTAGCTCTGGAATAGTAATGTATGCGCCCCCCCCCCCTCGTCTCTATGTGTCTCTCAGCATCTGAGATCCAGAGATGAGAGGGACAGACAAAATGGATGATTCATTCAAGAACACAAATATCTGTAGCTGTACCGCCTTTGACCCCTAAGAGGAAAATAAATAGTGTGGAGCGAGCTGGGACACAGACACAACACCAAAGGAGTGGAGTTGGCCCGATAGCAGCTCCAAGACGGCTACAACACACACACACACAAACAACAACTTAAAGCAGACTACTCTAGTGGCCAAGAGTATTCAAAAAATAGTCAAAGATACGCAAATCAAATGAATAAAATCATATCATAATTCACATCTTTCTCGGTCACGTCCAACTGTGACTTCCAACCTGACATCTAACGCTGTAAAGCCGAAATTGCAGAACTTGATACACTGGGAAACAAGCTCTCGTACCACCCTTCACCCCAATCTTATTGACCACCTGCTGTTCCAAAGTGCACAACCCCTCCCAAAGAAAATACAATGCAGAGAAACAGGGGAAGCACACTAATTTACACCAACGTAACTCAGCGTGTCATGAAATTAGATTAGTTTGACCTAATGAACTGCGGACGGCCCGCTGGATCACCTGCCGCTTGTGTGTGGGTAGTGTGTCCATGCAGTTGTGTGTGTGTGTGTGTACATGCCTGCGGGTGTATTCCTTTGTACAAATAAGAATGAGAAGGAGGATTTGAGCACTGAGTCATGAGACGGTGACAAAATGGAGGCCCAGAGAGCGATAGAGAGGACGAGAGCTGGGATGAAAGATAGGCAGGAGCGAAGAGACGGACAGAACGTGTGAATGCTCGTTTACGCTTTCACTGTTGTCTCCGGTCACTATGGAGGATCTTGTGACCGCAGCTGTTTTATATCTGTGTCTCACAACCTGAAAGAGCCATCTCAACTGTGATTGTCCTAAAAGTGTGAATTTGTCCACCTTGACAGCTGCAGACTGTGTAAAGAAAGAAAGCAAAGCTTTTCCATTTTTCTACACATTGTTGAGAAGAAAAATCTGCCGACATGGATCTAAAATGATGAATTTCCAGGGTTAGATTTACTGTAATCCTGAAGCTGTTAGTAACAAATGAATCATTTCAAGCCAGTGTTTTTCCATTTAACAAACGTGACCAGTTTCTAACGCTCTTTGTCTGCTGTTGAGACACTGATCCACGTTTTCATCACATCCAGACTCGACTAACGCAATAGTCCTTCATAAACTCGAGTAGATCCAGACTTCTGCTCGCTCCCATGGCCACACCACAACCTGTCCACCACAACCTCCACTGACTCACTCAGACATGACAGACACAGGAGGTAACGTTGGCACTGCTTCTAACAAATGGTGGGTAGAGGAATACCGTTTGATGCTAAACTCAACGTTTTTATAGGTAAACAGCTGTTAATGCTAACACTGAGCATCCAGTAAATATCTGCCTTAATGCCTTTAGCATGTTTTGGGTCATTTGAGCTTTTTTAAAGTTTCTGACTGTCTATATTTTGAGCTTTAAATATATATATTATTATTATTATTATTATGATTACTACACTTGGGCATGTTTTAATGATTATGGAGTTTAGAACTGAGCAACAGCACCACACAGCCAAGAACAAAGAAGAAAATACTTTCCATACTTGATAGTCTCACTCCGTGATGGGAGGTTGATTCCTTGGGAGAGATAAAGTTGATGCAAGAGCGACCACAATGGTAAAAGCACCAAGTCATGACTTAAAAAAAAAAAAAAAAGAGACAAAAGAATGGAGAGCGAGATACTCGCTAACAGATGAGATGAAAAAATGGAATAGAAGCCATTGAAACTGGAGAGAGACAGAAAGGGAGTCGGAGAAGAAAAGCCCTCACTGCCATATGGTACAGAGCATTGGGCTTAATGGGGCGTGAGGCCATCCTCTCCACAGAGGCATCGGCCGGTTAGATCACACATGAATGAACACTCTGATAGGTTTAAAACGCAGCATATGACAACAGCTAGTGATATGGAACCAAACTACTGCTTCTGAAAGGGGGAGAAAAAAGGAAAGAGAAAAAGATGGATTTGTTCAACTTGTGGCAACAACCCAGCAGCCACCAAAGAACCGAAAAATGCTCCTGCAAAGAGAAATCTGCCAGATAAAGAGGTTAAGCTTTGAAGCATTTTGATTGCTACTGAGAATATTCCAGCAGAAAGCGATACGGTCAAGATCAGCGGTGCCAGCACACACACACACACACACACACACAAAACCAGGTAGTTTTGGTGTGTTTTTAATGTGAATCAGAATACACCAAACCCCTGGGAGCTACTCAGTCAGATATACAGACGAAGAACACAGTGTTTGAAGACGCTGGCTCATCAAGTAGACGATTGGGCAAATGACAACTTAGATTTGATAATGCCACCACATGAGAAGTCATCACCAGAGTTTTACAATGCGTCCTTCACCTGGGGCCTCGAATGTGCGCTGAAAATTGCATCATGATGAAAAAATCCGAGTGTCTGGCAAGTTCGAGAGGATGAATGTCTAAAGGAAATTTCAAGCAGCAGCTCCTATTCCTGCTGTAATGACTGAGGGTGTCATCAAGGCGGTGACATTTCTGAAAAAATACTCTCATGCTTTAGACCTGCTGCTTAAAATAAATAAATAAATAAAAAGACATTAACAATATAATGTTGATAAATTTAGCCCGTCTCATTATCTCCACATTAACAGCTTGAGCGTAAAATCAAGATGGATTTCATTCATGGCATCAGAGCCTGCAGTAGCAAACAGGTGACGAATTCACAGGAGAGCGCTGACGGATGATATGAGAATAGTCCACGCAGCAGACACACCATCCTGATCCCACTTCACACACTTCCTGTCAACAGCGCTGGCAGCTGAGAGACGTGTGAGTTGGCGAGAGAGGTGAGAGAGTGAGTGTGTCGCAGCGGGGGGCCAGCTGTTAACAGCATGAAACGATTTGCCGAGTTTCTGATCTCGCCGGCGCCTGTTTGCGCGTGAACCATTTGTCGTCGCTGATCATTTGTTAAGATGTAACCGAGGCGTGTGGTGACAGTGGCCACTCCAATCTGCACTCTCTCCTCGTCTCCAGATCCAGCTGAATTAAACACACAGACAGGATAATAAAAACACACGAGACAAAGTTTCAACAGAACATGGTTGTGTTAATGCACAGCTACCACCAGACTAGAAGAAGGAGTTGGGGGGGGGGGGGCATCAAGCGGACAATAAATTTCATCTCCCCCACACATTTTCAAGCTTAATAAAAACTTGAGTGTGTGTGTTGTGAGTTTGGGCTGGAGGGGAGAATGTGTGCTCCAAGTGGAAGCTGTGGTTTGGTCTGGCTCTGGTTTCCACCAGCAGGAGACCGGTCCACGGTCACAGGAAGCTTGAACCGAACACCTTCCTGCACTGAGCGTGTCACCATATGTCTCCGGCTCTATTGGTTTATCAAATGTGATTAGTCTCAGTGTGCGTACGCGTGTGCGTGTGTGTGTGTGTGTGTGTGTGTGTGTAGCTTTAAATATGATTAGTTTTTCCGGATAGAGACGTATAGACTTTTAGCCATGGGGTCCCCAACTTTGGACTTCACACCAAAGGGCCTGATTGCTCTGACAGGCAGACGAACTGTGTTTATCCAAGTGGTTTTGTGGGAAGTTCAGGAGGACTAACTCCACCTGTCAAAAGAAACCTGTCTCTTTATGTTTTTGCTCTATTTCACACCACACTCACATGCTTGTGTGTCTTGTTTTTGCTTTTGTCTTCTTTTTTCTTTTTGTTTTTTTTTACCTGCAGAAATCAGGATTTCACCAGACTAGACTGAAACCGACACCAGCAGGTCAGAATTTCCCCTCGACCAGCAGATTGCTGCATGACCAAGTAGGTCAAAAACAGAAAAAAAACACGAAATTTCCATGAAATGACTCTGGCGAGTTGTGCTCTCTAAATGCGGAGGTCTATTTTGAGGAGCAGATTTCTGTTACATTTACTGCTCAGATTCTCCATCTCTTTCTGCCGTAATAGAGTATTTTCAGTGGCAATCAGCTTCAAAATGTTAAGCTCTATGTGGTTTTGGCCGCAGGGCTCCCCAGTAGATAAATTGTTTCTATTTGGATACTCCTGAAACGCTCCTGCATCAGTCTCAGGCCCGAACGTTGACCTTATTTTCACCCATAGGACAAAGCAATCTTATCCACAATGTTAGCAAAGATGCATTCATGGCAAAGTCATCACTAGTGTCAAACTCTGCAGCCTCTATAATCCTGAAAAATGATTCATTCTCAAAGCGTAGTACTAAACTGTATTCCAACAACAGTGCATTACCATTATACAATGCCAGCGAGCCATTCTCCGCCTCTTTGTGCATCTCCCAGCTGAGCGCATCTGTGTCTGTCTGTCGAGATGATTGAGTGCCGTTTAACAGGCTTGACCAGGAAACCACATGCTGAACATCACAAGGGAGACGCATCACCTGGCCGAAGTGAGCTCTTGGCTTTGACACTGTACACAAGTGCAGATGTATGAGACACAGGCATGCGCATGTATGCGCTCACGTACAAACATTTGCTTTCTGTGTTGCAGCCTTTTTCCTCAGCTGTCTCGTTTCTCCTTTCTGCCGGGAAGCCTTTAATTTATTTCTAAATAGTTTTTTTATGGAAACTCTTTCAGTAATTTCTTCTGGCTCGCAGCTCATCCGTTCACGTCTGTTGGCGCTGCGATTTTGGCAAGAGCGCCGATGTCACTGCTGGTGAGATCAGCGGTGGCTTCCCAGCGGTCAGGTCATGCTGGAAGTGAGCATGTCATTGGATTTGACAGAAACTCTGCGAGGCACAACCCACACAGGAAAAGAAAATTCAGATTATACCAAAGAAGAGCAAGGGATCTGAAAGTAGTTATATCAGCTCAGCGGAATTCGTGCTCATTCATTTGGGCCCAACGCAGATGAGAAGATTTCAGCAAAGTTCACAGATGATCCATTATAAAATGGACCGCCATCCATAATTCATACTGTTCTCATGACCTCTACCTTGTCAGGATATGAACCTGTATCACAAGAATGCTCACACACGCACACACAAACACACACATAGACCCGCACCGTAACCTCTCTTGCCTGGGAAATACTTTAAGGAAGCAGGGGAAGAGGAAAGCAAGGAAACAAAGAAAAAATAACTCCTTTGTGTCGCTGCTACACAAACAGTGCAGCACATTACAGATTACTACAGTGGCCAAAACTGATAAGAAGCTTCCTACACACTATCACTGCCTGTGTGAGTGCGAGTATGTATGTGTGAGAGGAGAGTCAGCAAAAGAGAAATGAAGAGAAAGGTATGAGGAAGGAGAAACAGAAATCGAAGAAAATACAAAGTACAAGAGAAAGAAAAGAAGGAACCAGAAATAAACCTGGAGGAAGTGGCCCTTACCTTATGCGTGTATCTGTCCCATTCCTTCACACAACACATTTCCTTGTTTAGATATTAAACATTTGCCTCGATGTTTACACTCTCCAAATCTCAATTATCCAGCCCAGCAGTATAATAATCCCAAAGGCCAAATGCGATCGTTATCTACTGTAAATATTAACACAATTCTGAGAACATTCTTCGTTTCGTCTCTGTTAGGAACGTGACAAAAATCGCACTACCCTAATCATCAGTGCCAAATAACTTTGCAAAAGAATGTAAACTGAGCTAACTGGACCAGCTGACCCAATTCTTCACCATACCAAAATGCTCTGTCAATGTCGATGGTGAGCTGGCAGGCAAAGGGAGAAAATAGAGTAGAAATCTTGAACAGCATCCATTAAACTATGGTCTAAAATAATATCAGTGTGTGTGTCCTGTCTGAGGCCACATTGAGTAAAAAAAGAAAAAAAAGAAAAGTTAACCGTTATCCTGCCTGAAGAAGCCTGACTCGTTTCCGAGTGATGCTTGACGAGCGTGCCGGAATGAGCAAATCAAGCCTTTTTCACTCCAAACTGGAAAACCACCCGAGATGTCTGGCATGGGATTATGACCGCACATAGTGCCAGAATGACTGTTGGCTAGGATTAGGAAGCCCAAAAAAAAAAAAAACTGCAAACATTTGAATACAACTGTTGCAAACCTGAAATCAAAGTCCACGGGGGTCATTTAGCTGGTTGAAGGATATGATCATTTAAGAGAGCAGTTTAACTGGGAGAAAATTACAAGGTTCAATAATTTGGAAACAGACAGGCTGTGTCTAAAGAGAAGAAACAGTAAATCTTGTCCAGGCGTCCCTTTTTGTTCCCTCTCTCACTTCTTTCACAGCTCTCATCCTTTCTGTTCTCCTCTTATGCCTCTACTTTTAAAAGCTATCCCTTACTTCTCTCATCTCTCATCTTCTCTTCGGACCGGGACCATGTGCCAGTTTCCATGGAATACCAACCAGCCGTCCTTTTTCCAAAAACATGTTAAATGAACCTGCAAGAATGCGAAATTCAACTGTTTATCCAATTCCAGTTCAGTTGGCACGATGAGAGGTCCACAGCCTTTTATTTGGAAGGCTTTAAAGTTCAGGCGGCGGCTTTTTCTTATAAAATGCTGAGAAACTGAAACGCTGCTGTGTCTGCTCATCTGCCCCTCAGTAGAGGAGTAAAACCAACCAGTAAAAACAGCAGGTCTCCGCCGTGCACAGCGCCAAGTCGAGGCTGCACATGCAGACAAACACGAAGCCACTCACTCTCAGGAGGTGTCGCACACGCACCCGCACACACACACACACACACACACACACACACGCACACATATATTAAAATAAAGGCAAGGCCAGTCGTGCTGATAGCAGGCTAGTGCACCGACACTGAGGGCTCGCCCTACGCCGCGGGCTACGTTACCGTGGCAACCCTGTGAGGTGAGAGAGAGGACACACCAGCACCCGGGTAAATCTCCTCAGAGCAGCTTAAGGAATGCAGGTGAAGTCTCACTCGCTGCCTTTCTGCGTTTCTTTTTCCCTCCTCCCTCGAGAAAATCCTTGCTCCCTCTCCTCTTATGGCTCAGATTATATGAATCACATCACAACGCACCAGTGCATCCAAGTGTGCCACTTTTTTTTTTTTTTTAAAAGAAGGACTTTGAGACCGTTTTTCACTTCAGACGCAACTTTGATTTCCAGACTCATTTACATTGGCGTATAAATCAGGCTTTTGCCAGGGGAGTAATCAGAGAAGAGTTGGGGGGGAGGGTGTGAGTGAAAAGCCAGAGAGAATAAAGAGATGAGAGTAAAACGGAGACAGTGAATATTTGGTTTTGGCTGCTTAAGTAGGACAGTGGTGTTGTGGCCAACACGCAGCAAGATTGAACACCGAGAGGATTAAAGACGACAGTTTCCCTACTAAGTAAAGACCAGCGCAGTGGAGGCGGAGACAAAGTGGAAGATGGATGAAGACTTTTTCAAGTTTTTTTTTCTCTTACCTCTAAGAAGCATGTCCCCGCTGGGGTGTTCTCCTTGATGGAGGCATTGTAGAAGCTGCTGGAAAACGTAGGCGTGTTATCGTTAACATCCTGCAGGACGATGTCCACATTTGCTGTGGATGACAGCGGCGGCCGGCCGCTATCTGTCGCAACAACAGTCACGCTGGGTGCTGGCTCTGATTCGAAGTCCAGAGCGGCTGCGGTGGTAATTATCCCTGTGACTGGGTCAATGGAAAACCAATCAGAGTGAGAGTTTTTGCCCTTGAGGAGGCTATATCGGACATCCCCATTGGGGCCTTGGTCCTTGTCCCTTGCAGTGACCTGAAGTACAAAGGATCCAGGATACACCACCTCAGGAATAGTTTGTCTGTAGGACTGCTGGTCGAAAAGAGGGGGGTTGTCATTGACATCAGTCACCTGGATGGTGAAAGACGACTCCGCCCTGAGGGGAGGTGTGCCAGAATCTGTGGCCATCACCCTGAGGTCATATGAATCCCGCTCCTCTCGATCCAAAACTTGGTCCACGTATATCAGATAAATGATGCTGTCTTTGGTCGTAAGAGCAAACTTCCCATCACCCCCCTCGAGGGACACATTCACATTGGCGTACTCTCCGTAGTCTGGGTCGGTGACAGATATCCGGGCTACGTACTGGCCTGGTTGAGCTCCTTCTGAGATTCTGGGAGAGCCGTCCTCGCTGAGGAAGATGATGGTCATGGTGGGCTGGTTGTCATTGTAGTCACGAACATGGATGGTCACAAATGCGTTGTTCACCTGAGAAATTGATTTGTGTTAATTTATGTTCATTGGGTGACTTTATTTTGGCGAATTGGTTAGAAACTTAACAGGAAACACAGCTCAGTTCGTAAACAAGTGTCAAAATCTGCAAATAAAATAAATTAAGAATGCCCCTTAAATAACATACTTCATGTAGTGTAGCTGTAATTACCTCTGGGTGGCTGGCGTTGTCCCTGGCCTGGACCACCAGTTCATGGACCCTCTTCAGCTCATAGTCCAGGGGTCTATTCAGAGTGATGATGCCCGACTTAACATCCATGACAAAGTAGCGGTCAGGGTCACTTTGTCTACGGTTGATTTCATAAAGCACCAGGCCATTATCGCCCTCATCCTCATCTGTTGCAAACACCTACAAGGACAGGAAGGTCATTGCCGAGATTAAAAAGGACCTTGGTAGGTCTGAATTCATGGAGGCATTGATGACACGCAGATACTGAGTGCAAATACTAACCTGTAGGATGCTGCTTCCTTGTGGCAGACTCTCAGAGATGATAGCGTGATATCTGCTCTGATTGAAGACCGGTGCGTGATCGTTGATGTCGGTCACTGTCACTTCCAGGCTCATGGAGCCCATCCTGCGAGGTGAACCCCCATCAAAGGCCTCCAGGACGAGGCTGTACGATGAGCGTTTCTCCCTGTCCAGCAGTCCATTGACCACTAGGTCCAGATACAGCACCTTGTTAGCCCCTCTTTTGGTCTCCAGTCTGAATGCCTGGCCTACATTGCCCTCTCTAATAGCGTAGCCTTGGGTCGTCAGCTGGTCCTTGTCTGCATCGGTTGCAGGCTCCAGGGAAAACCTCGTCCCCACTGCTGTATGCTCAGGGATCTTAAGAGTAGCTTTCTTCTTAGGGAACACGGGTACGTGGTCGTTGATGTCGTTGACAGTGATGGACACTTTGATGGTGACTCCCGTCATTGTCACAGCAATGAAGCTGTAGTGGTCCCTCTGCTCGCGGTCCAAACGGCGCGCAGTCTTAATGATGCCCGTGGTTTCGTCGATGTTGAGGTCGTTGCCGACACCTGTGCCTTCATGGTCTGAGATGAAGTACAGACTTGCGGTTTCACCGGGAGGTAAGCCAGCACTGATATCCCCGACGATGGTCCCTGCAGGCTGCTCTTCATCCAGCTGGAGCTCGAGCGCTCCAAGAACAGTTGTAGACTGGATAAGGACAAGGACGATGCTCAGATAAAAGAGCGGCTCCCACCGCCACAGACACACACCGGGTCCGCTGACCCAAGCCCTCCATCTCCACCCTTTACTTGTTATCGGCATGGCTGGGTTGTGCTACACCTGTGGAAAAAGAAAAAGGGAGGAGGGGAGAAGAAGAGATTTATTTCGTTGTATGTGAATTGAACAATTGAAACACGTTTTTCATGTTTTTTTTCCTTTGAAAACATCTTGAAAATTCAGTCAGCACAAAATGAAAACAAACTGTTCTTCTGTAGAGCCCCCATCTTAAATCCTTGTATGACAATGTGCTAACACTTTTACAATCCAGAACCTGTATTAAAGGCACTGCCTGATGAATTTCAGCTTTTCTTTTCCCATAAAATGTCTATACATAACATTTGGGCAAAAAAAAAAAAAAAACCCTTGAGCTGGATCAGGGAGATCTGAAAAAACATCAAAATGGAGCTTAAGTCTATCTAGAATCCACATTGGCTTGAACCAGACTGAGGACAGAATCGTAAACTATATTTATCTCACGGATCGCAAATTTTATTTGCTGGGCGAGAACATCTTAAAGTGTCCAGAGTGGACACACAGTCAAATCCCCAGAGAAAACACATTAAACGAGCATCCATCCTACCTTCGTCAGATTTTTATACCCAACTCTTGATAACGATAGCAAATTCCTACACACGCACTAACTCAAACACACGCACACAAATGCATGGAATGCGTGAGAAAGCGAGTATGTAGCTACTTCAGCTGAGCTTTCATGGGGAAAAGCAGTCATTTAGGACCGTAAGCTTAGCCTCTATGTTCCCCAAACTCTAAATCACGCACAGATAATAAAGATAATACCCTCCTCATGCTAATGCTAAATCAATGTTATCAGTCAAAGGTTGAATCTAATCATGAACAGACACACATACTGTTACTATCCACGAAGTCCTGCACCAGTCCAGGGTCAAACACGTCTTTTGTGATATTTGCTTCAACTCGCGGTGCCGCTTGGAGATGCCTCTCCGGATGGTAACCACAAGAGTTTAAAGGGCAAGATAAAAACTCACCTGACAGTCTTTGAGTTATATATTGCAGCAAAGTCACCATCTGGTACTTTTAGCAAGTTAAAACAAACACCACTAATTATTTGCAAATGGTATTTGACCCCGGTTCGACTCACATACTTGCACACAACCATAAAATTCTGGAAATACGCTCATAACTGTTCTGGCAAGGTTAACCAACATTAAATTCTCGTGAGATGGATGCTCATTTTACCCCGTGATGAGGTCTGCAAATATTTACATTATGTTCAAGATGAGAACAATTGTTTAGTCATGTTGCTATAGTATTTATAATAGCAGATTCATTGCTCGTATAACTCTTCAAAACATGCTGCAATGAGGAAAGCCTTCCAGAGCTGACATAACTCATACATCCCACTTTGAGATCAGAGCTCACATTGATCTGCACATTAAGGGCCATTAGCTCTCTGCTGCCATTTGCAAATTTTGGGGTCAAGAGATCTAAAGTTAAGAAAAAAAAAAAAAAAAAAAAAAAAAAGTGCAATGCAGACAAAAGTCCGGTAGCAGAGAGCAGGTGGGTTGGCTGTCAGTGGAGGATGCTGGCCCTTTCTGTCCAGCTATATTCAACCAGACAATCGCTCCCGCAGTGCACATATAATCTGGACAGTTAACTTCAGGAATGTCTCTGCCACCTTTAGAGTGAAAACCAGTCTGCTGCCGGCTGCCGTGTTTCCACATCAGTTGGATTGGAGCATTCCCACATTTCACTTGATGGCAATCCCTCGAACAAAAAAGTGGAGGAAAACACCCTTTTTCTAACAGGTTACACTTTTTCATGTGCTTCGACTACTTAGCAGAAACCAGTCAGCAAACTAAAAAAATATATTATTTAGCATCTAATGAATCCTACTGCTATCATCCGATCCAGCGGTCTTCGTCCTGACCCTGACCTCCTGTGGTAATCTCTCAGCCCTCTGAGGAGGACAGATTAATAAACTCTATAGCTCCTTTGGGACTGGAGAAAGGGACACACATACTGGGCCCTCTGGTGCAGTCACTGACCTCTACATCTGGTCCGGACGGCTGCTCTGGACACTTGCTACACTCCTACACAAAGAGGGAAGCAGAGCTAAGACTGCACACAGGCTCCCTACACACCCTTGTTTTGCTGCGTTTGCTACGAGTGTTTGTCTGCAGGCTTTTCTTTAATGAGGCTGGAGAAAAGGAGAAACAGGAGAGAAGTTAAACGACCAGGTCTGGTTGAGATAATTAAGGGTGTGATGATGAAAAGAAGGCCTTCGTCTGCTGAAAGGGGAATTCAGAGTGAGAGTCCGGCCCTTTTGAGACCCTGTTCGGACTGCATCAATCAGTCCTAAGTACAGAATCATAATGGAGCCATTGAGTGCAAGAAAAAGAGAAAAAGAACAAAGCAGAGAAATGGAAAAGGCTGGATTGAGGACACAATAGAAGAAGTTTCATTCTAAGGCGTGATTACAGTTTGATTTGGCTCGAGGGCTTTATTGTCTTTAGGGAGCACTGAGCTGTGTCGGTGAACCCTCTGATTGAAAAAAACAAAGCCTGAGAGAGAGAGAGAGAGGATGTGTGTGTGTGTCTGTGTGTGTGTGCGTTTGTCCTCACTTTCATTTCTTCAGTCAAGTGTCAGTGAAAGGTTATATTGATGAACTAATCTCACGGCTGTGATCTGTCACTGTCAATGAGCAGTCGGCCCATGACATCATCTCTCTTTCGACGTGCACCACAGTACATGTGTTTGTCCTGGATAACGCAAGCTGACGACGAACAGAGAGAGAGAGAGAGATACAGCTTATGTTGAAGGGATACTTGCTTTAACAGATGGCCAGTGGTGTAAAAAGACACTCCCTCTAGTGGTACTCTATAACATCCTGTCAATTATGATGAATCACGTTTCCTCCAGAGTCCGATTTCATCTAAAATGCACAAACTGCACACAGAATACAGAATAAAATACAGCAAAACCTCCTGTTTCGACCTGTCTGTCTGGTTACATGCTTGTTTGTTTGTTTTTTGTTTTTTTAAAATCACAGCATCTTTGTACATCTGCACAACACATGTGCACGCAAAAAGTGACATCATCTCTGTGCGACCACATTGACAGGCAGGACAGACCCGGAGGGCTCCATGCAGTCTCAGCCACATTATATCTGGCATTGCACCCCCATAATCTGCCTCTGCTGTGCACAAGCCTCAAAGCCTCAAATCCATGGGCCTCCACTCTTAAGTGCTGTTACCATATAATAGGAAACCGTGGTGTTTTCTATAGGATGTGACCATTTAAAGGAGCAGTACGCTGCCCATGAAGATGCATGCGAGTGTGTTTATGCTGTCGTTTTGCAGTTGCGAGGAATAGCTTTTCCTCATGCGGTGCCAATTCTTAACGGGCCTCTCGATCTCCGTACCCCTCCCTCGTCCCCCTCCTCCCACCCTCCCTCACTGCATCGCCTCTAATGGATTTAGCAGATCTAACTGGGCACGCCATAGCTACCCGTGGCCAAGCTAAACAAGATCCAAAGTCACGAAGTTCTAAGTAAAAAAAAAAAAAAGAAGAAAAGGGTTACCACGGACTGTATCTCAGTTATGATTTCTGTCTTTTGATGGAGCAGCGCAGGTCTGGCTTTGCCTGCGGACAGTCGACAGCCCTGCAATTGTTTCTGTGTCACCCAGTCAGAGGGGGGAGCCTTTCCAGATGAAATATACAAGATCAAATTTATACCTACCACAAAGATAGATATTGGAGGAAAACGCACATTTTCAAGACTACAGCTGTGAAAATGTCATTTCTGGACAGAACAGCTCCGTTGCAGAACATGCCATGCAAGCACTCGATATGGTGTGAAGATACTAGGCTGTTCTAGCTTTGGTGTCGTTTAGAAGACTTTACTCAGCAAGTCTACAATTACAGTTTGGCTGGAGCTGGGCCAAATCTTCAAATGACGGAGACTGAATGGTCGGGGTGGATTGTGGTAAAACAGGCTGCAGCAGTCTGCAGTGGTTAAAAAAGCTTTGTGTGAGAGTCCTGGTGGGGGTTAGAGGATAGAGGAATGCTTTGCATCTCAGTTTTCATGTCATTTGGGTTGTGTGTGTTTAGGGGGACGACAACTATGACCCCTGTCTCCCCTTCTGTTGCCTTTCCCCGGATCTCTGGATATAGACATCCCACTTCTAACCCCAGCTGTCACCAGCGCAGTGAGCGCATGTGTGTGTTGTCAGTGTGTATATTTGAGTCCCCCATCTATGTGCATATGCATCTGTTCCCCCGCAGCGCCTCTTTTACATCTTCTTCAATTAAAGAGTCTAAACTAAATGGTGGATATCTATTTCAATGTATGGCCCTGAATGACTCAGTTAAAAGTGAATCTGCACTAATCCGGTGACTCAGGCATCAGAACAGCAGCTCTTCAGACAGCCAGACGAACACTGTCTGGACAGTTTCACACACAAACACACAATAAAATTTACTTTCAAGTGCTGCACCGATTCAAAGCGCAATCAATATTAATACGACTACACACAGAGAGAGTTCACAACTATGGCACCGAGGAGAAGTCAGCAGACATAGAATCTCTCCCAACACGTGCTGCGAATCAGGATTGTGGACACTGTTGAAAATAAGTTTGAATTAATTATGATTAGGTCAAGTTCTGTTCCTTGGCTGCTCCTCCCTTTTAGCTCAAGCTTCCAATCTGACGCAGAGCGACAACTCATCCGGCCAGAAACATGGAAGACAGACTGAAGGAAGAAGTCAGTAAAGAGCATCAATGCTTCAAATTTCGCCCACATTTCTTTCAAATGCCTTGAAATACCCTGTAATTGAAATCGGAACATTAGTTGGGTCTTTTAACATTTTTTTTTCCTATTAAATTCGGAATTATACCGGCGATTATTAACTCTGGTAAAGAGGAACTGAGCTGTAACATTTTTCCCCAGTTTTCCTCAACTCAACGAGAGGTTTCGTTTTTAATTCTGTCCATGAAATGCTGCTCTGGAGTTTTATTTTATTACTTATTTCCTACATCAACGTGCATGTCAGTGACATCAGTGAGCCTGCAGAAAGTGTGTGCATACATGTCTGAGTGTGTGTGTGTGTTTGTGTGTGTTGGCGGGGGTGAGGAGGGGGGCACATCATTGCAAAGGCTAGTCAGTTCACAGTGGGAGCCAGTGTCTGTGCCAGGAACCTACCGAGACCAAAAGTCTGAGGCTCAGGTCCACACTGTGTTTTCATATTACAGTTTTTTTTTTTTTTTGTTCTTTCTATTCTACACTTGAAAAGTGCTTGAATCCGAAAGAAGAAAATGGAAGACAGTGACATTATACCCTGATCAAAGAGCTTACTGTTAATTGCATGTAAATGAATGTCATACAAGTTTTGTTCCAACCCAAAGGTATCTGGAAAGTGCGATTTATTGTTGTTTTTTTTTTTGTTTTTTTTTTTCCCCTCATGGTTTGGCTCCACACTCTCATTTGGATGTGAAACGATGCAATGAGAATGAGGTTAAAGTGCAGATTTGATTTTTAAGTTTTCTTTTACTCTCAGTCATAAAGGAACAGTTGTGGTTTTACATTATGTGTCCTCATTTGTGGGGTCAGTGGTCTTTTTCAAAAGATCATTTCCAACATGTCACATCCCATTATTAGCATTCAAGAAAACCATCAGCTGTTGTCTGTGTTCTCTTGGCAGTCATTATGCATCTAAATTCATCAGTTTATTGAGATACAGACTTTGTACTGCGTCTCTGCTTTAGATTAGCAGATTCATTCCAGTTCCCAAAGCAGCTGCAACATAACTGACTGCAAGACCACGCTATCATTTTCACATCTCTCCACTAACACTCTTACTTTGAATCCATGGGGATGTTAGGCGCGTAAAAAACAACAGCACAAGTCTCTGAAACTCTGTCGCAGCAGCATAAACAATTCAAAGCTGGTGTGATGACTCAGTTTTGTTTATTTACCCACACAGTGACTGTCAAACTGGAAGAGTCACGCACACTTACAGACTGCACCAGGTCCCCTGTGACAAAGCGCCCCAGATTTTTCAGTGCCCGGCAGGCCAGAAGGAGACGAGAATTATACAGGGCAAGAGGAAGAAGAGGTAGTTTTGGAAAGTTTGATTCTGCATAACAAAAAAAGAACACTGATACAAAACATAAAGTTAACACTTAAACACAAATAATGAACCCTTTGGACCCTCAGAGAGCAAGTGAAAACACAGCTGGAGGTGACTGACTGACCTCTTAACCTTCAAGGCCGCTCGACCAAATCAGTGTGCACCGAGTTGTTTATCTGTCATGATTTGTTTGATGGTTTGTGTAAGAAAACGTTTTTTTAAGAGGGAAAATGGAGAAAGCGAGAAGGGGAAGGTGAAATAACACAACAAAACAAAAGGATGGTGGAGCAAAATATCTCTGAAGGTGAAGCAGCAGCTGCCAGCTACCAATCGCTCATCAACCCCCACACACGCTCTCTCCTATCAGAGCTTGTTTAATATCCCACCAGGACAACTTGTCAGGTCTGAGCCATTGTGCTTCTCTGTCAAACTTCATTACCTCACTGTTGAAACTGAGATAAATACCCTTGTAGTGGCCAAACAAACTACTCATGGTTTGATTTTGCGTTCCTATCTGAGATCACTGCTCGGGAGTAAAAACTGGGACATTAACTGGAAGCAATTAAAGGTGAGGAAATATTCTTGTCAATGGTGAATGTGGAACTGTACAAACAAGTGCTTAATGTATCCATTTGGCTCCATTAAAATCCCAAAATCACTATTTGTCAAATTACTCACTTGGTTTTGTGCATGATGTAGTGGAGCTTACACTTGTCAGTGTTGGCAGTGTGCTGACTTACTTTCATTCCCTGGAGGATTATCCGAACCTCAGATGCCTGACTCCAACCTTTTACCCCAAACTTAACCCAGTCGTAACTCTCAACCTAAAACTCTAAAGTGAATGGCAAAATCTTAAGGGACTGGATTTGTGTTCCCATATGGGAGGTGAGTCCCCACACGGGGCAGCATAGAGACACACAACCCCCCCCACCGGGCCTGATGACTAACACACGCACGTACAGAATCGCTAAAGAGTCAGAGCATTTGTTAATGATCTAAAGCAGGAAGGAAAGGAAAAGACAAAACACCCAGCTGATAGCATAAACATGGTCTCCAGACCATGATCTATCTTTGTAAGTCAAACACACACACCTACCTAGCAGGGACGCATTTCAATCAGTGACGTCACCTAACAGCACAACTGGCACAAAAACTGTAACAGTTCATAAAACGCATAAAGATTAATCAAAGTGGACAACTAATGTTTTGTTGAGGACTCAGCCAGCTGACAGAACAATCGTTCCAGGGAGGACAGAGGTCAGTGTCCACCTAAGAGAAACACTACAGGCTTAATTGCAGACTTCTGGGGCAGACAGGCTTGACAAATCATCAAAAATCTCAAATTACTCATCTAACCAAGAATACAGGAGAACGACTTGGCTTCTTAGTTGTTATCAACTCGGGTTAGCGGTGCGCTGACAGTTGCTCTCCGGGAGAATGCCATTGGATCATGTTACACCATTATATTTTCTTGTGGTAAGCCTGGGAATTAAGTCTGTCTGTTTTTGTTTTAATTTGTTCTACAGAGTCAAATACTGCATTTATACTCATCAGTTAATACCAATCAGAGATGTGATAAATTAATTTAAAGCTCCAAATAATTCATTAAACTGAGCTGATCAATAGAGCGTAGATCCACTGACACACAGAGTTCGTTTTTTATATGACCACAGGTCACTACAGTCACAGTCTCTAAGATATCAAGAAGGAAAAAACCTTCCCAGAGCCAACTTTTTCTTTCCTCACTTGTCTCACACCACCCACACACATCCAGCCTCTGACTCCCTTAACTTGCGTAACACGTTGCTCTACCTGAGCCACGGTGCCCTACATGCAGCTCTCAGCTCTGCTTGAGCGTTTGAAGTTCCCAGAAGCTCAGATCATCTCGCTTACTTCATAAAAAACTCATGAGACGCTACACAGACGGGCCCTCTCTTCCTCTCCTTCCACTCACCTTTCAGTGCTTAGACACTTCTCATTCGTCAAGCGCCCAGATGGGCAGGAGTTTCCGCATTTCATTCATCTCCTGCCCGGAGACTTTTCCCACATTTATATCGTCATGTGAGTAATGAAATGAATACATCACTTCATTCAGAAACGTGAGCATGTAGGGCACACATATGGCTGCGCGAGTCATCATCTCGATGGGAGGAAAGGAAAAAAAAAATCTGTGGGCAGGAATGTCTCTGTTGGTATTCAAAAGAACATTTTAAAAGAAATCCGCAGCATTTAGTACATTTATCAAACAAAATGCCAAACACCTGCTGCTTCTGGCTATGCAAATATGCACACTTACTGTGTTTTGTATATTTGTTTATTGAATAAATATGAGTTTGGAAGTTGTGGGAAATTATAAAAAATGCGTTTCACTCGTTGAAGACATTTTATAGACTAAACAGTTCATATATTTGTCAAGAACCTAATTGAGAGATGAATTGTTGTTGGAAACTCTTGTTCGTTGCAGCCCCGCTGTCATATCTCTATCAACAGTGCAGGCCATACATTTGCTCGCATGCGCAAGTTTCATGCAGGGAAACAGACACGCTTCTCCCACATTAACGAGAAACGCAGAGCTCCAACGATCCGGCTACACTTTGGCACTCAGGAGCCAGTGTCACAGCTCCAACCCACGGCGGAGTAAAGCACAAGATGGAGGAAACTCGAGACAACACCAGGCTTCGCAGGACATCCATCTGCAAGCTTCCTCCAGGAATATAACAACTCTGTTTCCAGTCATTGTTATCCTACATCTTAATCATGAGCCCGCTAAAGGCCTGGTCTGGCTTTGTTTGTTGTCAAATTTGAAGATTACACTGCAAGTGGAGCCATTTGAGTCTCCCCACAGTCTTGCAGCCAGTACCTATTGTCATGCTCTGTAATGATGGGTTTTTTCTTTTTTCAAATCTGGCCAGTGTCTGTAGTCTTTTTCCATCCAACTGACCTGATCATTATACTATCAGGATCCCCACTGCCTGGATAGAAACCATGAAAAACGATGAAGGCGGTTACTTCAGAACTGGGCCTCAGAACAAACACAAAAAATGGAGCTGCAATGACTCAGAGCTCCTGCTAGTCAATCACTCTGTGTCTGACAGGAGACTCCAGTCATTTTCTTTGATTAGATGAGTCAATCATGCAGTAATATCTTCTCCAGAGCCGCAGATACGTGGCTCTTCATGGCGTACATAAGAAATTTAGATCTGTACCGCCCCCAGGAAAAGGCTGCAGCCCGAGCACAAAGATGAGGTTTGTTTTTTTTTAAATCAGGGTGTCCATGAATTTATTTAGCACAAGCTTGTTTCTACGACCACACGTTTCAAAGTATGCCATTGTGATTCATAACCCAGACATTTTCTCTTCATGTGGCTCCAGCAGGAATGAAACACAAAATAAGCAAGGATGGTGACTGTTTAGAAACTGGGGATTATTTTTAATCAATACTGGTTCTATGCTTGAAACTCTGCTACTGACAGTATGTCCTTGAATCCAACTTGACACAGCTCCACTTCAGTTTGAGGTGTCACTTCTCCTGCATGTAAACACACACACAAACACACACACGAATGCAAATTCCAAAATTTCTGCAGCGGTGTAATTAAATTTCACGATTATAATCACAGCAAGATGGCAGACTTGGTGATTGTGGCTGTCATGGCAACCAAGAGACCCTCAGGGCGAAGTTAATGAAATGTGGAGCAATCAGGAACCGGGGGGATTCTTTATCAATGGGAATCATTTTCTCAGACTCTACTACTAAAGCTATTAAAAACTGCCAGGCATTCCTGTGGATGGATGATGCAAAATACAAGCAGCTTTCCAGGAAACCGAAGCCGCTCCCCTCACGCGCTGCTGAGCTGTGGCACCGGTTACTGTTTACATGCGGACTTATAAACTTGAAATCCAATGAAATCCCCTCAATATTGACCATTTGGTTTTACGCTGCGTCTCAGATGGTGGTCTGGGAGGTAAATAAAAACACCAACACAGATCCCAGGCATCGGCAACGCGCAATGAGTGAAAGATGCAGCTAGGGTAAATATTTCCACTGGCTACTTGTGGAGCCAAGAAAGAGGAAAACAATCTTATTTATGTTAGGTTTTTTCTTTTTTTTTTAAGTTGACTGTCATCTGCTTCCCATTCAACACTGTGGTGAGTGCGTGTGTAGCGTCTCTAAACTTAGGATTGGTCACATTGCCTCACTTTTTTTTTTTTTTTTAAGGTCGGCCTTTGTAGCACTTGGTGTTGAGAGGTGGGATTTTGTTTGGGTTGGGGTACAGGTCCCTCATGGGACTACAACTGAGAAAAGCTAGGCAGGAGGGTGTGTAGTGTGTATGTTTGTATATATGTGTGTGCGAGAGTGAGGGGGGAAGTCTGTGAGTCACTTTCCGATATTTGTACTCTGACGCCAATTTCCCATGCATGAGAAACAAAAACCCAGGAAGAAACATTTCTGGGATACAATCAGAGAGATTTTTGTTTGAGCTGCAACATTTGGGTGGGAAGATGCTTTCTGTTTTTGCCCTCACCCTCTTTGTCTGCTGGCAGCACTCTATGATTTCATATTACACAAAAGCTTTTTCTCTGTGATTTACTTCTAGTGTCTTTGTGTTCGGAATTAACAATTCTGAGTTGTGCATCTGACTTTGTGACGAGGCAGTTAGCGGATAAACTCAAGCACATAATATGACATGACTGAAAAACACAAATTTTTCCTCTTATGTGGGTTTTGTGGGAGCCGCAGTGGGGACAACCTTGTATACACTACAAGCAGAATTTGAGTGTCAATGTGGGTGGCAAATGCGCAATTTGATTACACTGTGTATCTGCACAGTTTAAAGTAAACTCTCAAGATTGCATGAGATTTGCAAAGGAAAAGTGTCAACTTGAACATTCCTTACAGTAATGCCATTAGAATAAACAACAAAAATTCCCCTCATATTTCATCTGTAAAAATCACATGAAATTGACATTTTCCAGATTCAGAGAGTGAGATGGAAAACACAAAGCAAATGTGATACCAACAATCACCCCCATATGATATAACAAAGAGAACGGGAGGGGGTTGGAGGTTAATGGGTGTTATTCAGTCACCTCCCCCAAAATAAAATAAAAATCAGCAGATGCTGTGCTCTAAAAAGCGTTTGGAGTTGGGCCCTCATGAGAGTCGAGCCCTGACCCTGGCCGAGTCAGTGTCCTGCTCGTCCACAAAACCACTTGAAGTACAAGGTTAACAGCACAATGTTTACTTTGTTGATAAGCTTGACAAAAACACTTGAACTAAATGAACTATCCTCTCTGCATCGACTCGCCTGTTATTAATAATGTTAAAAGCGGGCCGAAATAACAAAAGCAACACTTATCACCATTGAACCTACTGACAAATAACTAAAGAAAAATCAAAAAGATCTTTCGCAAGGTCAGAGGTCAAGGTGGACACCTCAGGCTGCCCCGGTCAACCAAACCCAACCACAACATTACCAGATTAACTTCTAGTCTCGACTCTGTCCACTTTTGTTCATCCTCTAAGAAATTAGCATTAGGTCACAATGAATTAAATCAGGATAAATATCTAAGAATGAAAAAATATTTTCATTGCCACAACCGTGAAAGTATCCTCAGTTTGTCAGTCCTGCTCCCGAAACAGAGGACCTACAAGCAGCTGATGTGAGTAATTATAAGTTGTTTGCACAAACATAAGCTCCATTTGGTTGCAGGCGCAGAAAAAGATATCCATATGGTTCCTGTTAGAGAACGTCTTGCTGCACGCCTCATCACTCCGCAAGAAACCAAACTCTTACTGGTTGTATGCAAACCAACCGAGGGGGCTGAGGCTGCTGGGGCCAGTATATACTGCGGAGCTGAAGCACACGGGACCGTGTAAGTGGATAGTGTAATAATGCAAAGACCCATATCCCGCCTTACAGCAGAAAAGCGGGAGTTGTGGATGCCAGCAGACACCAGATATGACAAGAATAACTATTGTGGTGAGGTGCTTAAATATGCCCCTGGGTTCCCATTTTAAGGTTATGGCCATGTGAACATATACAGACAGAAGTGGTGGCTATAAATAAACATCATGTTAAAGGAAAAAACATGTAGCTGTGTCAGAATATGCATGCTGCATAGCGAAATGACCCCAAGACCTCTTGGACTTTCTATTGAAATAGCCCCTCTGTGACTGCTTTTTGTCCTGTCACCTGAATCACGTTGGTCTAAGTGCCTTGCTCAAAAGGCGCACAACAGCACTTGATCCCGAAACCCCACACTGTCACATCAGCTGGGCTCTCCAGGAAATAGTTGAAAATGTGCTGGCCCACTTTGTGCGCTTGGTGTTTCCCATTTAGTGGTTCTGTCCTGCCTCCAAAACAAAGTGTATTCGCTCTAAGTTTCCAAACCCTGGGGAAGGAATCACTGCTGTTATAAAACAGTTCCATAAGTCATAATAAGCCTATATAGCGGGCTATTAGACTAACATCCCTTTCATGTTTACCACAGAATTTAAACAGGAATCCTCCCATTTCTTTTCCTACAGTCTGGCTGTTTAGCTGGCTGGGCTGTGAATGATAATCAATAATCGGTGTGAGGCTGTGCTGCATCAGAGTGATTAATTGATCTCATAATTGATCCCAGTATTGTCTCTCTGCTATGGTCTCCCCCCACTATCACAGCAGCCCAGCGGGTTTCCAGCTCATGCATGCAAGGTGCAGATGCATGGTGCAGCAGCCCTGAACGGAGGGAACCAGAAGCTTCCACCCAACAGGAGCTGAGGATTTTTTTTTTTTACGGCTCTGCTTTAAATGTACCGAGATACATCGACGAGGCTGAACACACACAGGATGAGAATTAAGGAAAGTGTCACTTACATTCATCTGACCCAGTCCGCTGCTCTGTAGATATGTCCCCTCCAAAACCTGATTAGTATGCCAACGGTTTTTCCAATTCCCCCCTCAACGACAGCCAAGCCACCAGGACCAGATCTTGAATGGAGCCCTGTCGGCCAGCTGGACTGAGGTTTCCTTTTCGTTTGTTTGTTTGTTTGTTTGTTTTTGTTTGTTTGATTGATTTTTACATAATATCCACACACACATACACAAAAAAACAAAAAAAAAAAAAAACAAATGCCAGTTGAGACAATTCCACAGTTATTTTTCTTCTAATCCGGTAGATGTGCACTGTGTTGCATTTAGCCCTCCACTGCAGGATCGTTTCGCGTCCTGGTCCGCCGAGTCAGGTGAGCGCGTCCGGATCAGCTGGGGAGCTCAGTGGTGTGTTCGCTGCGTGCGGGAGAAAAAAGAAGCGCTGTCCGGCTCCGCAGTGCTCTGCCTCTGCCTGCCGCTGCTCTCCAACGCTTCTCTCCTCTTTCTCCCTCTCTCAGCATCCAGTCACTCAGCCTCAGTGTGTGTGTGTGTGTGTGTGTGCGCGCAAAAGACGCAGCCACCGCTTCAGGGCACCGTGCACCTCACAGACTGAAAGCCGACTCCTCCGCCCCCTCCGTGGCCACCACCTCCTCCTCCTCCTCCTCCCTCTGCTGACTTGGCCTGCTAATTTATTCGGGTAGCTACACAAAAGGGGGGGCAGAGCAGGGGGGGAGGCTGGGGGAGACGGTAGGCAGCAGAGCAGACTTTGGTGCCCCCCAGCTCCGTGCAGTGGAAGTAAAGTGTTTGAGACAAAGGAGCGCACCGTGCACCGCCAAAAGAGGAGTTGGAGTCAGCACGGCGCTTTGTGCAGGGATGTGACTCATTAGCACTCTCATTAATCTCCTCCCATTTCGTTCACTCTTAATATGATCATATCATTTAGGGCACAACCCAAAAGCGAAGAAGGTCCTGTACACTTAAGGAACTGACTACGCTTTATATTTACTGAAGATTCCTCAGAATAATGAGAAGATCATATGGTTTGGACTTCGGACTCATATTAAATTTGAATTTAATGTGTTTGGCTTTTTTGAAGTTTGAGTCTTTGTGGTACTATGAAATTAAATGTGTATGAAACTGCAGGTTTTTGCATTAAGTTTGTCAACTGCACATTTTACAACACAAGTCTATGATTCTTCTGAATACAAATGTGATTTAACAGAAATAAATCAACAACTTTTGGGTTAAATACAGACAGATATGATTATAAAAAAAACTGATTAAAGTTCCATTCGTGGTACAACAACAAGGTTTAGTGTCTGGATGTAAAAGCTGAGGAGTATAATATGAGAGAGGAAGCAGGAGAGGAGACTGGCTTGAGGTTCACACACACACATACACACACACACACACACACACACGCGCCCGCACATGCACATCTTTTCGGGTTGCTGGTGTCAGCAAGATGGGACTCATGCATCACCCCGGATTTTAGGTCAGGCATCCAAGGCTGCAGAGCAAGGGAGGAGACGTGGAGGAGGGAGAAATGGTGTGGACCTGGGAGGGGTATGTGTGTGTTTGTGTGTGTGGCTCATTTCACTCCACAGAAGGTCAGGCTTACATTCATAAAAACAAATGCAGATGGCAATGGTGGGACAGCAGTCACTCGGGGATCGAACACCAGCCATCCATGGATGCATTTATGTCATATGCTACCTGTTAAATGGCCCAAGTGTAAAATAACATCTCTATTGTGTTACATTAATAATGCACACTATCCTCCTTGTTGTGCGTGTTTCCTGTAGCATGTGTACTAATTTACTGCACTTTCAACTGTAATTGAAATTGAGGGTATGCTTTGTGTTTTATCATGATTTGGAAATTGAAACTTTTGAGTCCCTTACAGTACAATTATAGTTTTCCCCTTTCAGCTGTTTTTGAGCCACGAGCACAAGACATAATAACACTGGCTTTGTTTATGTGTTGTAAATTCTGAAAGTATTTTCACTATAAAACCTGCCAACAATACAGTTCAAAGCAGCACTCAGTCAGATTTATTAAAATGTTGGTCTTTGTTGTTATCTCAGCAAGTCTGACTTATTTTTTTGGGATGATTGCATGTGTTTCAAAAGTAGTTCCAGTTGACACAATGAGGACTCCAACTCCAGTTCCCACCCGTTGTCTCTCATCTCCTGACTGAACCCAAGGCCCCAGATATAGCTCTATTTCCATAAAATCATATCTGAGGGTTAATAGGTTTATAGCTGAGGTAGAAATCGATCCACCAGTTGATTTTGCCTCCATCCTGCTGGCTGTAAGCTATATAGAACAATTATTTGCAGAAGGGCTTGTTGGCAGGAAAAGACCTTTGTGCTGAAATACCTATGTCGACTGAAAATGAACATATTTCTGTTATGGTTTGGAAAATAACTTTGTGTGAACAGTCTATAAAACCAGAGTGAATGAGTGAACCATAGATAGGCGAACAGATAAAAGCCTTTTCATGGTCCTAGCGTCCTCGTAAGACTCCTCATTTGATCTGTGTCCTGGTAGGCATTTGTCTGTGTGTCTGTGTGGTTGTGTGCATGCAAATGTGTTGCATCTGTTTGTGAGCAAATTTATTCAGCATCGAACTTGCTGTGTCAAAACTTGCCACAGAGTAGCAATTATACAACTGTAACCAGGAGCAGATGGCTGAGGAGTGACACTTCTGGTGTGGCTCCACACGATGGAGCAGATTTATATCTCCACCACACACATTCATAAATGTAAGATCGCTGTCCGCCCCTCTGTCAAATTTAAAAGGCACATCTACACATGCAAACATCCATTATCAACATGGCGTACCATGAAGGGCTTTATTTGGCTTCTGAGTTTATCCTGTTTGTTGTTTCCTCCGTCGAACCTCAAAATCCAAACCCTGACCATCAACATTTCACAACCATACCAAGATTTATATTCTGCCAAATTACATACAAAACTAATATTTATTTCAGCTCCTTGAATTCATGGCAAAACTTATTGGAACATCAACCACAGCTGAAAATTCCCAGAAAGCTTTCATAATTCACTTAGAGGTTCCATATAAAGTGAGATTTTAAGGTCTGTTTTCGATTATGAAAGAGCTCTTCATTAATGTTAGGAAAGCATCACAGCGCTGTCCACAGAGAAATGCACATTGCCTGTCTTTATGAACTGAACTGGACTTGTGTAACTTTTCGTGAGGTCGCATTGAAGCAGTTTAACCGTCAGACGTGTCCCAAGCCCGGCCTAAGATTTATTTTCTCTGAATGGCTCTCATCTGATTGGGTCACCAACATGTTGTTACAAAAACTGTAGAAAAATGCCTGAGAGAAAGTAGGGAAAACCTCATAAAGCCGTGTGTGTCCTGTATCCTCTCATGGATATCAACGCTTCAAATGAGGCGCATACAAAGTGTGAAATATGGGACCCTTAATCTGGCTTTTACAGGATCATCTCCTCTACCAATCTGAATAATCCCGGGGTTGATTGATAGTATTCACAAACAAAAAGAAAAAATGTTGGAAGCTAAAAGTTAGAAGCCCCTGTGACATTTGGAAATAAATCAGCTGGAGCTAAAGGGGGCGTCGGTCTGTACTGGCCGGCCTTCTTCCTAATCCCCGAACACAAAGAAAGTCACAGTTGTCCGCAGCAATGTGATGTCTCCGAAGCAGTAAATTAACCAAACTGACATGTTTGTATTTGCATTGGAGTGCACTGAAACCATTTCCCCCCATTGCTTAAAAAAAAAAAAAAGAAGAAGAAGCTGGCTAATACTGTAACATAACAAATATTGTTCCTCTGAGCAAAGTACTCCGGATGATATGGCTGAAAATATTCTTTGACTGGCAGGAAACTTCCAAAATCCATATGTGTTGGCAGCTTCATCCCAAAAAAAAAAAAAAAAACCCAACGACTTCCACCACGTTTTATTTTATTCAACTGTTATCACTTCATCTCACTGGATTCAGTCCCTTTCCTGGCACACAAGTTCATATCCACTGAGATTTGCTTACATTGACTTTCTTATTTCGGACCTGTTAACTCCGTCTTGTCCTCTTTCTTTCGGCCATACGCACACTTTGACCCTTGTGTCCATGCAGGTGTCAGCCCCCTTTTGCTATGAGATCCACCTTTCCTGTGCGACAGGATGAGATGAGGTCACAGCTCCACTCGGTGACCCTCTGCCAAGAACGGAAAGAGTGGTGGCTAAATCAGACCTTCCTTTCCCATGGCCAAAATATCGCTGCATGTCACTGATTTGGGTTTCTTTCGAGAAATAGCTGCGGGCGAAGAAAGCTTGTTACCTTATATTCACAGTTAATATTTTAATGAAAAGCCTGGAAAATGGATTTTTTTTTTTATTTAAACAAATCTAATGAAAAGAAAAATAGACAATGAATAGCATGATGACATAGACCTTCACATTTCCCCCAAAAGCAAATAAAAACACATCACCGAACCATTCTGCTGAACCAACTGACATGTTCTTTCATTACAATGAATACACACACACACTGTAATTTATTTTAAATGGAGTGAAATCAAGTGAAACTATGTATTTCTGATTCATTTCAGTGGCATTTCTAGTGGGAATAAATGGGCTTGGGCTGAGCGCCACAGGCAGGGTGTGGAAGTCCTAAAGTATTCACAGATGAACTGTATGGCGCATTGTTGGTTTTGGTCTTTTGAGGGCATTGTAATATGAAATTTTTAGAACAATCAGGCAAGTTCAAAAGCTTTTATCCAGTCTCTTCTTTAAAATCCATACAAAATGATTATATGTACAACGACATTATGGACCCTTTCCTTTTTTTTCTCTCAAGAGCCTTTATGCTTCTATTCATCTGGCAACAACAAACAGAGTTGTCTTCATTTGTGGCTGAAGGATATTCTTATAGGCAGATTATTATAGTTTACTTTATTCTGAGGCCTCTCTGCCCACCATGCAACCATGCATACACTGACCAGTTGAGGCTTTGGCTGTTCTTTTAAAAGCTACTATGTTATGCATTTCTGCAGATGTCACTACAAGGGAACCAAGGCAAGGCTGTACTGAATGTGGATATATGGGAGAAGCAGTGTTGTTCTGCCAAAAGAGGAAAAAAGAAAAGTTTAGCTTCCTTTTGCGGGCTGCTGGCATCACATTTCCTGTTGGTTATGTGCAGTTTCCTCCAGACCTTTTTAGCTGTTTCAGGGATTTCTCTTTTTACATGTGCATTGTTTGTGTGAGTTGTGTGAGCCTGAACATGTGCAGCGTTTGGACTATTTTAGGGAAGCACTGTGAGGATGAATAGACCAAAGGATGACAGAGCAGGAAAAAGGCATTGTTACCTGCAGCACAGCTTCCCCAGAGCTTGGGTAAATCAAATCACATCCAAATGGAAAGTGCATCTGAAATCAAGTGTTTCAAATTGTGAAAGCTTTGTGGCAGCTACTTGCCCCCTGAAATACCTTCTGTGTACACTTCTGAGTTTTCAGAATCCATCATAAAATCTTCTTTTTACTCAGCTAAGACGTCTGAGCTTCATATTTTAGCCTTATCTCGAATGGCGTCGTCATAATGGGCTTAGTGTTTTTAAAAAAAATGTTAAAAGTTGTCTTGCTCTGACTGAACCGTTAGAACGTCTGAGCCACTACATCAGAATCTGGCTTATTTCCACCTGGCAAGTCTCCCCTCAGCACGGCCTCCCAGCATTTAACCAAATTTTTGTGGGGAAACTTATCTCATATGTTAAAGCGCAAAGGTTAGAATTTTATTCTTATCGAGCGGCGATCTGGAAGTAAAGAGTGAAATCAGGAAAATGGCAGTCCAGGTTATCTGCAGCAGTTGTGATGCCCCTTTGCTCCCTCTGTAGCTTTACATGCAGGATGATGTCACAGAAGGAGATTAAATAGTTCCTCTGACGAGCTTCCAGCTTTTGTACAACCGAGGAAGTGTGCGTCACGATCCATCTGAGGGTCTCTCACGACTCTGGGAATATCACAGCCCTGAGTTTTATCATATACCTGTTGTGAATATAACTCACAGGGTGTTATCCTGCTTCACCCTGCCTCAAACAGAGCCATAACACAGCTCCGTTGTGTGCAGTCATTCACTGATTCTTGCACAAGACTCAGGATAGAAATCTTAATGGTCCCATAGGGAATTTCTCCAAACTCATCACACATCATTTTGGAAAATCCATGGCAGCTGGTGTAAATATCAGTGTTTATAATTTAAGATCCAGAGGATGTTTTGGCTCCTATCACTGATCGTCCCTTCACGTTGGGCTCTTTATCTTTTTTCTTTTCTTATCATGACACCTTTTACAAATCTACGTCCCCCTCCTCTTCTTGTCGCCGTCCTGACCTCGTTCTCCACAAGAGCCGGACGTTACATCAACGCGGTACCTGCAGACTGCATCTTCCTCTTAGGCACTCTTGTCACACTATTTCTCTCCTCATTAATTTATCTCTCCATGACGCTTCCCTTCCTCTTCCTTCCTCCCTCTATCCGAATATTTTACTGTTACAAAGAAAATCCATACAGCAGGCAGATATATTAAATCAAGATGGCCTCCGTCTTACAACAGATTGGTTCAGATGTGAGTGAACTATTTAGACGTGCTATAAAATCTTGGCAACCATAAAACGTGGGCTTAATGGGCTGATAAGAACAATTTAACATGACAGCCTTTCCAGAAATTTCTTCTAATTTTTAATTGCTAAAGAGCTTTTGTATTTTATGTTCACGTTTATGTTCCATTGCTTCCTGTAGCTATATACAGTGTTGTGTGGTCTCAGCAAACTTTGATGGAGGCATAAGGTATAGCAATAAAAATGGAAAAAAAAAAAAAAATAATTAAATGGCATAGTTTCTAGAAATTACATAAAATGAAATAACAACCACAGCAGTTGGTCCCTGTTCTCTCGTATTGGTTCATTACACTTACTGAATAGTTGCTGAAAGGTTTCTCCACCTCACAATGTGCTTCTAATATGAGCGTCTAGCAAACAGGAAGTAGCCAGAGCTGAGAACTTCCTGTATAAGCCCATCTATTGGCCGGCTGCTGCACTGCGGGCACAGGAGGTTCCTGTAGGAGTGTGTGTGTGCCATTCAGGACACCCTGCCACCCCCCCCCCCCCCCCCCCCCCCGGTTTCCTTCCCTACCCTTCGCCCCTTGTTGCAGGGCATCGTGGGAAACAGTGAGTCTCACCTCTGCACACCATGCTCCCTCGCTCAGCACACACATAAAGAGGCAGAGGCGGGGTTGGATTTAGTGGATGTCGTGAGCCAGATGTGAGGCTGTGTTTGTGCTGTTAGGACTCTGTGCCACTAACGAACCAAACAGTTTGCCCTGTGATTCCATATTTAGAGTCTGTGTTTGTGTGTGTGTATTGAGACAGCTGGCGTACAAAAAAAAAAAAAAAGATTACTTGTTGTATTACATATTTTTAACCAACGTGAACTCTCGTTGAAAGGCAAAAGTTAACGTCCTGGACCGGAACAAGCTTGACACACACACAAACACTCCCTTTTGTTATTCTACCATTCCTTGTCTCCCTAAAATAAAACTTGCAGCTTAATGTGACAACTGCTTCTATTTTGTTTATGTCTGTACGTGTGTGGCGCGTATGTTATGGGACTTCCTAACCCTGGATCAGCCTGTAAAATACGTGTGTGTCAGAGTCTTCAGGGGAAGAGGATGATGGGAAGGTCAAGTGCACAGGGAGGGGAGATAAGTCATCCCTCTGGTTGGTCTCCTGGATCAGCTGCTTCCTGTTTATTGTTGCACAGAAGAGTTGTCCTATCAAGATAACAAGGTTTTGACTTTTGACTCCAGCGGAACAGAAGCACATCCTGCAACGGATGCCATATTGTTCGCCGCTTTGTCACATACTCATCGCTGTGACCTGCACGTCAACATGCATTTGGACAGTTTGTTCTTCAGAAAGGATCACTGTGCAGTGTTGTGATTGAGCGGCTTTCCCCTAAAATGGGTGTTTACTTTGTCATCACAGATTTCATATTTATTGATCGCCACTTGGGATTCGAGTGTAATCATTGTCGGCCAACGTTGCTTGAATGTGGGCTGGACTATAATTAGCTGAACTTTGAGTGTTTATAGGAAACACCAAACCCGATTTTCATTCCTCACAAGGCCCACAGAACACACAGATCCTCAAGGAGTTTGAAATGAATGAGAACAGTTTATGTAAATTCACGGAGCACTGCCGTCTTACCCTGAGAGATCTTTGAATGCTTTTCTGACACAGCGTATAAAACTCTACTGGTCACCTGGCTTTGACATACAGAACACAAAACTATCCATTAAGCACAATCTGTTATTCTTTCAATAAATCTAAGGGTGTACGTTTCCATTAGGACAGAAGGTGCCGATGGATCATATTCAGGGTTTTACGATACAGTGCTCTGAAAACTTTACTTATCTTCTTGGAATCAGAGACCTGGAACTTAAGGCCACTTTGAGTCTGGAAAATGTTCAAGAAAAACTCCAAAATCGGCTTTGTAACTCTCACAGCTGTCTGTGGCTGGAGCCAGGGCAGGAGCTGGAGAATTTTCTTCATCCTTCCTACAGCGTGATTTATGTCGAGTCTGGTCTTCTCCCACTGAATCCACACTGTTCGATTGTTTGTTTTTTTGGAGGAGTTTAGGATTTCTTCTCCAATAAATTGCCGGCTGCAGAGGGACAATAATCAAGATAAGGTGATGCTGGTTTCCCCGGTGCCACACACAGCACGGGTCACAGCGTGTTTATATTGTGAAAGGGAATGTCAGCTTTTAGAAGGATTAGAGCCAAAGGATGGAAAGTCTCCAACAAAGCTCGTATTTGTTCATAAGGATGTTTGGGCTAGTTTGGCAAAATGACAAAAGTATACAGAGATTTGGAGAGAGACAGAGAGCTGCGATGAAGTTGAGATGAGGCCACAGTTGGAAGAAAAAAAAGAAAACAGGAGGAAGCCAGTGCGTTTTAGTTTGTGTCCATGAGCTTTGTAAGTGTACATGGGAGCTGATCACTGGATTGCAGCTCAAAGACTTCTTTTGTGTCTTTTGGACCGGACTGGTCGAGAAAGGCCTCTCTGCTCTCCAGTGCTGCAACCATAAAGAGAGTTTGGAAGTAAAGAAAGACAAAATAAAACCAACAAAAGACTTCGCTGTCAGTGCGTGTCCACTACAGAACATGTAGGTTACTTCTGCTGATGAACGAGATGTAACCTGCGTCTGCCCCTCAGCATGTGACCTGGAGCGTGTAGGCCGGATCATCCACAGTCCCGCTTTTACTTAACGGTTAACGAAAGGCACACACACACTCACATCCAGACAAACAGGTTATTTGCAGAAAGACCTGGATGCAGAGTACGCAGAGTAAATAAGGTTAAGTCTAGACTCTGTAGTGATAAGAGCTGGAGACAGACGGGAGCCACAGAGTATCGTCTGAGGTCGTGCACCTTCCTGAAGCGAGCTCATGAAATTCAATTCCGAGTCTCATACACAAATGTTCTACATGTGCATGTATTCAATCACTACATGTGAAATAACGTACATACAATAGCAGTCAAACTTTTGGATACACTTTCCTATTCGCTTGAATAGAAAAGTGCATTTAAAATGACAATGAATGAGAAATTCAAAAGAATTTGTGTAGTTTTAATACATTTTTTATATATAAATTCAATATATATTGTTAACATATGTGCCTAAACCAAATAAAGAGTCATTCATTTATACATTCATTCATTTTATTATATGTGTATCATTTCATTATTTCTGGGTTTTGAACTAATATCTTCATATATCCAGAGGATGTATATACTGTTTGTGATGTGTGTCCCATTTGGCAGCCGCATGAAATCATCATGACATACAGACATGTGTTACATGTTATATTTACTTTATGGATCTCTCTTTAACTGTATGTTGATCATTTCCAGGTGAAAATAAACAAATGAAAAGACGCGCAGAAACAAAATTCTGATTACGATTCGTGGAGCTTAACAACAGCTCTCTTTTTAACGTCGGTTAAAACTGTTCTGAGCTCAAAGCAGGTTTCATCAGCGAGTCCATCCCCAGAGGATTTAACTTTCTTGTCCCCTGGCAGCTCGGCAGTCAGCAAGACCCAAATATTTACAGTGCCTTGTCTGCCATCGAAACACCCTCTCTATACGACATATTTATTCAATTACGCTTCGTTTCACAGAGACAAATAGAGCACTGCAGGTCTCGGCCAAGTTGTGAGCATTTTCCACCAACAACTGCACGGTCCCGAAGGCTTTGATTCAAAACAGACCGAGAGAAACTTTGGATGCATGTATGACATTTGTTAAATACTCCCCGTAAACCATTTTGACTGGTGAGGAAATCGTAAACACTATTCTTGCACGAGTCAAGGTCCAGGTACGCTGCTTGGAGCCGGCAGTGTGGTGAGGTGTTTTTTGGAAATCGGCCTTTGGGTTGACAAAGAGCACTGTATGGGCTACCAGTTACCTACCACAAGGGAGGTATTCTCCAATTTACAGCTGTATTTCTCTTTTATTTGTTATTTTAGCATGCATACCTCCACAAGTCCGTGAATAAGTACGACATAACATAGTGAGCTTTCGTGCTCGCAGTGCAGATTCCCAACCTCTCCTGAACATTTCTTCACAACCCAAGACAGGGAAAAAAATTATGCTGCGCGCCTTTTTTGTTTTACAATATATTTTTTAAAATAATAGTAAATGAGTGAGTTCACTATAAATGTGAAAGGATGCCAACACTGGCGGATAATTTTTCTTTTTTTTTTCCCCCAGCACGCCTGCTCCCATATGAGTTTGGAATATAATACATGTGGTTACATGGCTCAGCAAAAATGAAATACTGATTTAAAAGGTTGTTCTGACGTCTTGGCAGGACCAGTCTTTGATCAGATTTGTGCTGTAGGACAGGAAGAATGGTTTTTGTTCCAACCCTTAGTTCTCATTATCTGTCTATATCACTGCTGTGCATGCTAACGCTAAGCTACGCTGTGTTTGATTAGTGGAGGGTTTTGCGTTGCTTTTTGGCTCTGATGATTGGATGAAATATGATGTCAATTAAAGGCAATAAATAAAAAGCAAAATGCAATCATCTACGGTTCTGTAGGTTTTTTTTTGTGTGTGTGTGTCTGATCACTAATGCTTATTTTATGACAAAACTACCACATTTTTATTATTGTGTGTGCTTCTGGAGAAAACCACCCATTTCTCAGTTTCTTCCATGGAACTTAATGAGGCAGTCTTCATTTCCCTGTTGCCTGTGTTGCAGTAATGATGCCTATCAGGCAGACAGTGAGGTGCCAGGCACCTTTGAGTACGGTACAAGGTTGACGTCATCCTGACTTCTCTGGCCAGGTCTCTGGTTTTTAAAATCAGCCAGAGCATTAAAAAAAATCTGCAAGCATGGATGCTGGAGTGTGCTGACATTTTTTATACAACCCATGTGGCCTTAGTATGCACACATCCATCCATCCTTCTTTTGTTTTGCTCGCAACTTTTCCTTTCTGTCTTTGTCATGCCCCTCCTTTCTTAAACTAATTGTTGCCTTTCCCTCTATGTTTATCTCAGAGGCCTAACTTAATGCGTTCTTCTGAAATATCACAGTGTGTTTCATGTTGGCAGAGTGTGAAAGATGCAGGGATTGGGTTGGATTTGGTTAAATTTGTGGCAAAAAAGTCTGTCTTCCAGACAACCGCTGTTTTTGTTTTTTTTTTTTCTCCAAACTTTTCCAGGCATTAGGCAGTTATTATTTAAGTAGAGTAGCTTTCACACACACACACACACACACAACACATGCACACCACCATACCCCTTGCCATAGAGGCGGTTGTAAGCAGGGCTAACATGAGGACAGAGTGGTCACTGTGTTTCCCATCTTTCTCTGCACACACAGATAGCCCTAAATGGAAAAGCAAGGTGGTGTGTGTGTGTGTGTGTGTGTGTGTGTGGAACCGCGGCCAGAGAATCTGCTGCACCGCTTAGGTTACCCACCGGCTGTCCACATCACAGTGACCACCGATTTCTGAGCTCTGTAATCACCCGTGTGCAGGACTATTTTGGTGCAATCTGACTATGGATTAGACAGCAAATTGCCAGGGATCGTGAGCGTTTCCATGGAGAGGGTGGAAGTTGCTTGTAAGAAATAATAAACAGAGTTAGATTAAGATTTGATGTGATGGTCTTCGAGCAGTGGCAGCTGGAGAAGTGTGTGTGCGTGTGTGTGTGTGTGTGTGTGTGTGTGTGTGTGCGCGCATATGTTTAAAAGCGTAAGGACCCGAACAAGGAGGTTTTATATGGAACAGAATATTACAAAGTCGAGTAAAGACAAAAAAATGTTTTTTTTATTTTTATCCTCACACTTAATCAGCTCCATTCATGAATGTCTAACTGATGACTTCTTCCTATTAATCAGTTTGGTGTAATGACAAGCTGACATAGCTGTAAATGTTTATACTCCAGCTCACACATATGTGTTGGAGACCCACAAACTTGTCCCAGAGTTGAATTCATTACAGAGCTAAGTCGTAACTGTCATGAAAGGCACCAATATGCTCTTTCGATGAATTAGAATATGAGAACTCTGTCAGAATCCTTCCGTCCTTAAACGCTCCATCATGTATTTATTAACTGTGACTCCCATCCACTGGCCGACTGCTGAGAGACTGGCACGTTATATACATACATTATGCATCAGCCACGTATGCACACACGCACACACACACACACACACACACACACACACACACACACACACACACAGAACATAAAGATTCAAATGCAGCATGTGAGCCATCTTTCAGAGACTCTGGAGAATAAACAATGAAAGTATGCTTACACAGCAGAAAAGGGGAGAAAAAAAAGTCAGCGATGATTTGGGGTAGAAACCTCAACATGCATCCTTTGACACTGCCACATCTTCTGTCAGATGCTTCCTATCCACACAGGCAAGGAAACACAATAAGTATACCCAACTTCAGCAAACTACTTTAGCACTAACAATTGGGAGAGACACACATATTTTTCTACTTTTGCAAAGAATGCTATCTTAAGTAAAGAAATAACCCCGCATGATGGATATATTAAGTATGCTATTTTGCAATCATCTTTAAGTCACGGAAATCACAGTTCATTTAGGAGACAAAAGGTTCAGTAAGTGAACACAGTAAATATATAGATGGTATGCAACTCCCTCTTTTAATGATAGCGGTTTACTTTACTGAAGGAATAACATCATCGTGCAATTAATTGCCTCAGCAGTAAAATGGGTGTTGAAAGAGTCAATAGATTAAGTTGATAGCTTGAGTGCGTTTAAATCTAATTGCTGGAACTGCAGGAGAAAATCTGTTTTATATTAAACTATTAAACTATATATAAAGTTCAGTTCTCCTTTATAAGCAGAAACTCTAAAAGCCCAAATCTTCTTTTCGTAGTGACCAGGCAAAGGTGGCCATTGATGATTTTTGGCTGGGAGCCATTTGCCTTTTGGGACCGCTGATTGTTGTTATTATCTTCTTCACATCTCATAGAAACCATAAGATCAAACTTTTCTTTTCAAGTTTGTCAAGATGGAAACTTTCAAAAAAGAAAACACCATAATCTTTCTGGAGCTGTCTGTTGACTAGGACTTGGTGTTTTTGAAGTGGCTCCTTGACCTATATTGTTTTTAACATCTTGCTTTGAGTAATAAATAATTGTAAAATGTTGTCCATATACTCTTTCTGTGGCTCTGTCCATGCCTCACTTGATACAGCCAACGTGTTTATTATTGTAATAGTGACAACCAACCCAGATAGCAATGATACATCTGGCCTTTGTTTGGGCCACATGTTTGTGTTTCTTCTGGCCCCGGTTTCACGGCCCACGTCTGGCCCACATGCAGCATGACTGTCAGATGCTACTTTCACATCTGGATGAATTCTGGCTCACACACAGAAAACCTGGAGGATAACTGTGAGAATTGACCAAAATGAGGAAACTTACGGGCTAGACCTGAGTCTTCACTGGGTCAGAAGTTTCCTTTTGTATCAGATTGGATACGTAATAGTTATCTTGGTTGAGGGACGTTGAAAAATTGCAAGCATTGTACGAGCACAAATGATCCGACCACGCCACTGCCTGTCTGTCTTCACTTTGTGTGTTGGAAGTCAAAATCCAGTGAGCCTCAAAAGTATCAAACGTTCTTTCTTGGAAGCCCACTGCAGACATAATTTCCTGAAAATCAGAGAGAGCTGGGGAAAGTCTGATAATAAAGGCAACAACCAGTTTGAAAAATGGTGGTCTTTGATAGTTATGAGCTTATTGTGCGACGCTAAGCACTCTTTCGATATGTGCACAAGTGTGGAGGAAGGGAAATATGTGTGCCATGTGGGGCTGAAGGTGTTAGAGGAAGCCTAACAGGCCCTCTCATTTGTAAACCATTTGATCTGCTGCTGCAGGCGCGCACTGCAACCACTTTGATGACTGTTCGGGCACCTCGCAGTTTGCACCAGGTGTTCGGCATGACCATAAAAGAAACTTTTAGCTTAACACAGGAGTTCTTGTTCATGCTATTGGAATAACGCAATTGTTTCTCACTACGCCTCATGTCAGTGAGTTTGAATAATATGAAACACTTCCCTGAGCGCAACAGATCCCCCGTGAAGACTAACCAAGCATCCATGCTTCTTATTCAGCCACTGTGATGATTGAAGCCCAATAACAAAGTCAAGGGGCTGCGATTTTTACGAGTCCCTCCACATGGCTTGTGGCTCCTCTCGTTCTCGTTCTTTCATTCTGTCCATCTGTCACACGGCTGAACATGCCAGAATTGTTCACTTCTGATTAATGCTAAAGGTCTGTCATCCTCTGATGTGGTAGTTCTCCCAGGGCGGTGTACTGCTTCGTTGGGCGATCAGAGGTGGGGAGCGAGCCCAACGAGTTCAGATGGAGGCAAGTGAGGAGTGAGTTGCTGCATCCTGTGTATGTGCGTGTGAATGTTAATATATGTCAGTTTTATTTGGATGCAGGATCTAATCTCTGTTAGTGTGACAGTCTAAGCGTACCCCGCCCTCCCTGCGGACATTGTGATCAGTCCCAGGCCACAGGGAAGATTCCATTGACTTAGTAGCTTGCAGGTGGTTTTCATTGGCGTGACAGTATCGTCTCCTGATTCTCATCGTGCTCAGTCTCTCTGTCTGGTCGCTGCACTAAAGACCCTCCCTCTCTTTCTATGTTACCCAACTCTTGTGTCCCCACTTAGCCTCTCCAAACTCATGCTTCTTTTCTACTTCTTTGTCTTGTCTCTGTCTCCTCCTCGGTCTCTGAGACGACGCAAAAAGAAAACTTTCTGTTTTCAACAACAACAACAACAACAACAAAAAAAAGTCCCACATTTTCAATTCTGTGCCGTCAGGTGATGTTTCACCAAATCCCATCAGTTTTAGAGATTCAAAACCAAGAAGAGGGCCCAGCTCTGTCAGTGCCAACAGAGCAAAAGTTCCTTACATTGGCAGATGGGAAGATTTTAAAGGACCCTCAGAAAAATCCCAATGTTTATCCACCGTGTTTACTGTCTTCGGTAAAGCAAAGACGAAATCTGTCAACCAGAAGAAATAAAGCTGCTCCCTGCAAAAGGGAGCAGTTTATGGAAAATGTGGTCATAATTTTAAGAAACGCTTACAGTAAATGGCCACTGTTGTGGGATAGAAGCTGCAAATCTTCTTGACCATGGCCCCATTTTGCTCATGATAATTTTACACAAAAAATTATAGTGAGAGTTATGTTGACATTGGTACATTTGCATTGTGAAAGGGCTTTACGTGTCACCTCTGCGGCAGCCTTTCGCGGTGATTTGGCAACACGCGGAAATGTGAACTACAAAAAAAAAATATCACAGCTCGGCCCCCCGAACACAAACGAATCTCCTAAACATGTCTCCTCTTCAGTTACCTGTCGACATCTGCATGTTGGAAACATTCACTTTCTTGTTGTTGTTTTTTTTTTGTTTGTTTGCTTTATTTCTCCTAGTAATCATATTATTCACTTATTTTGGTTCGGACCTAATGAGCGTGGAGAGGCTCATTCTCTGCAAACAACCAGATCTAATCTGCACATGGACATACTGTATGTGGAACAGCAGCAGTACCAACATAAATCTTCACAGATATTTACAACATAATTGAATAATGGTGATCAGAGCAAGCACATGTTTTTGGTTTTCTATTTTCCAAGTCCCAAAATACTGGAGTACACAAGAGAATTAGGATTATTGTGAGGCCAAGGACTCCACATCTCATCCAAAACTCCACTGGGTTTTCAGCCAGGTATCAAGGCAATGATTATGATTTTAGTTTTACACTCATTGTGCTTCGGTTTTCCATCTGAACTGATTAAAGACACACCTTATCTTTGTTGAACCAGCAGAGAAGCTCATACTTAATAAAGCTGTCACTTCTTATGTGTTTGTCATTGGTGCAAAGGTCCAACTTCTCTTTCACTTGGAATGTAGAAAAGGCTTTCCCTGGAGAGTTATTTGCAACCTGTAACTTCTGAGTTTCTAGCAAACGGATCATGGATCAAAGTGTGACTGCAGCTGTGTTTTCCCGTCTTTAGCGACGTCCTCATCCTTTCAGTGACATCATCAGGACATCCTATACCAACGCTGTTGACCTTACGAGACCTCGGCCCGCTGCACATATGCATAACTATACGTGTGTAGACATGTGGCCGGATTTCCATTGAACAGCACCGGAGAAAATGCTCGCTTTTTAAAGAGCTCTATGTGCAGGCTGTAATTTACAAAATCTGTGTTTGGGTTTTGTGCTTGGAGCTGGTCGGCTGGTTGGCTCAGGGTTTTTTTTTTTTTTTTCTTAAAATACAGAGGGCAGTAGCAGACCTCATCAAAGCTCGGCTACTGTTTAAAACTCTTTTGCTTGCTAAACTTACTCCCTGGAGTATTTCAAAGGTCATGTCCATTTACAAAACCTCCTTTATAAACACACGCTTACAAAGTGCTCCATATACACACACGAGTTAAGCCGACACACTTTGTTAGAGATAAAAATAGATAGACTGATTTGTCAAGGTATTAGCATTACCAAACAAATAAAACAATAGAAGAGGAAAAGCTTTTTATCCTACTGATTTTTCCGTCATTCGGATTCTATGAAGACTGGGAATGATGGGAAATTGATGATGAATGACTCCACAAATAAAATAAAATACACAAAGCATCATGTTTATAAGTTAGCAATAAAGGACAGAGTTAGGCCAGATCTTTCCTCTGATAATTTTATGCTGATTTAACCCTCTAATGGCTGCCGCTTCATATATACATATACGACTAAAACAAAAGTGATAAGTCGAGAAACTTTCAACAACAAGACAACAAAAAGAATGTTTTCTACAATGGAAAACAATTCCTTTCATGTAAAAGGAAATTATTTCAGTAAAACATAAATATTTGGTTTCAACACTTCAGACATTTAGTGGTAATTAGTGAGGCTGTTACGCCTTCGTCAGTAAATGGAAGGAAATATTTCAGCAGGGCTGTTGATGGGATACAGTCCATAAATCTCACAGAACAATGGAGTTCTGGTCCATCTGTAGATCTGGCTTGGAAACAAGAAGGTACTTAGCGCTGAAATTTTCTTGGATTTTTTTTTTTTTTTTTTTAAGATTAAGAGTGCAGATTTTAGGAAACTGTAACCATTGTGCCTCATGGCAAATGGCATAAAACCCTTTTCTTTTTCTATCCCAGTTACATTGACCTTCCCTTCCTTTTGGAGAGTTTGTCACGCTCAAGGGATTAAATGATTCAAAGAGCTTGTCAGTGTTAACATGGCTTTTCTTTGCTCTTAAATGTAAAGCATGTTTTGCAGAAACGTCGGTCCATTTTATTACCAGTCCCTGTTCCCTTTTTTACTGCAATGCTAAATAGTGAGTATGATGAAGAGGATAATCAATAAGGTCAAATGAAGGTTAACCATCACTCTGCATCAATGCTAAACATCACAGTCAGCACTGGGCACGCTGTATCACAAAAGCTGCATCTGGTGCTGGGAGGATAATAGTCCACAGCCTGATAATTTGGGTCACAAAAGTTCACTTTCGCTAAAGTTCACGAAAATGGCAACACATGTAAAGTCTAAAGCTGTCAAGCAGCGAGTCTCTTTTCAGGCAAAACTCACAATAATTGGAGGAAACCCCAAATGATCGTTCCAACCAACAACATTTAGTCCATAAAGAGATTAGATCTCATACATTTATTAACATTTTTTCAACATTATGTTCATAATGAAGTTCTTTTATCCAGAAAGGTCATTTCCATATCAGTGAGTGCAGTGGAAGAAAAGGATTAACTTTCTGTCTAGAGCATCTGGTTTCATCTCCTAGTGTGGCAGTTAGCATGTAACAGCTGAAATCCAGGAAACATCTTGGCAGTGATTGTACATTTCCAGGTGCGGGGAAGTCGAAAGCACCCTTAACTCCAATTTTTCTTGAAGGGAAAGAAAAGAAATATAATGCCATCAAACACAACGTTAATGGTTTTGGGAACGAGCGAGGCAGTCCAGTGGTGTAAACGGATTTGCATGCACGCTGACATGCACTGCGGCTGCACGTCTGCGCTCACATACCTATTCAGCGGTGGACCTTCCCATCATTACACACTCACTCACAGCAGACTGGTGAGTCAACAGGGGGCATTCTGGAGGTCAAGTCGTGGTCAGACTTTAAATCATGCTATAATTGTGTCTCAAACTGATGAAGTTGTTTCACTTGTGGCCAAGAGCGGATCTGCAGGTGTTTGAGGGTCAAAGGTCATCCTCAGCACTGCCTCTCCGAGCTGGAGCAGGGATTTTAATGACTCAGACACGTGTTTTTTTTTTTACACTCCTTTATCGTGTGAAAATTTTGCCATTCTACATGGTTGATTATTCAACAGACTGGTCTCAAAAGGAGCCCATCTCCTAAAAAGTAGAATTGTTCATCTTTACCTAATTAGTTTCAAGCTTTTCAGCCAAATGATATCCGTTTCTGTTTCTCTGGATTGGGCTCCGGCCTCCTGCAGTGCCACTTGTTTCGATGCCAAAACCTTCTATACCGGCAAGTCAGATCCCCCTCTCAGCCTTTGCATTCGTCATTTTGGGCACTGGAAATTCACAGAGCCTCATAAGGCTTAAACTCATATCCTCTCACCCTGAGATCAGTCCTGTGAGTCGATCCTGAGGCACTGCGCTGAAGTGAAGTAAACACTCAGAAGGCTCCAGCAAATATTTGTCAAATGCCTTTTCACGACTCGCACTGAACTGCTCGGGTGTTTTTGATGCTCTGGGTTTTCACAGCTTAGAAATGCCTGATCAAATGGCCCACGGTGTTGGAACACTCTGAAGTTTTGAGGTTGCGGGTTGAATCCTTGGTGAATTTTGAAGTCCAAAACACAGATGAAAGACGTAAATACTCTAATAAATTGCTCTCAGGTGTCTCTGACTAAATAATGTGGAAGGGAATTTGTGGGAACTTTTGAGGATATGGGTTCAATACATACAAGGCTTGGTGAATTTTGCAGTCTCACGCCCACGTGAAGCTCTCAGTGCAACTGGTGGTGTGTCGGGCTTGTTCGTGGCAGGAGGGTGCCAAAACCTGCCTGTTTTTAAAACACGAGTTTAACGAAGGTTTTTCAATATTGTGGTAGAGCCACCACCTTATTAGCCTACCACATTACGAGCTGCGAATGTGTACTTCGTAGCTATTAGTCACATAAAGATGTCTTTCATAGGAGGGGAACAGCCAACTTCACAGTGAATTATTAGGGCTCTAAAAAGGAAACGTTATCACAGATTATTTTTATCTGCAAGAACACCCTCTTGTGATTTTGTGAGAGCTTTTCTTCTTCGCAGCTTCTACTATAAACTTCAGGCTACGCCAAACCATTCAAGCAAATATGAAATACTATTTAGAAGACGGCTTTTTCCATTTTTTGGCAGAATCAGAACTTGTCATAGTGCATGTGCTGTTGTCCTTCCAACCGTGAAGGACTCACAATCCAGATGACAAAGAAGATGTATTGTAAAGAACTGTAAAGCTGACCAATGACAATTTGCAGTGACCTTCTCAGTGATGATATTTACTTCCAAGCAGAGCATTTTCTATGCTACTTAATTATTTCTATGTTTTACTTTCATCTAATATATATATATATATATTTGTTCATTATTCTACCTGGAAAGTAGCTCAAAGCATTTGGACCTAACGGTGTGTAAATGTGTGTGAAGGCTTACCTTCTGATTACAGCAAGTGAAATAACTTTGTGAAGATTGCGATTAAGAAAGTTAGGGAACATTATACAAGTTTAGGGTCAAGAAATAGAGATAGACAGCCACTCTGTGCAAATATTTGATAAATATAAGTATATTTACCCTCGCCAAATGTGAGCTGGGATTGGTTCCAGCACCCCCCGCAACCAAGAAACGGATAAATGGTAGATGATGAAAGAATGAGTGAATGAATGTATATACACCAGATTCCCACACAACTATTCTAACTTTTCACCAGGCTGATACGGGATTGAACAACAACCCTTTTTCATCATGCTTTCTTTATGTAATCCTTGTGATGACAGAACATGTTGACTCACTTCTAAAGCACAGAGAGATGCATATTAAGTTATCAAGCATACAAATACAGATAGAACACACAGACACAGAAATCTGCTTGGAAATATTGTAAATACACTGAAATAGGAGCTTGAATTGTTCTGCAATAGCCAATAAAGCTATCATATGCACGTTTGTATGTCTACATGTGCTGTCATATATATTGGCACGTGGTCCCTGTACCGTAAATGCACATGTTTGTGTTCATGTGTCTTTGTGATACTGCCGATATCGCTCACATGGCTGACATCAATCACTGGCAGACGCACGACAGATGTTAGCAGTGTTTCAGTAGACTTAAGTAAGTCTTAACAGCTGGTAGAAGAGACCGCTGAAAAGAAGATACGGGCAAAACAGCCACTGGGATATTATCTGTGTCCTGAAACGTTCGGAGCTGGAAGAGTTTCTGTTTCTGTGAATTATGCTGTTACCACGCTTTACACACAGTAGGTTTCTGCAAAATGCCTGTCCTACTGGGGATGACATTGAGACAAAAGGAAAGCTCAAGGACATTGCATTATACTCTGCCTCCAAAAATTCTCTTATCGTTGGACAAGAAAGCCAGCAGAGAGGGAGGAAGCCCTTGGGAGTGCATGGACAATAAATTCCCCAAGATGTCCCCTCTAACCCGACCCTAACCCATCTACCATCATCTACTTCTGTACCAAAAGTGATGTAGACTTCCTTTCTCCTGTTTGGGTTCACGGCTGAGGCCTGATAGACAAAATACAATCCCTCTCAAATAACTGCCTTCATTAAAATTCGGTCCAGATGTATCATTTGACTCCATTGTTGAACATCGAGGGATTTCCTAATTCAGACAAATGAAAGCAAAACAATAATATTTAAAGGGTCAGTGATTGGGTGGGGCTTGGGGGTTGTTGGCGTCTCGCCAGAGATTGTTGATTGTGGAGGTTTTAACACAATTTTGTGTTTTATGGTGGCTAAACAGCACACACAGTAATCCCTGGTCTAAATACACGAATACAGTTCATGTATTGTATTCACATGTAACATGTGTTTTTAGTCAGAAGCAAAAGGCAAGACAGGTAAGTCAAATAAGTGTTCACTCATTATTGTGTTTGGCCATTTAATTGGATTTATTGGCAATAATAAAAATATAGAAACACAGACTTTTGATTGATTTTTTTCGACTAGATGCACCAGGGCATTTCTAGATATGTGTGAGAAAAGAGCTTGATATATCGTGTGATACATCTGATTATACTGATTTAAGCAGCTTTTTCGGCGGACAGTTTCCACTCCGCGGCCATAATCAGAAACCTGATGCTTGTGCGCGCTGCAGAAACTGTGCTAATACAAACCGAAATGAAAATGTCTATTAATAGACCAGTAAAAACCAGACGTAGCCGACTGCAGGCTGTAAAAAATGAGCTCACTCCAAAGAACAGAGGAATGGGTTGGGTCAGAGAAAATCTGATAAATACAGATGTGAGTCTGTGCGCTCACAGCGTGATGGCTTACTGTTTGCCAGTGTGGCTAAACAGAAGGTCTACTGGCTCTGTGGTTCCTGTAATGTCAGGCTGAAACTGGAGAGCTTCTGATTCAACCAAAGATTCCTCTCCTGGTCAGTTCGTGTGCTCGTGTTTGTGTGTGTTTAAGAGCACGCCCTGGCCTAATGCAATTAGTGTGAACCCACTTAAGACATATGTCGCTGTTAATATGCACAACGAGACAATAAAACTTCCACGGAGGAAATTGAGACTAGCGGAAAGACAAACAGAAAGAAGAATGTGGACTGCAAAGAAATCATGAGAAGGTTAATAACGACATTAACAATGTCACCGATGCTCAGTGTAATCCTTTAAAAGCACAGAAACTGAATTGGGCCCATATATCACAATTGGTCAAGCATTCCTCTTTCCACTCCTCTCTGATTATCAAGTCCTGACATTTCTTCCAACCCACGGAGCCAGCTGATTAGTCAGACGCACTGAAGCAGAACCAGTGAGCCACAGAAGAGTGTATTGATTGTCACGGTGACCTTTTGCTTTGCCACTGTTTCCCGAGATATAGGGGGGATGTAGCCATTCTTTAAGAGTCGGGCTCGATCGCAGCCAACCAGGCTGAGGACAGGAACACTTCTCGAAAGCACTAAATTGCAATGATTGTGGTTTCAGTAGGATGGAACCAACAATCAACAATCTTCATCCAATAACCTCCAACAAACCGGGACTGCACACGCTGATAAACGCTCGCTCGTGGTCAAAGCAGCAGTTGGTTGTTATTTTAGTAATACAGTATTATGGACATAACGCCACTGAATATCCATGATAATAGTAATAAACACAGTATAGAATAAGATATCTTTTAGACAATCGGTTACAGGAACTACTGTGGCTGTATGTAATCTATGACAGTATTGATTGCGGTTCTATGTTGCGGCTGTAGCGAGGGAATGAAGATAGTGGCGGAGGGAATTGATGTGGAAGAGGTCAGGAGACATACAGCAGATAAGCAGGGTGTGGGGAGCTGGAGATTTCACAGTGAAACCACTTCTTCGGTCAGAAGCGTGGTGTGGATGGAGGTAGCAAAGGAAAAGTAGAGGGGGGGGGGGAGTTGTGGCGGAGGCATGTGCCAACAACGGCGGTTGCAGGATCTATATTTGAAACAGATCATAAGAGGCCAGTCAATTCCTCTAAGTGAAGTAGTGGGGAGAAAATAAGTAGGATGTGAAGGAAGGAGGGAGGTAGTAGGGCTGACAGGGGAATAGACGTTATTGGCAGTTAGGACTGGTTAAAGACATCTGTGAAAGGAGTGGGTAACCACATGAAGCCCTGTGATCCAGATGGAGCAGATGCAGGTAGGGAAATGTGTTGATCTCGGTGATGAAAGGAGATAAAAGAATAGGGACAAACTGGTAATATAAATGCATGGAAAGTTGGAAAAACTAAACATTGATTGTTTTACCTATAAGTGATTACAACCCTTACAAAGAAAAAAAAATTGGCAGTAATTATGCACGAGGGACGGCGCTCCTGGACAAACATCCAACTGAGGGACACACAGCAGTGATCAAACTGCCTACGCACACATTACATATGCGGAGCAGCGGCCGATCAGAGCTCCGGGGAAAAAAAAATTAAATTCACAAACACACACATCATCCACAGCACATGGCAGGTTTGCCAGCAGGAGAAAATCAACATGGCAGTGTGTCCTGGACAGGAAGAAGAAGGGGTGGAAGAGCATAAATCTTGACTTGTGGGTTTGTTGTACGATGCGTGCACACATGAACAGATACAGACAGTGCGAGCATTACTACATTCCCAGTCAGGGTGCTGTAACCTATAAACTCCTGGTTTCTTAGGAGTGCAATGAAGCAACCATGAAATTCATAACCTGCCTGGGAAAAATGTAGCGTAGATGTTCTGCTCTACCTCAACTGCTGTCAAGGTTCCTTTTAGGGAACTGTCCCAGAAAAGTTGTGTATAAATATGTCTGTATTAGGTAGTTCCCATGCTTAAAGTGAAGATAAACATCCAAGACCTTTTTTTTTTTTTTTCATGCTGAGCGAAAACTTCCCCCGGACGAAAACAAGAGCAGGAAATTATTTTCTGACGTACCAGAATCATCCCACACTGACAGAAACTGTCAGGCTTAATTCAATGTGCTATTGGGCCTGACCCTGATCAAATGATCCTAGAAGGGGAAGCCCCTTTATTCCCCACCTTCCATTCAAACCACCTCAAACAGGTTTTTATATGGGAGTGAATTATCTCATCTTGGGGACCATAAGGTTGAGATAAAGAGAGGTCTGTTAGCAACTTCCTGGATCAACATCAGAGTTTAGTGCTAGAGTCTACTGGCGATGTGATGTGATGTGGTGTGGCGCAGATGATCGTTTTGCTGAGTCAGCGAGTTTGTAAACCAGAAACCAAAGACCCTCAATCTCCTCCCCTCCGTTCTCCACCATACTCATGTCAAAATTCCCTTTAATCCTCAACGACCCCGTGCGCACCAGAAACACACACAAACCACCGCCACGACTGTCTCCCCCTCCCTCAGCCCCTCACCCCTGGGAAAAATGGTCTCCTGGCTTGTGAACCATCGTCCCTGCTCACCACACCTCCATCTCTAATTTAACCCGAAACCTCAGGTTTGGTGCCAAGCGAGCCCTGCCTCAAGTAACCTCCAGGCCCCCGGGCTTAATTCCGACTCACTGTCAGCATTACCTTACAATCAAGCTGCAGTCAAATTTCTCAAGACTTGAGGATGGAAATCAAATAACTGCACATTATGATCGGACGTCATTTGGGTTTCCGTGAATGAAGCCAATTCAAACTGACGTGCCATGTATGAATTTATAATAAAAATGAGGGGGGCGGGGTGGAGGGGATTACACACACTTTGGTTGGCACGTTTCTGCTTCCACAATTTTAAAAAGCAACACAATTTTATTTTTCTTTAGTGCATGGAGGTCTGCTACATGTTTTCACACTGAAGCAGCAGCTTAAACAAGCAGATCTAAGTTGTGTTCCCTTTTCACCTTTTCCATTCACCCTTGATGGGTGTTTCCCATCCCACCTCTCACTCCATTGTAACAGAACAATCTAAAAAAAAAAAAAAAACAGTAAACAAAAAAACACAAAAAAAACAGCCCAATTCTAAGCAGTGCTGATAACTTTACCCTGTGATGCATCATAGTTGTGCTGTGACCCGATTAAATGTGACATTCAGGTGATCTCATTCATCCTTTGTGGTATCAGGCACTGGTTGCACACTTCTCTGTTTCCACACTAACCCACAGTTCCACTAACAACACAAGCCATGCAAACTGATGGGCTGCATGCCAGCATTTCACATGTCCATTCAGATTCCATAAGACACACATCTATTGAATGCTTACACGCTTTCCATGAACCTTACTTTTTTTCCACCAGAGACAAGTCGAAGTGAAGTAGATTCACATAAGCCACAGACATGCAAACACAATGACAAGCTTTCCATTCCTAAGACAGAAGGACTTGGGAAAATTCAGAAAAGGAAAATGGAAATGATTTCCCTTAGTCACCATAAATTGGTTAACATAATTTCCAGTACATCAATCTCACTGTGGGCAATATCTGCTTATATCTGCTCAGTAATGTTACTTTTCCTTTAGTGGAGACCACAACAGTATGTGGTGATAAGTCTCAACTGGTTATCTGACCATTTAATTAAAGAGTGGCTGCCCAGACAACATAATAAAGTTTGCAATGGTTGACTGTAGAGTCATCAATAGTCCTTTTGTAACTTGTGGGGGGAAAAAATGGGAATCTACAGAGCAGACAAGTTAAACTGCTTGACCTTTACAATCCATACTTCAGCATGTATCATGTAAATGGCTGTATAAATATAGGAAGCTCCAACTCGCAGAGAAATATGGTGACTGTTTAGAATTTCATTAGTAACACAACATAAACAGAGCTGGTGGTGCTGATGATATTCATTATATATACTTGCTGGTAAGAGCTAAGCTAACTGTCTCATCATGCCAGTGTGCGAGTGTGTTTGCTCAAACCAAGAGTGACATCTAGTTGTCAACATAGAAAAAACAGCATTTAAACAAGTTTGCAGCTCTATCCTTCACAGGAATGTGAATCAGTTCGCCCCTTTCCTTGAATAAACACCCTAACTGTCAAAATCAAAAAAGTCTAAAAGGGGCATGAGTTGGTGTCAAATATTACAGTGTAACTTCTGTTTGTTGCGATTTGAACAAGCAATGCAAAGATGTGTTCAAAAAAGCTTAAAGCGGACACAGAGCTCTCTTCAACAAGTGCAAAAAATTGTTTTAATGATTGCTAGATTTCTTTGGAAGTGTGACACTGAAGCAAGGTTATGAAAATCACAGGAAAACACTCACAAATATTTTATAATAAATTTGTAGCATTATTTGTATAAGCACCACCCCTTTGTTTCAGATTTCCATCTTCTATGATACATTTGAGCTCAGAGAAAACGCTGACATTGGCTTTTACCATCTGTGCGCTTACTAGAATAAATCATTCACATCTCAAAATACAAAAAAAGTATAATCAATATGGCACAATAAAGGATATATATAAATTACATATTTTCATCACTCAAACCACTCACCATTGTTCAAAATATTTTTAACTCCAGCTTTGACTCTGGTTTTTAGGAGTTGGTTCCCTTTAAAAAATCTTGGATCCAGCTGTTGACTGGCTTCCCTGTTTTAATTACTCTGTCACTCACATGTCCAAAATGCTTAATTTTTTTAAATTTTATGTTAAAGTGAATGAAAAGCATCAAAACAATAGCTTTGGTCCACAGATATAAGTAACTTCACCGACCAAAAAAAGACATGTTGTATTGCTTAGTCCCTGCACTGCTTGAGATTTCTATTTAGAGGCATGCCACAGTAGTCTTTTGTAAAGAGAATAACTGACATTGCACACACACAAAAAAAAGAATGACACAGAGGCATCACAGATATGAGTCAGTTGATGACTAGAACTCTGAAAGTGACTTTTTAAACTGAAAAACCTATCAAAGTTAAAACTTGTGACAACACAATTCTTTTTGAGTATATTTATAATGTCAAATTCAGGCCATTTTGAGGTACAAATAAGACCTGAGGATGCTCACACAATGCCCTTCATGGACCCGTAAGCTCTGATGTACAGAAAGTGCAAAGTAAATGAAATATTTTACTATTAAATATTTAATATCCTATATATGCTACCATCTCAACATGTGTTGATTAGAAGATCACTGCTTCACGTGATAGCATAAACAACAATTGCAATAAAACCTCTGAGATTGATCTGTAACCTATGTAACCTCTAACATATAACATATATGTATTAAGCAACTTTAGGAGAAGAGGTATTTTAGACTAAATTGAGTGGAAAAAGAAAATAAGTGCTGGTGAAGTTTTCGTAGTTGATGTGGTTCAGTTGATAAGAGGACTGTTGTCGTTCTCATCTTCAACACCATCCTCTTCTGGATTTTTTACCTCTGCTTCCACATCAACTCCTATCACACCCAACACCCTGCGAAATGGAAAAACTGGTTGAAGAGAAGCAGGAAATAGAACATGACATGCATAAATGCCTCGGCTCACGCTGGACTGAGACTGATGGGGCAGTGGCTTTGTTACTCTGTAACTACCCACCATGTAACAGAAGAGGTAGTGCATGTGACAGAGGCCAACTCACTTACACGCTACGCTTCACAGGCTGATTCAGCAGTACTATAAAACGAACGTAAGAGCACAGTGTACCATGCATAAAAATCCTGGGCATTTGTCCTTTTTTCACATGACAGAGCCGCAGTGTTGATGGTGTTTGAGAAAAAAATCCAAGTTTCCAGAAATGAAAAGTTTTGTGTCAGAGATTCATATACTACATGACGAAGGAGGCTGTTTAAAGAAGGAAGTTAGACAACAGCGATGCATGAATGAGGAACTGAGAGTTCTTGTTATTTGAGCACTAGAATGGAGTACTCTCAAAAGGCAGAGAATTTCCCTTTTTTTAGCCAAGCAAAAGTGGCAGTGACTCTGCAAAAAAAAAAAAAAGTGCCCATCATAGATCATTAATGCGACCCTTGCATCAGGACATTATCATTTTGTAAAAGTTGGAGCATATTTCAGTACATGCAGGAAAGGACTATGAAAATAGATCAGAGTGGAAATACAGGTTCTTGCTTGCAACGTAACTTGAGAAAAACAATGATGAAACTGTAATCAATATGACTGGAAGGTTCAGGAGGACATTCATTTTGAGATTTATGGTTGTATGCTTTAATTTAGTTTAATTAGATGCTGATGTCTGTTAACATTGTGTTATGTACATTGTCAACATGATAAACTCACCCTACAATAAACAAAGGGATGGCACAGAGTCCGGCCGACAACAGGAAGATGAATCCAGGATACCACGAAACCGTAGCAGCATAGATACTGTTGAAGACTGCAGTTGATACATTATTGGTTAAACTATCCAGGAAGGAAAGACAGGCAAACAGGGCTCCTGCAGAAAAAAAGCATACCAAGGAGAAAAGAAAGTCATGGTGCAACTAATAACAACATGTACAGTAATGCTTAAAATCAGTGTCAGTATAGTTTCAATGAATCCTTTTGCTTTTGGGAAAAGAAGAGCGTTGTGTTGCCATTTGCATCATGAGGCAACTTTGGACTTTGACCCTACAAACACAAAGACAAAATACGGTACTTTGCCTCAAGTACAGTAGAGCCCTAAATCCACTTACCCTGCTCAGACTTTGAGATGATCTTTGACATCATTGAGCGCAGAACAGGAAAAGGCATGATTGACAGAAGCATTGGTACCCTGACTGTGGGACACAAATAACAGAAAACACACAATATTATTCATCGTGGTGCAGGGACTATAATGTAAAATACAAAACTCTTAGTTAAAGTAAAAGTTTTATGTTAGCAAAAAATGTGCAGATCATTATAAAATATTTGGAGTAGTAATTTTAACAGTATACAGATTACATAATTTAAATAAACAATGCATTCATTACTTCAAATCAAACTGTCTTGGCAATTTACAAGGCTGTTATCTAAAAATAAACACAAGATACAATAAACTGTGTGATTTTCACATTATAAAAGTGGTACATATTATAGGCTCTGTCAATCAGTAACCTTTGCAAGCAGACCTTTATTTTAATTTCTGCAATCACCCATTTCATATAGGCCCTAAGTGTGCCCTTCATATAATTACTTCGCAAATAAAATCTTTCTTATCGATAATGTAATTTTGTTTTACAGCCATTTATTTGAAAAGCTGTGTTTGAGTTAATAGAAGCTGTTTAAATAGGAATTTTAACTTTTTCCTTGGATACAATAGATGGAGATTAGCTATACTGAGGCATATTGGGTCTTTGTTTAACTCACTTTTGTTTTGTTCAAGAATATTGAATTCTGTTTTGTTCAAGAATAACTTAAACAAGGTGCAGCTATCAATGCAGTGCATATATCTGACTTTGTAAACGACTGATAAAGGCTTTGGTGACTATTTCTCACTGAAAAATTGATTCAAAACTATTAACGTCACTATTATTGCAACACAGAAGCGGTGGACATTTCCTCACCTATAAACATCAGTAGAGTGGTCTTAGTGAAAGCCAGCAGGATCATGCCAGATGCCACAGACAGGATCCCAATCAGTACGATCACCAGCTGTGGTACACCGCAGTGTGTGAACGCAAACACACCCACAAAACTGACCAAGAACACTGTGGTGGACAGTGCTGAGCCGTAGCCAATCAAAATCTCAGTCCAGCATAGAGGTTTGTTGAGCTCATATAGTGTCATCAGGGAGATACCCCCTACATAAGCGAAGGAGAAGCTGACAAAAAGGAGCATCAGGAGGACCAAAATGGTTCTACACCTGCGACTGGAAGTTGTAAACATCTTGCAAAACCCGTAGATCATCTGCTTCAGGGCTGAGTTTTGAGAAGACTCATTTAAAGTAACGGCATTGGCTGGAGTCTTCTTCACAGTCTCTTCTAGGATGAAAATTGCATAGAGCAGGATCAAACACTGACACAAAACAGATGTCATGATAGGCCAGTTAAAGCCTGCAGCTCTTAGGAAGTAGCCTGTCGATATCGAAGCCACGCCAGCCAACAGGCCGATCATCATGTCCAGTCCAGCCATGCGCAGTGTTTTCTGTCGACCATCCTCACACAGATCTGCTATGTAGGCGAAACAGCCGCCGAGAAAGGTGCCCAAGCCACCAAATAGAGAACTGAGAAGCGAGGAGCCAATGAGCAAGTAAACATTAAGCTCAAAGTAGGACACTGTCAGGAAGGCCAAGTTGTAGATCAACGTGCCAATCAATGGCATGATGATGGTGATCTTGCGTCCTCCCCGGTCACTATAGGCCACAAGCAAAAGAGTGACAACCAAAGAGGGGATTGTGGAGAAGAGCTCAGTGTAAAGGGAAAAGAGAGATGTTGCTCTCTGTACCTCCTGGAAACACAGAAAGAGAGGGCATGATTACAAAAGTGGATCATTAAATTGAATAGTACTGGACTGTCAACCTCAAGTTAGAAACCTTTCTACAAACGAAACAACCTGAGAGACAGTGACACTGTAATGTCATAAAGCATTCATAGAGTAAACACACTTGATTGCAAGATTTCATCTAAGGCTTCCTCTTGTGCAGATCTAACATTAATATTTTTCTTTATTGTTGTAGCACTTTTTTTTTCAAAGCAGTGTTAAAAGGAATTTATATAGGACAAAATAGTACACATCATTTAGATAAAAACATGGAATAAAACAAGGGCTTTGAATTTACCACCAATCAATCAATAAATCAAGAATAAACTCAAAGTACTTATAAAAAAAAAAAAAGAGGAACACAGTTTTTCCACAGTACCACAGGTGCATAGGTGGTTATTTCAAGAACAGCTTGTTTTCTCTCACTTCTCTCTCATGTTTCATTTTCCCTCTATAAACACAGGTTCTACAGAAAACCTTACTAAAAGTTTTTGCAGAGGAAAGACTCTTGTAAAACTCATCTTAAATAGCAGTGTGCCTTAGTGTGTGACAACTATTGGCAACGGTTTTAATACGCTTACGTTACAAGTCTCCTTGGATCACCTTCTGGTGTAGTAGCTGAATCAGTTCTTTTTAAAGGAGTGGTGACATGAAGTGCTATAAAGGAAAATGTATGCTGTGGCAAAATAGTAAAGATTGAAAAGCGCTGGATAATTGTTGGGCTATAAACTGTATTTGAAGAAAACAGAGTAGAAATTTACAGCTGAGTTCTATATTAAAACCACACAGTGTCACTACAGAAAAACGTAACATTTATATTGAGTTATTTATATGCATGATCCTTTACATCCAGTGTTTAATGGCTCACCTCGTGATGGCTTGAACGGTTACCACCGCTTTCCGTGCACCTGGAGGTGTTGTCAGAGATGGGATAGGTGGTGTTTGTCAGCTCTTCCCAGAGCCTCCGGTACACGTACTGCTGCAGCAGAGGATATATGAGGAAACTGGAAAAAGCATAGAGGGCCACCACTGGCTCCACAAGGAAAAGGCCCTTCATTTTCACTGGCTGCAATATTTATACCCTGAAAGGAGAATTACAAAATCACATATCTAGAGATTAGCGCAGGGGTAAATGACAGAGTAGGAAGACATGCGAACAGCAGACATGGGCCCATACAGAAGATATTTTTGTACTACTACAGCCTGATAAAGATTCATTCTGTTGTCGTCTAAACACACTTCATGCATTCAGGTAAAGAGAACAGATGCAACATCTACACCCACAACTAAAAGATTGAACTTTCAAGGTTGGGTTGAAGTGCAAATACAGGTTATATTTAGTTTGATGACAAAATTTCACCGTATTGTTTTGAACAACTGTGTTGCATATTTACATCAGGCAGTCATGCAATGTGCAATTTGTTCATTTCATCTTGCTGCATGATAAGCAGGATCGGGGCCACAGTTTGCGTCTTATTTGCTTGCTTATTTTCTGATAGGAGCTGGTTAACAAGATTACACCTACCTTTCAGATAGCTGCCGGTGTCATGTCTCAGTTGTTAGTCGGTAAACTCGCACTTGGGGGACATTGTAAACAAGAGCTCCGTCCAGGATCTCCTTCAGTGCGAGAGTCGTCAGCGGTGTTATGAAAACCCATAAGTCCCGCCCCTTCCGATTTACGATTGGATGCCGGTCGTTCGAGTCGCGCGCTGATTCGCTCTGATGAGCTGTCACTCAACACTCAAACTGGACGATAACATTTTTCTGCCTCCCTGAAATTTGCCGTTTACTGGTAATTATTAACACATATTTAAAATACAAACGGCATTTTTTTTGGTTTGATTTATCTTGGAAAATATCAACTGACGACTTGTTGGTGTTTTAGACGCTTGTATGAAAGCGTATTTATTTTTTTTAAACTAGATATTAGGATAACGTCAGGTAGTCCCTTTGCATCGGGATGTACCATTCTGCCAACACACCGGGAAGGATTTTGTTGTGACAGGGGAGTCCCAACCCGGTGGGGGGAAACGGTAAGGAGATAAAATCGACTATTGTCAGATAAATCTATCATTTAAAAAAGCATGCTCGATTTGTGATACACGCAGTCGAGTCGTTCAAATGTAGTGAGAGTTTATCGTCCGGACGTGCAGGTTGAACCACCATCAGTGTCTTAAGCTAGCCGACGGCAGCGATCCCTGTGATTAATCTAGCTAACTTGGCTAACGACAGCAGCTAACCGGTTAAATGGCCAGCAGGGTGTATATACAAATATATGTTTTCGCTTTGTCGTTTATTTTATCTCTTGCTCGTGTGTTCATCCTTCAAAAACCAAGTGTCGAAGCAAACGGGCGGGCAGAGGTTAGCGGTTGCTGAGCTCGCTGCAGTCGGATATTGAAGTCGTGACTGACCGCGTCAGGATGGATGATGTTTCGGTCCACCGGCCTAAATAACGTTACCGTTTACCGTGATGCGTTCATGAGCTACGGCCACCTGCGACCATCGGTCCAAAATAAGATCTGTCTGTCTGTATGTCTGTATTTCAATGCGGGCCTTAGCTATGCTCGTTATTTAGAGTATGTGGTGCTACGTTAGGCTTTCTGGTGGTGCAATCCTAAATTTCTGCTTGATACGAATCACGCAATTCATTGCCAAATAACATGACACCTGTCTTAGTCATTGGGGTTTGTAAGATGCAAGTCCGGACGTTCAATGAACAGCAATCATGGTTTTTCTAATGCGTTTCCATCTTGCTCACTCACAACCTTACATGTACCCAATGTGATGGCAGATCCGGGGTCATCTCTGTATTAAACTACAGATGTGTCTGATTTCACTCGCCCTTGTCTGATGTTTTCATATTGTTTTTTTTTTTTTTTCTTTCCTTTTTCAGGTCATAATATTGGTTTAACCATCTTCGATCAGCGATGGCCTTCAGCAAGGGATATCGCATTTACCACAAGCTGGACCCACCTCCCTACAGTGTCATAGTAGAAACTAGGACCAAGGAAGAATGCCTCATGTTTGAGTCAGGGGCTGTTGCTGTTCTGTGTAAGACATCTTGTTTGATTGCCCTGTCTTTAGTAATCCGTTAGCACTTGCTTTAGATAAGAATTTCGGATTCGGAAATGCATATGCAAGACGTAAGGTATCCTGTGATATAGACTGTGATAGGCTTTGATTACATTCTGCGATTAGGTCATAGGCTATCTCAGATTGAAGAAGGCTGCCTTTTGTTTTGGTCTATTTTCTAGCGGCAGCAGAGAAGGATGCCATAAAAAACACATACAGCAAGGTTGTGGATGCCTATGGAATCCTGGGTGTCCTCCGCCTAAACCTGGGTAAGCTACTGAAACATCTGCTCTATTTGCTCTTTCTTTTCCCGAGTCTGGTCTAGGCTCTGGCCACAGGGTTCATGTGTGCCTGGAAAGGCCTTGTCACTTCTTTCTTCTAAGCTGCTTTCTCCTGTCCTCCTTATGACCTTGACGGCACTTGTTATCACAACAAGGAAAACACTGAGTAAAAGATTAAAGCCCAGATTTATAGATGGCTGAGATTTGACTGTTTGGGGATTTTCTGTTAACAAAAAAATCTAGTCTCTTATGCTTGCATGCTGGATGCATTCATCCTATCTTTGCAATTCACAAAATTCAGTTTATATTACAAATGCTACAACTTTACTTCTGCAGGTGACTCCATGCTCCACAGTCTGGTGGTTGTGACAGGATGCAGCTCTGTGGGGAAGGTGCAGGATTCTGAGGTGTTCAGGGTCACACAGACAGACTTCATATCGCTGAAGAATGATCCAGGAGATGAGGACCGGATCGCTGAGGTGCGAAAGGTCCTGAACTCAGGACACTTCTACTTTGCTTGGTCTTCCACGGGAATCAGCATGGACTTGAGTCTCAATGCACATCGCAGGATTCTTGAAGACACAACAGATAACCGTTTCTTTTGGTAAGAATGTAAAATGATTACTATTCTGGCTTTTTAAATCTTTGAAATTGTAGATATGAGCAAAATGCATGTTCTCCATTCAGTCTTCAATTTGTAATGAACCAGTTCCTCATCAATGTGTGATATGGAGGCCATGTAAATTGTGACTGAGGTGTGAAAATTAACAGTTCACACTGAATTTGTTTTAGTGTTCACTATTGTTTATTTTTTTTTATAAATCAATAGGAATCAATCTCTACACCTGCACCTGAAACATTATGGAGTAAACTGTGATGACTGGCTGTTGAGGTTGATGTGTGGCGGCGTGGAGATCAGAACCATCTATGCAGGTCACAAGCAGGCCAAGGCCTGCATCTTTTCCCGCCTCAGTTCAGAGCGAGCCGGCACTCGATTCAATGTCCGGGGAACCAATGACGATGGACAAGTGGCCAATTTTGTGGAGACTGAACAGGTGAAGCAAATCTTTTACCATTCACTCTTGTCTAGTTTGTGATGTGTTATGATGAAAAGCTGGTGATCAGAAATAAGTTTGGAGCAATGGTTTAGTCAGTTTTAGATGATCAGATTCAATATGTTAGATGAATGGTAGTTCTCTTTCAGGATCAGTTCTACTCAGTTCTGGGCAGTGACAAACTTTAGCAGACACTGAAATGCTTTAGTCAATTCAGTGTTCGCATGAAGGGTCATATGCATTGGCAGAGCCTGATGACCTTGGTTAATACAGACTATTTAAATACTGGTTATCTATTGATACTGAAAGTTTTCACAGTCACTGTGAAAAGGCTTTGTTTGGAAAAAATAATCATTGACGCATAGTTAAATTTAAAACCTATATGAAAACCAGGTGGTTAGTGCTGGTGAATATCTTAGGAAAATGTTTTGGTGGTGAAAGTTCGTTTGTTAAATAAACCTTAGTCCTTTCTGCTTCCTCTTCTTTCTTTTTTTTTTTTTTTTGCTGAGTCAGCGTACTGGCTGAAGCTGCATATCTGCTCTTCATAGAGGCCAATGACTTGTCAGGCATGCTCCCTTTTTTTAAACTGCCTGTTTGAGGAAACAAAAAGGAACTGCAGGTTGAACACTGTGACCGAAAGTGCAACAATTAAAATCCAGAGTACTGCAATACACTCATACTTATTTTACATAAATCTATATTTCTAAAATTCTGAATAGAAAGGGAACATTAGAGTTCTCAGGAGTGCATTGGTAATTGCAGGATTTTGTGTTGGATTATGTTTGATTGTCAGTAGTTTGTTTTGGCTAGCCTCTGTGTTGCTGTATTTTTTTTATGGAGGAATTAACATGTTGCTACTTCCCTATGGTTTTCTTTGTTTACAAAGACCAAATGTCAGTTGCTATTTACTGTTTTGTATTATTTTTTTTAACAGGTTATTTTCCTGGATGACAGAGTCTCATCCTTCATTCAAATCCGTGGGTCCATTCCTCTTTTCTGGGAACAGCCAGGAATCCAGGTAATAGATTGCCAAATATAAGCTTTTCTTATATCAAGTCACATAAAATTGTGTTCTTTTTTTTGTCCAGAGCTCTTAGCAGTTTTTTAAATGCTGCAGTTAAATGAGGCTCACTCAATCGGAACTCTTTAGGTATAAATAATGAAGTCTGTTGAAGCCTTCAGGTCTGGAGTTCTTCAAAATAAGAAGGAAAACTGTAATAAAATATATTGTACTTGTCATTTGTATCTGTTATGATAATACAAGGGGACTGAAACATTGAAAAGTCTCCATGTAATTACACTGGATATCTTTATCCTATTTGTAACACATTTTGTCCATGCTGTGTTCAGAAAAAGTCCATTAAGGGTGTTTGGTTATACCTGAATGACAATTGGCACCCTGATGAACTGGATGAAAACCCCCACCTGGTACAATCCCCCCTTTCCTTTTATTTTTTTGGGGGGGGGCTCTTTGTGGTGCTGGTGCTTCAATACTGCAGATGGGAATGTTTCTGTGCAATGCCAAAAGGCAGGAGTTAAAGCCAATGCAATCCTAATCTGGATTTTTTTATCCACATCCCATACACAGTCCCTGACCCGGAAAAATCCCTTATGGAGCCTCAAAGCAGGAGCTGGGTTCACCCATTTAACACACACTTTAGACAACATCACTGGGATTCTCCTGCCCTTGTCTTGACATTGTACAGATATGTGGATTAGATTGAATGTGGGGCAGTGATAGATATAGCAGTTGGTAAAGGGCATTTTTCTGTTTTCCTCAGCTCCCAGACTTCTTTGGTCAGGTGAGAGCCTGGTCTGAAAACATCCCCGCTCTACTGCCCCTCATTTTTAGGCGACTAGTATTCCACAGGCAGCTGGATAGGTGTTGACTGATAATATGGACGACTGAGCTGTTTAATATTTTAGAGGGCTAAGCCAAGCCAAGGCCATATTAGTCACCCATTCAGTCTACAAGATCCTTGGTTTGGTCAAAACATGGGGTAGATGGCTCTGGGTTGTTTTCAGACAGAACTGTAGCCCTTCTGCTTTTAAGGCACTGTTTTAGCTCTTAGACCCCTCTACCAGTTGTAGCTTGTAGACATACTTTCTCCTCCCCATGCTCTCTAATTTATCCCTGAAGCTGGTTGGATAGGTTCAGTTTTATCCAGACAATTGGTTAATATATGTAAAAAATTTCCATTCTTAGTTGGGTAGTTGTTAGAGTACCGATTGATGACAAATAATTAGTAATTAATGATTTTATGTGGTTGTTTTGGAGAAAGTGCAGTTAGTGGGATTGGTGGAATCGTGGTAAATGAACTTGTGGTCACTTTTAATAGACATTAGATTTCAGGTAATCCCTTTGAATGACTGCAATCTAACATTTATAATTTGAACACAGTACAGGCCAAAGGTTTGGACACACTTTCCTATTCATTTGAATGAGAAGGTGTGTCCAAACTTTTGGCCTGTACTATACATGCTACTATGTTAATGGAAGAAATTCTGTAATTAAACAAACAATTCAAAAGCAAACAGAATGGCATATGCAATGTATTGTGGACATAAAAAGCTGGTAATATGGAACAGTCAAATTTCAAACAAATGATTTCATTTGTTGCAATAATGCATAATTGAGCTGGAGGAGGGTTTTGGTTTGAGATGTATTGTTGCAACTTGAGTCCTTTCAGATACCATCTCAGGAAGTCATTAAATATGCATAGAATAGACTGGCAAAACCGTTGAAGGAGGAACGAGTGACAAAATGGCAGCAGCATGGAGCAAAATGTGTTGTCCTGCCAAACTTGAGTCTAACAATAGTGGGCACACAAACATTGTAAGTAGATGAATACAAAGCAGAGGAAATGATTAGCAGATGGTGCAAGGACAGGACATGGACTTGTACAGAAGGAGAAATCTTACAACACATTGAGTCAAAATGCACTCATTAAATCTCTGTAAGGCTCTGAGAAAATGCAATGGCAATAATGAAAGACTGAATGGGTGCATGCTGCTTGAACTGAGTGGCCAGTAGGAGAACAGAATGAGGTAGTATTTGAGTTTCAGCCTCAAACTTGCTTCTAGAGGCATGACGAGAAGCTAAATGAAAGAGGGAGTGTTTGTCCACAGGCAGATTTAAGGGACAAGTAGAGACCTGCGGTGCAGAAAGAGCATGTTTCCATGTAATCACCAATAGGCTTGTGTCCTGCTAAGCCTGTCATGGTGCAGTCATAATGGATCATGCTCTTTAGTTTTTCCCACAATTCAGCCGGCACAAGTGTGTCAGCGTTATTAAGACAAAGAGAATCAAATGTGGGAAAAATCTGTTAAACCTAAAAAGATGGCAAGCAACAAGTTTTCTCTGCTCTGTGTGTCTGTATGTCCAAATCTTGTCATGCTCCCCCTGTGTTACTGGTGTCTTACTCCAGCATATCTTTTTTCCTTCCTTCCTTTATTTATTTGGTTCACTGAAATGTATAAAACTTCTGTTCCGAATCCATTGCTCATCCCCAAGTTTTCTGTCCATCTTCGGCGTATGTTTGCACAACTTTCCTTTTTTTGATTTTTACCAGAGAAGGGCAGCATGACTTGTCTCTTTTTTGACGTCTTCCACCGTCTCTGTTCTGTAGGTTGGCTCTCATCGTGTCAAACTGTCAAGGGGATTTGAGGCTAATGCGCCAGCATTCGAAAGGTAATTAAAATGTTAAGTGTGGTGTGTGTGCACTAAATTGTGGACATTTTTGTACCATTTGTACCTCCAACAGATTGCCACTGCTCAGACAAAAATAGGAGATACCATAGTATTATGTCTCCCGCAATTACTACCAAAGCTACGATAAAGAAAAGCTCTATAGATGATGTTAATTGAAGTTTGTCCTCAGAGGCAGCTCTATTGCAGGGAACAGGAAGGACACATTAGTTGCCCTTGATTAGCTGTCAACCTTTGGAATTTATTGACAGTTTAATTCCAGACAAACCTGCCTTACTTTTTAATGTCATTTATGAAGGTTAAGTAAATTTATAGTTTGTTAATGTGCATGAATAAACGAAATGATAAATGGACTGCACTTATTTAGCACTTCCCAAAGCAATTTATACACCCATTCAGAGCTTTTTCCCATTCAGGCTGTGCCTTTCTGAAATGCACCAGTGTAACATCAGGGGTAATTTGGACTTCAAGGACGCTTTGACCTGCTGCTAGGAATGAAACCACTGACCTTCTGATTAGTGGATAAAGCGCTTTTTACCAAAAACACTTTTTCTGAATCATCATTAAACAATGCAGGGTCAGCAGCAGAGCAGTACCCTTAAGAATACCAATTTTTTTTGAGGACACTTAAGCCAGATGATCTGTCAGTGTGGCCTAAACCCGGTACCTGTAGAGGAAATATGATCATCCCAATCATTGTGGCACACCTTGAGAGCACCATGTCTAGCTTCATCCTTATCATCTTTCTATAGTCAGTGTTCTAGTAGCTAGCCATACTGCACACTCAGTACAAAATAGCATTTTACTTAAAGGCTACAAAGAGAACTCGTGATTTTTTTTTTTTTATTTCAGACATATTTGACTATAGAAGAGAGGGTTTTTTTTTGTTGTTGTTTATTGATATCTCATACATATCCAAACAAAAATGACTAACTGTTCACAATTAGTATTATGTGGCAGTAAGTAATTTTTCTCACTCAGCAGCTGGAGTGCTACTAGTTTCCTAATATCTTTTGACAAGAGGAGTGATGAGTCATCCTTTGTAATGTCTGGGCAGTTTTCTGCAGTAATGTCTAAGTATGTCTCTTTCAGCACTTCCTACATGGAGCACCTGTTTATAAATACACAGCCTGTAGCCCAAATCTGCGTTTCTTGCTGCTCAAAGGTTCTGCTTTCCTGATCGTATCCATTATTCTTTCAAACCAGTTTGATAAAGCAGCTGCAGAATTTAGCAAAAAGTATTTGTTCTACTACAGCTGTATTAAAACAAATATGTTCCAAAGGAATCTGGGAATACCCTCTGGCCTACATCACTCTACTCGCAGGAATTGCTGTAGGAAACAGACATTTTCTGTGTACAGCATTCAGCAATCTCAGGAATTGGTATCAAGCATGTAGACTGCTATCAGTTATGAAAAGGCATGTATAATACAGCTATATGTATTTTACAGACATTTCACTGCATTACGGACGTTGTACGGTAAACAGGTGATCATCAACCTCCTTGGTAGTAAGGAAGGAGAGCACATGCTCAGCAAAGCATTTCAGGTGAGAGCAACCATTAACACTGACACACAAGTTCTCTGATCCTTCTAAAGCGAAATAATTATTGCAAATCCCTCTGACAATAGACCATTTGTCTCAAAACAAATGCTCCATTTATTCTGTTTGTAAACCCACATTCTAGTGAGGAATTCCTTTGAGTATGTAAACACTGCAGCGCTACACAGAATACATCACTGTCTGGCTGTATTTTCCATCTGACGAGTCATGACAATATCAAAATGGTTTCTTTTAATACTCACTCCCTAGGGTTCTTAATCCTGAATGTGGAACCTTGAATTCTTGCTAGTTCATATTTTCTTCTATGGCCTGTCATAAAACCTCTTGAGGTTTAAAACTCTTTGTTGTGAATGGCATTGAAGAGTGCTTTTTTTTTTTTTTTAAGTGAATTTCTGTGATTAAGGTTTGGATGCACAATCCACAGCTCTACATTTTGTATGGGTTCTATGATGTGTTTGCCAAGCAGCAAATATGTTATTTACAAGGTAGGACTTGGAGAGTTGAGTAGTTTAGGAGGTTTTGAATATTCAGTCCATAACAGTCCATAGTTTGGCTTTGACAGGAGTGCAGACCTTGAATGTTCTGCACAATCAAAGGTTGCCTCATGAATCTAGCCACTTTGCATCAATGAATGCAAACTAATGTTGCTTCATAGGTACAGGACACACACAATGTGTGAACAAGGCATATGTATTTAGTGCGAATGTCCAGGATAAACTCCTCTTCTTCTCCCTGTCTTTTGCAGAGCCACTTGAAGGCGTCAGAGCATGCAGCAGCAGTGAAAATGGTGAACTTTGACTACCATCAAAATGTGAAGGGAGGCAAGGCAGACAAACTTAACAGTGTCCTCAAACCCCAGCTCAGCAAATTCATAGAAGAGTGTGGGTTCTTCTATTACTCTGGAGAGACGGGCATCGTAAGGTGAAATATAAATTGTTTTAACTTGTATTAAATGTCTTTTTTTATTATTATTATTATTATTATTGTTATTGTTAACATTTTTACATGTATTTGTAGGAGTCAGGGTGGAACCATCAGGACTAACTGCCTGGACTGTCTTGACAGAACCAACAGTGTACAGGCCTTTTTTGCCCTTGAGGTAGGAAGTCTAGCATTGTGTGCCATAACATACAGGGTTTGCATCTCATCAGGCAAAATCAATTTTTTAGGTGATGGTTTTAGTTTCATTCATCGTTCTTCTTCACCACAGATGCTGCCAAAGCAGTTGGAGCAAATGGGTCTGACAGAGAAACCCCAGCTGGTAGCCAGGTTCCAAGAGGTCTTCAGAACCATGTGGTCTGCCAATGGAGATTCTGTCAGTAAGATCTACGCTGGCACTGGTGCCCTGGACGGCAAAGCCAAGGTACACAATGGGGAGACAATCGACTAATATGCAAGTTCATAGTAGGACATTTAGGGCAGAGTGGATTATCAGAGTGATGTGTAATGCAAGATTTTGATGATGTGGTCAGATTTCAAGTATTTGAGCACCTTGATGGGGTCACATATGATGTAACTCTGCCTGTTATAACACCAGGCTCCGAGTTGTTGCCACTGGCTGAAGATATAAAACAGTGAAATACACTGGTAGTCTACACTACACACTAACAGCTTCAGAGGAGTCCATATTGACAGTGTGAAATTTTCTGGTTGCCCTTTTTTGAATTAGTTTAAATGTTTTGCTCTCATAAAGCAAAGTGGATCTGAACTGAGTAATTGTTGTTAAATCTTAGACAAACACTTGAAACTAAACCAAATAAAGCTTGAGGCAAGAAAATATATATATATCAATATATATCAATATCAAAATTATTAACCACATTAAACAAAACATTTTTGCAAATGCAGTTATTTTCATTTTAACTTCTTAAACTTGGTTGCACTAAAACTGTGAGACATTCACAGTGACTCTGTGCTGTTTTGGCTCAAATGGTTGGCACTTTACTAATAAAAGATTAATAAAAGGTTATGAGATGATGATGATGATGAACAGACGATCCTCTGTGAGTAGAGCTGTGTGTTGCTGCTTCTTAACTCTTGTGTGCTATCTCTTTGTGCTGTTCTTTGGACTTCTCTCCTACTTGTGTGGTAAGTTAACAAAGCAGTCAATGTTGTTTTTAATTTTTAATCTGTGGGTTTATTTCTGGTACATTATAGTTGATTACAGTGTCTATGAGTTAAATAATATGTTTTACACAAATCTAGTTATCATTGTTGACTGATCATATAATTTCTGTGGTAACAAATCTAAGTGACCCCTGAATTATCTGGAAATGTCTGCTCTGTTGTTTTTGAGAATGTGGGGGTATAAATCAAAATGATCACCATGTGGCAAAAACTACAGTTGCACATCGAGTGAAATTTTTTAAGTTGCCTCTTATCTGACATTTTGATTCTACCCAGTCAGTTCAAGAACCTATATTACTTTTTCTATTTGTATTACTTTTCATCAAATCAGTAATACTAAATTGGTACACAGACTTTCAGGTGTCGATACTAATGAAATTCGGTTGATTTTAATAGTTTTTAAGTTCATGTGCTTGTGTGTGTTTTCCATAGGGGGGGAAGCTAAAAGATGGAGCTCGATCTGTGACAAGGACCATCCAGAACAACTTCTTTGACAGTTCGAAGCAGGAGGCCATAGACATCCTGAGACTGGGCTCTACACTCAACAGTGATTTGGCAGACAAGGCTCGGGCCTTACTCACCACCTCCAGTCTTTATGGTAATTTCTCCCAACATAGGGAAAATAGTACTTCCCTTCGATATGTTGATTTGCCACACTTAGGGTAAAATTGATTTATTAATAGTCTGAAAAATACTCCATATTACATGTTGCAGGTTTCAGTAATTTGTGGATTATACTTTTAAGAATCTAACTTCCTTCTCAGTCCATGAAGGGGGAATTTTTTGACTATTTTTTACAAGTTGTGACCCGTATCTGATCTGTTATTCAGAAGTTGTTTTGTACAACATAAGGGGTTGTCTGTGCCACATCAAGTGAGAAATGTAATCTCCATGTGTCAGCTCTCTGTCCCTGTTAGATTAAAATTGACCGACTGCTCTGCTAGCATTATCTGGTAAAGCACTGGTTAACCCGCCCTTCTCTTCCTTCTCTCTCCTCCCTTTGCAAACAATCTTAGTTACTGAGCCCGTCTTACAATCAGGTATAGTAGATTGCCCTTAGTGGATGGACCCTTTCATGCCCTGTTGTAGTATCTCCCTTTCATCTGTGTTTGCTACTCATTATTGTTCATTCATTTATCATCCAGTGTTGGTAGTGGTTTGAACACACTGTCCATTGAGTGTTCCTCCAACAGTGATTAATGAATTTTACAGTGAAATTTAAGTTTCTTGTGGTGGAAAATTTTGAGACGGAAATGAACCACAGTGAAATACAGATGAAATTTTCATCTGTATTTCAGAAACAGTTCTGATTTACATCCTCTGTCCCACACCCCATTTTTTTAACACTTGTGGACTCCCTGTATTTGAGTATTCTCCCATTGGTTAGCTACTTTCCATTTTATTTCCTTATATGCTGTCCTCCCCATAGATATAAATATTTAATCATTGTACACTCTAATAATCCTCTCCCCTGATCTGCAGCCTCTCCAAGAGTACTGCTGGGAATGTGTCAGAACTATCATAAATACACAAAGCCCAAACAGATTCGGGTGTGTGTTGGCACCTGGAATGTTAACGGTGGTAAACAGTTTCGCAGCATTGCTTTCCGCAATCAGACGCTCAACGACTGGCTGCTGGATGCTCCAAAGAAGGCAGGACATCCTGAGTTTCAGGGTATGTTGTTATTTATTTATCTCCATTTACTGGAGGTAGATGATTAGTAAGTCACTAAAGTCTTGTGGTCTAATGTCATAATTATGTTTCATTGAACTGAAAATAGTGCATTTTTTTTCTTTTTCTAGACAGCAAAGCCAACCCCATAGACATCTTTGCCATTGGTTTTGAGGAAATGGTTGAACTTAATGCTGGCAACATCGTCAGTGCCAGGTATGTCAACAAGACTTCAGCTTGGCATAACTGAAACCAGGTTAATGCAACAACAGATATGTATTTCTCTGATAGGCTATGTGATATAAGGTATGCTTTATACAGCTTATCTTAATCTGATATCAAGGACACCACATTTTTTTTCGTTTTCAGGAAAGTCATTAAAAAAATCATTCAAGTTGTATGAAAAGGAGTACTAAACATTTTGTATGCAAAAGCCTAAGAGCTGATTTCAAAGGTGGCCATGGATTTGCAGATTTAGTTGCTAAAAGCTTGATATTACTAACCTGGATATCAACTCTTCTGATATATCTGGAAAAGGAAAGAAAAAATGTTTCATAAAATCTAAAGTCTTTATATTTTTTGCGTTTTTTAGCATTTTTATGAAACTGTTTCTGTACGATAATACATCTTTCTGTTCCTGTCTCAGCACCACTAATCAGAAACTGTGGGCAGCTGAACTTCAGAAAAATATCTCCCGGGACAACAAGTATGTACTGCTTGCTTCGGAGCAGCTGGTGGGAGTGTGTCTGTTTGTTTTCATCCGCCCACAGCATGCACCTTTCATCAGGTACGAACTGCACCGGTCCTCATTAGAAACATATTTCACCATATTGTAAGTCGCAGGAACAGAAGTAGACCTTGCTGTTCAATATGCTTTCCAGGGATGTTGCTGTAGATACTGTAAAAACCGGAATGGGTGGAGCCACAGGCAATAAAGGTGGTGTGGCCATCCGCCTGCTGTTCCACACTACCAGCATCTGCTTTGTCTGCTCCCATTTTGCTGCTGGCCAATCCCAGGTCAAGGAGAGGAATGATGACTACAATGAGATCACACGAAGGCTCAGCTTCCCCATGGTAAAAACTTATCATATAGAACTGTAGTACTTATGAAGCACTGACGTGAACTAATCGTACCTGCCGTGCCCCTCAGGGTCGACTGCTGTACGCACACGATTACGTGTTCTGGTGTGGAGACTTTAACTATCGTATCAGTCTGCCCAACGAGGAAGTAAAAGAACTCATCAAACAGCAGAACTGGGATGCCCTGACAGCTGGGGATCAGCTGTTGGACCAGAAGAATGCTGGTTTGGTATGGCTCACAGAAGATCTGCATATTTACTAGTAACTGAGGAAGTTTTACTTCCTCTTAACAGAAAACTGTTTACCATACACAGTATTTCTGAGGAATTTGTGTGAAAAGCATTATACAGACTGTAGCTGACAATAAAATTCTCTTTGTATGCCTTGCACAGGTCTTTCGAGGTTTTATAGAGGGGAAGTTAGATTTTGCTCCGACGTATAAATATGACCTCTTCTCAGAAGATTATGACACTAGTGAGAAGTGCCGCACGCCAGCCTGGACTGACCGCATACTCTGGAAGAGGAGAAAGTGGAACTTTGACAAAACAGGTAAAATACGGATGCAAGCTGATGATTCATGCTTATTTATCCTGTTGTCACGTCTGCCTTGTTTGGTTCAGTATGTGTGTTTGCTTTATATGTATGTATTTATATATGAATGTACATTAGGATAAAACTTAAAAACTAGAGTCCTGAAGTACAAGAATCCTTCAGATATTTATGTATTTCTGATCGTTTTGCAGCTGAGGAGATGAATGTAGTGGGTGCATCTTCTACATCTGCGGAGAATGAGGATGATCCAGACTACCCTTGGAGCCCTGGTACACTGAAGTACTATGGCAGGGCTGAGCTTAAGACCTCAGACCACAGGTAAATAAAAATTATGTGTATATATATCTGAAGGAGTCAACATTTATGACACTGAGGACCTAAATATTTTAATATATCTCATTACACAGACTCTCCCCGCTTTTTGAGTGTTTCTCTGCTGTCAAACATAAATCAATAAGTTCTTCTCTCTGCTCACCTTCTGTCTTGTCTTTAGGCCCGTGGTGGCAGTAATAGACGTGGACATCCTAGAGGTTGACCCACACGCTCGACACCAAGTCTACAAGGATGTCATTGCCCTGCAGGGGCCTCCAGATGGCACCATCCTGGTGTCACTCTGTTCCTCTGGACCTGAAGACTACTTTAGTGATGCACTGATAGATGAACTGTTGGACAAATTTGCTTATTTTGGAGAGGTCATCCTCATACGGTGAGTCTCATGTTCAAATGCAGACAGATAATTATCAACTATAGACAGTTAGCAGTGTAAACCATTAACAATGTCCTTGTTTGTATAGGTTTGTTGAGGAGAAAATGTGGGTGACTTTCTTAGAAGGTTACTCTGCTCTTGCTGCACTGTCTCTCAGTGCTTCTACTGTAAGTCGCCACTAATTAATCTATTTTACTTCCAAGCTTTAAGATGCCTTCACAAAGCTTAACATTGGAAATATGAAATGTGTATCCAACTTTATCCTTCAGACAGTTGTAAATCATAGTATGCCATACTTCTCTTTCTTACATCTTGATTTCACCCTTTGTAGGTTCTTGGCAAGGTGATTGATATCCGCCTGAAAAGTCCGGGCTGGATCAAGAGTCTGGAGGAGGAGATGAGCGTGGAGAGGATCTGTGGAAGCATCCCCACCTCAGCCAGCTCCACTCTGCTTGCTGAGGACACAGACATGGGAGAAGAAGATTATGATATGGAAGGTGAGGTTGATCTTATCCTTTAGAAATGTAGATTTTACTGCCAATAGTATGGAAGGAAGTAGGGATTACTGCTCTTTAAGATTCTTTTCTGTCTTCTTGTTTTCGGCACCAGGTGACGTTGACGACGAGGTGGAGGAGATTCTTCCGCAGCACCTGCAGCCTGGAGCAGGTGCCGGTCCTGGATCCTCTCCTCTTCCCTCCCCCCGCAGTAGCCCCTGCCCCTCTCCCACCCACGGGGAACCATCGGCCCCCAGCAGGCCTAGTCGTGCAACAAACCCTTCTCGACCATCACAAGGTGGGCACAGCATATGCAGTATGAGATATGATGTGTGCAGAAATAGGGTTTCTAAAAGGAGCAGTCATCTTCTTAGGTTGCAATCACTGCCTGTTTGAACATAAATTGTTAATTTTGCTTTGTTTGTAATGCATTGAAGAAGATTTAAGTCCATCATCATTGAGGAGAGAAATTCCAGGTAATGTGAAGTGTGATGGTTAACGTTGTGTGTTGGTGATAAAAGACTTGTGGTGTGTCTTACAGCTTGTTACCTTTCGGTTTTATGGTGTAGTATTAAGATGTGTGCAGTGTTTCACCTTCAATTTGGTCTACACTAAAACACAGTGACTGTTTGTTCCCCAGTTGTTCTTAAACTAACCTCCATTTGAATTTATTTAATTTCAGGCCCCCCTGTTGACTTCCAACCTGGCGCCCCCACATCTCAAGTTTTTGAGCCCAAACGTCCACCTCCCCCTCGTCCCAATGCCCCTCCAGCCAGACCAGCACCTCCTCAACGCCCACCACCACCATCAGGTAAAGTACCATTCTTTTAACTTCTTGCATAGACTACAAAAATCCCATTGGAAGTGTGTAAATTTGATCCTTCAACTTGGCACGTCAGCTACTTTAGGAAGGCGTTAACATTTTTACCTTTCACCTTCCCACTGCTCACCTCATTCCTGAAGGAGGTATGAGCCCTCTGACTGTTAGAAAGGATTCTGCAGGTAAAGTCATTTCTGTGGAGGTTTGTGTTCATGTGCCTCATTTGCTGAAGCATCTAAAGTAGTGGCTGCTGTTTTCCATCTGATGCTAAACACACACACAAACATATTGCTTAGTTCTGATGCTGCCTTTGTTTTGTTACATTGAACACGTACTGTAGTTTGACTGTCACAGGGGCTCCTTGAACTAAATGAACTACTAATGATTACTCACACTTGAGGACAGTATTTCTGACCATGGTTTATTCTATCTTGGCTCATCCTTTTCACTTCACATTGGCTGCCCACGCGTTTTTGTGAGGTTCATTCAGCCCAATTGGGCATTTTATTTTTGACAGAGAACATTGCAGTCATTGCATGATGATTAGACAAGCAGGTAAAAAAAACAATTCACTGAAATGTCAACACAACATGAATGCTCTCATATACCTGACTGTATTTACACACCACTACAATGTCTTTGGCTTCAACCTTTCAGCTTGTTCAAAATATAACATACCCAAATCAGTCTTAAAATATTTGATGTGGAATTAAGTTTAGTTGATAAATGGTGATCATGGAGAAATCCATGTTTGGTTTTCCAGTAAAATGTAGATCTCTTAACAGTCCCCTCTCTGTGTGTATATATATATATGTAAGTACTCTACAGATATTACATATTCCCAGAGGGTGTTGCTCTTGTGTGAATTAATTTCATGTGGCAGTAGGTCATGTTTCTTTAGTGTACCACCTGCAACTAAAGTCTTTTTATTTTAATATATTGTTTTTATGTTCCCTCCTGTACTTTATTTTGACAATACTGTTTCCCCTGTTTGACTTCGAGACTGTGGCGAATGTCCCAGCCCACTGCTTGGTAGGAGGGGCAGTGAAGGTAACTGGCCAGGCAGTGTGTCTTTTAAATGTCATTTGATCCCTTTGGTCTTCCACCCGGTCATCAATGTTACTGGTCCTTTTTGACATTGATGGTTCACTGTTGACTGATTCTGCATCATTGTGGGCCATCTTAGTCGTGTGTGAGTGAGAGAAATGTGTTTATTAGCGTGGTTCAACACAATTATTCAACTTATTCAAATGCGTAATAAGTTGGAGATGCAAAACATATGAGGTTCAGGACAAAAGGACTCAATATACCTGTCTTTTCCACCCAAAAGACCAAATTTCTTCCTCACCATTTAATATCTTGTGATAATAAATTTAATCCACCCTTATTCATAAGTGTCAAGTGCATTTTCCCCAATGAGACTTCCTTGAAATTTTTTATTGGTGCATAAAAGTAGATATCAGGATGTTTCAAACCATCTGACTCAAATGGTTGCACACATCATGGAACAGGATATAGAAGATATATATGCAATTATTGATTTGATGACTGCTGTCTTTTCATAAAACTGAGCTTGACATGAATGAAATGAAAATCTCCCTTGTGGACTCTCAAAGTCAGCACCACCACAGTAATAACTTATGATTAGTGAGGGTAAAAATCCTCAGGTTGTAAGATTTACAGTATCTTAGACTTCACTGCAGTGCTATAGTATTTCAACCATTCGCTATTCTTAGTGCTGTGTTGTCACCAGGAATCTGATTCCTGTGAATAGTATTCTATTTTGTGTGTAACATATGTGGTAATGTGGTTTGGTTTCCTTTGTGCTGCAAAGGACCAAAAAGCCCTGCTCTTCCCCGGGCAGATGCTGCAGGTGAGTGCCACTATGATGCAGCGTCACAAGGTTTGTGTTTGTCTTGTAAGGAGTGATATGGCTCTATATTTATCACTCTGTGCATATGAGGATCCTGTGTTTCATTTTCATATCATCACATATAAGCCTTTCTGTAACTTAGCCTTGTGTCCATGGCGTCTCTGTGGTCCATTACTTTGTCAGAGGAAGGGTGTGTGATGTTAGCAGGGTGGCCTTAAGTTTGGTACAATGAAACATTACACAGACATATAAGTGGCGTGGGAACATGTTTGCAGGCTCTGCAAGAGTTCAGCAAAAGAATAGAGAAAGAAAAGGTGTGTGCGTGCAAGCTGTGTGTAAGGCACCAGGCTCAAAGAACAAGGCTTCCCTCTCTCCCAGATCTCCTGTAGCTCAGGAATGTCATCACTAATAACAAAGTGAAGCAGGGGGAATTTGGCCAGCGCAGGTATGCAGTTTACTCATGATTGTCTGTGTTTGCCTGTGTCCTTCTCCCTTAGGATTTGTTGTTGCTAATGTAGTGCGTTTGTTTGTTTTTCACTCTTTCAGGTCGAGGCCAGGCAGTAGCTCCTGGGCCTGCAGGTGCACCCAGACCGGTGAGATTACAAACCTTGTGATTCGTTACAGTTCTCTCACATTTTTCTATTCAGCCTGTCCATTTCTGTATTTTTTTTTTTATCTCTTATCTTCTCTCTTCTTGCACCAGAACATCCCCCCTCGAGCCGGAGTGATCAGCATGCCCGCCCAGCCTCGCCCTGCCCCTCCTTCTCACCCTGGAGCCCCCAGACCTATCCCAGAAGTGCATCCTGGGGCACCTCGACCCATTCCAGACACTCATCCTGGAGCCCCACGCCCCGGGCCCAGTGCTCAGGCTAAACCAACTGACCTCCCTCTGGGTAATGTGTTTAATTATCAACTTATAAATGTTATTATTGTGATACAGTGAATTTAAACCTTAACTCTGTTCTGCCTTCTCCACCCTCAGGACCTCCTCCAGGCCCCCCTGCAGTGAGACCTCAGGTTCCTCCATCAATGCAGGCACCCATGCAGCCCCAACCTGCTGCCCCTTCAGCTCAGTCCCAACTCCCACCGCCAATGCAGCCCACACTTCCAGCTCCCCTCCAGCCACAGCAAGCCCCAGCTCCTAAAGCAGGGCCTGCTTCAGGAGCTCCCGCTACTGCTGCTGCTGCCGCACCCCCTGCTGGCCCTCCACAAGGTCTAGCCTCTCCCAAACCCCCGCCACGTTCCCGCTCCTCCCATGCTCTGCCGCATGATGCTGCAAAGTCTGAGACAGCCCCAGCTGCACAGGTTGGTGCCAACTTCCCTTTCATGGTGTTAGACACTAACACCATTTTTTCTAATGCATGAAAGTCAAATCAACAGATTCTCGCTCAGATGACATAAACTGTATGTTAAATGAAAACAACTGTAGGAGCTGAAATTAAAAAAAAAAAAAAAAAAAAAGCTTCTTTCTGCTTCATCACCAAGATGAACTTAGCTGTCTGTCATTCTTCCTGCTTTTGTCTCTCTGATACATTTGTCTCTCTCTCACAAGCTGGAGAAGCCCTCAGGGTGAAAGGTACTTGATGTTAAGCCATCTCTTTGTCCCATCCTCCGTAGCCCAACAATCCTGCTCTGAAGTTGTGACCTCTCATTCATTGCACCCAGTAACCACCTCCTCTCATGTCGTTCTTCAGTTTCCTTCCTTTTACATCTCCTCCTACTCCAACATCTTTTGTTTTTTGTCAAGGCCACACGCTGTTTTGTGTTAGAACCATAAACATGAGCATTATTTATTTCTGTTGGTCAACATATCAAACAGTAAATAACATGAAAAAACTACAAAAACATGATGTTTGGTGTTGACCGTTTTCTCCCCACCAGTCCTTTCATATGTGCTCACTGTGCTTCAGGTTCAAATGAGCATATCTGCAATGACCTCATACTTTAAATTCACTTTTTGTTTAATTTGTATGATTTCATTCATACATATTAGAGTTAGTGATTGTATGTGGACTGTGATACATATGTCACTTGTTAGCTGTAGTTGGTGGTGAATTTAAAATGCATATTTTGAAATGTTTTACATGAGTCAGATGAAAGGTATCCTGTGGAGTTTCAGATCATTAGAGGAATAATTGATCAGCGTTTTTATTGTCAAATGGCAAGCGTATGCATGTATAAGAGATACAACTCAAAAAGAAAGGACAAACAAAGGAAACAATTGGCAAAGCTGAATGAGCAGTTGTATGTAAAAACTCCCTATTGCAATGTCAAATCAAAGTTATCTCAAAGATTGGCACTTTTTAAGGGAAGGTGTATATATATGTATTGCCTATATTTACTGATTGATTGATAGATTTATTTATTGATTTTTACACTCAACCAAATAAGACAGCACACTGATTTTCCAGTGTGTGTGATCGTACCTGATAATAATACCTGCCAGCTCTTCTATTCTACAGGCGTCAGTCACGCTGTATGACTACACACGACAGCAAAGTGGAATAGTGTGCCTAAAACATGAAAGGGATTGTGTTGATGACTGACAACTGCAATGTGCTATCAAACGGCAATCAAATTGTTGCCTTCTATTTAATGTGAACACGGATATAAACTGTCAATTTCTAAATATTCAGGAATCTGCCTCATGAGGAGGAAACTCTCTTAACCATGTCACAAATTTTTGTTTACAAATAGCACCACAGGGTATCTTTAAATTTTGTTTAGAGGCACAAAATATACACAATAAAGAACGTTATGGTTTTCAAAATATAGCTACTGGTTAATATTTTCACTCTGCTTTTGTTGTGATAACTCTGCTTTGTTTTTTTTTTTTCCTTAGATAAATGGTCTGAATGGAATCCAAAGAGAAGCACAATGGAAGCCTGACCCCTTTGACACGCTTGCACCTGATTCCCTCTCCTCTTCCTCTTGGCACACCACCCAGTCCCTGACCAGAGGTTCCTCGCTGCGAGCTCCACCCTCCATTCCTTCATCTGCGTTTTCCTCCAGCACCCTTCCTCCATCCTTCTCCCTTCAGTCCTCCGCTCTGTCAGACCTGCAAGCACATGATTCGTCCTCCTCTTCCTCACTCTCCACCCCATCACCGTTTGCCTCCACCCTGCTCCCACCTCCTCCGGTCAAGTCCCGAAGCCGCTCTCAGGAGACACTGCGTGCCTCCCCCAGCCCCTTCCCCATTGACCCACTTCCTGCCCGGCCCAGCAGCACCAATCCCTTCACAGGGCCACTCATGCAGCAACAACAGCAGCGCCGCTCACTCACCCCGGATTTCAGTGTCCAATGTCCCGGCCCAATGCAAAACCTTCAGAGGACTATGTCTGCTCTTGCTCCGCCACTCATCCCCACACCTGCTTCAACAGTGGCCGCTGAAGCTGTCCCCACCTCTCAGCTCCAAAGGACAGCATCCCTTTTTGCTTCACCTGCTCCCCTGCTCCCCTTCAACCCTGCCCCATCTCCTGCTCCAGCCTTGCCTCTGGTGCCGCCCTCCTCCATTCCAGCCACCCTTGCATCCTGCAGCCAACCACCTCCCCCAGCCGGCAAACCCACCCAGCATTGGGTCACTTTTGATGATGATTTGGATTTTCCACCTTCGACCAAGATGCCACAGCCCCCTTACAGTTCCCTAGTTCCCCAAACTCAGACTCAGCCTTCCCACCCTGTGTTTAACTCAGAGTCCAACTGGTTATCCACAGCCCCTTCGTCGTTCCCCACCCTCCCACCTCCCACCTCCCATCCCAACCAGAACTGCAACCGGTAACCCCAAACTACCAGAGGGACCCAGTGACAGCTGCTTCTTCCCCAGGGAGTCAACAGAAAGATAGGATCAACATTAATATGTAAAGGGCATATCCAGATATGTATAGATCTATGACAAATGTGTATATGTGTTTGTGTATGTACAAAAGAGACAGTATTTAAGAAGTATAGACCAATCCCCTTCTGACACTGGGAAGGATTTATATCTGGAGCAGTAACATGAGAAGTGTATGAGCCTAAATGTGTGTGCAAACTTTACCACAGCTATTTGCTTCTTCCCTGATATTAACATTTATTTTAATATAAATTGTTCTGATGTTTATTTTTATTTATGGCAGTAACCGTGCCTGTGTCTACAGTATATACAGTTATACAAAGCATATCTATACTTATGAAACATGTGTGTGCAAGCACCTGTGCAATATCAAGACACGTCTGTGTGGCCATGCAGCACACTGCATGTGCTGGCGAAGTTTCACCTAAATCAGTGTTACTTTCGTATTTTCAACATTTGCTGGCAGACCGCAGTCAATATCCCTTCATTTGACTGACGTACATTAGAGCGGTGTTCTCAGAGGAGATGGTAATCTTTTTCTCGGTTATGTCTCGTTGTTAAAGGCTATGCACTGCAGGTTTCACATTACTCCCAACCAACCAAATTACTGTTGGGTACAGCAATTAGTGAGTGCTTTGGTTTGCAAAGTGAATTGCAAGTTTTTTGTTTTTTTTTCCTTTCTTTTTGTTGCTTTTGAGTCTGAGGGGTTTAAAAGTCAAAAATACATGTTATGTACTTGCTTTTATCATGAATGTACTTTACTTTGCACTGTGTTGTTGTTATTGCCTCCATGCTGACGCCACAGTGTGAACAGCAGCAGTACGAGTCAGTGTCATAGTCGGTCAAACTATTCACTGCCACAGGACTGACGCTCTGTAATATTATGTCATCCACTTGATAGTAAGACATTTGGTTCTCAATCTCCTCTGTCATTATTCTCCGTCTCTGGGCCGTTCCGCTTAGCTGAATATATATTTTGTAGCTCTATATGAAAAAACCTATACATAGTGATTATGTATAAATATATGTTTTCAATATGGAAAACTTCCCGCTACGTGTGCATATGTGTATTTTTGTGATAACCGTATCAGTGGTTTGCACAATGTAACTGAAATGCACTGAAATGCTGTGTGTGCTCTCTTGGTTGTATTCCTGTTGATGGCAAAGCAACAAAACCAAGATTGAAGAGACGAGAAGGGATTTTGACCTTTCCACTTCCGTAGTGTTTAACCTTTCTTGATTTATCCAAAGGATCAAAGCTTACTAATGTAAATTCAGAGAGAGAGAGAGAGAGTGTGTCTGTGTGTCTGTGTGTGTGTGTCTTGAGTACAAAGATATGTTTTGAGTGTCGTGCATGGCATCAAACACAGACGCCGTGCATAATAATTACAGGGCACAGTTTTTTGTTTTTTCTTTTTCTTACTTCATCATTTGGTTATCACAGAAGTCATGATTTTTCTTTGTCAGAAGATTTACTCTAAATAATCTATTGTTGATACAGTGGTGAGAAGTAATGTGTCGTGTTTGAGGTGCGTGCCGTCCACTGTTGTGTTTACCAGTGTTTGTGTTTGGATGCGAGTGTGTGTAGAGTTAACGGTGGACTATCAGAGCTTTTCATTTTCAGTGTGTTTGCTCACAGATTCTGAACTAACAGCCTCTGTATTCACCACACATGTGGCTGGAGAAATGTGTCACTGTATGCAAAAACGCAAACAATACAACACAAAGGAATCTCCCGTCCCTTGAAAGGACCCACAATATGAGCAGGTATTCCTCAGTAGCAACACTAATAGATGATTATCCTCCACTTTTACTGGAAATACAACCTCAACTGCACTGTAAGCTTGCACCTGAACGCATCGCACAATAATTTTTCCTATTGGCAGTTTGTTGTGTCCCTCCCAGGCTGCTGTGAGAGACAAATTCCTGACAGTTGTGAGATTTGAGTGTTGGGTGTCCTCTGTGATATCTAACCCATCACAGTTTAGACCAGTTGACAGTTAATTGTAATTGAGCATCACTGATTTCCTAACCACTCTTAACAGTGTGATGTTGTCTCAGGTGATGCATCAGTATTTCTTTTTTCCTTCAATCTTTCACTGCTGTTGATTTTTAATGGGTCGACAGTGAGCAGTAGTCATGTAAAAGGATCAGTACAATCCAAGACACATGCCAGCTGCTGTAGACTCATCAGATGTGGGTTCCTCCGAAGGTTACGTAACAGGGTGAAATATCTTAGAAGTTTTTTGTTTTGTTTTTTTTGGGTGGGGGGGATTGGTTCATGGAAGATAAAACACGTGAACCAGGAAGGTACCAGCTAAAAACTGCTTTCGCGCTCTGTTTAAAAAATATATGAATATGAGTAGAAACTGTATCTGCATTAACAGTAGGTGATTAGCCAGCGCTTTGTGTCACGTCATGTTCAAGATGAAATTTTATAGGAAAACAAATTGCTCCTTTTGTGAGGTTGGTGTCCCTTTTTATGGCTATAACCCATAGTAAATAAGAGTCTGTGTTGTTGAACATATTCTGTACGTAATAAACAGAAAACATGAAGCTGCAATTCATGTTAATATCCAACGTTCCATATTTTGAGTGCACAGCTGATTGCACATTTATGTATGAAGCAGTTTATGTTGTATGTATGCAAAAATAAATGTACGTTTACCTGAATGTTCATGTTTCTCTTTATGGATTGTCCAACATAAAAACTGCTAACTTGTAAAAAGATTGAAGGAAGTGATTGTTAATAGGAAAGTAAGAATGTGCAGAGAGAAACTGTTTGTCTACACTACCAGGCTGTCTGTACCTTTTGTGTGAGTGTTTCTGTAGCTCTTCATCTGTAATTCCGTGTGTGTGTGTGTGTGTGTGTGTGTACAAGTTTAATTACAGGGTGTGAGTCAGCTGTTGCAATAAATAAAAGTTAGGGCTGCACAGAAAAATAGGATTCAAGTGGCAGAGTGCTGTTCCCATTATTAACCATTAGAGGGCGCCGCCCTAAACAAAAATCCACGAAGAAGAAGACGAAGAAGAGCGTGTCCGGACCAGCTAGCTAGTTATGGCCGCCGGCTGTAAACAAGGCGTGAGCCGAGTTTGAGCAGTGTTCGCCGCGTTGTGCTTTCCCTTTTTCACCGCTAAGGTAAGCGTTACCATTTCCAGCCACCTTAGAAGAAATGGGAACCTAACTCCTTTTCAGCAGACTTCTAAACTCTCGCTGTGAGCAGTTATGTCGGCTAAAAGCTAGCTAAACGGTCCTTCTAGAAGCGTCTGCGCGGTGCCGTTGCTATGGTTACCGTGTTGCGGGGAAAAAAAAAAAAACGGCCCTCTTCTCGACTTTCTGCAGGATGGTGCTGTTGCTATGGTTACCGTGTTGCGGGGAAAAAAAAAAAAACGGCCCTCTTCTCGACTTTCTGCAGGATGGTGCTGCTGCATGTGAAGCGGGGGGACGACAGCCAGTTTCTGTTCAGCACGTCCGTGGACGCCGCCCTGGACGCGGTGATCCAGCAGCTCACGGCCATTTACAACGGCAGGCTGAAGGTGGAGCGGATCTGCTCAGAGATCCCGGAGCTGGCCGACCACGGCGTCACGCTGCCGCCCAACATGCAGGGGCTGGCGGAGGAGCAGCTGGTGGACCTGAACCTGAGAGACGAGTGGGAGGACCGGTGTGTTCCCAGCGGAGGAGCCGTGCTCAGGAAAGATGAGCTCGGGAGGAGGAACGGCCAGGGTGAGGCTCACTGTGGTTTACGGTGCATGTTTGAGGGGTCCTGTTTGCATGAGCAGGTGGTGACACGTCAAAGGAGAGCCCCCTGTTGTAATTTTGAGCATCTACAGTTATGTAAAATGTTAAACATTTGTAATGCATACTGGGGAAGTCATGCAGGATTGTGTGATAATGTGCATGCCACCCACTCAACCACCTGCACTGCCTGCTGCTTTCTTTTAAACTCCATGAAAATATGTTTTCACATTTTACATCTACTAAGGCAGGCAAAACTAATAAAAAAGACTTTGGTAATCTGACCGTGCATCTCTTTGCCTTCTACCAGCTCCCAATGACAAAATGAAAGAGGTGTTGATGAGAACAATGGACGAGGCAAAGGCACTTATCTCCAAAGTGAGTTAACACTAAAATCTTAAAATTGTCTGCTCGACAATCTTGTTTTTTTTTTTCTTTTTTTATTTAACCTGTGTCTTTATTCTTCAGAAACAAGTTCAAGCTAATGTTTGTGTCACCATGGAGATGGTAAAAGAAGCCTTGGATCAGCTGAGAGGTGCAGTCATGATTGTTTATCCCATGGGGCTGCCGCCTCACGATCCAATCAGGATGGAGTTTGAAGAGCAGGAAGACCTTTCAGGAACACATGTAAACAGCTGATCTTGTTTTTTGGCCTGTATTTGCTGGTGGCTGTATAAACTGTAGATATAAAACTGTCAGTGACCAACAAAAGCTCAAGTTACTACATTTACTATAAGTTTTTTTTTTTTTTTTTTTTCATAGTTCAATGGTTAATTTACATTTTACATTGTATTCTAGATGATTGGAATTGAAATTCACGGAGCTAGGTGTATCTCTCAATGAAGATTTCTTTTTTCACCTCCCTTTCTCCCCTTCATTCCTCTGTATCTGCACTCCCAATCTGTCTCCATACCTCAGGCTTCTCTGCAGGTGATCACTGAGGAGGAGTGCCAACTATGGTGGGCTGCCAAGGAGATGCAGAGGGGGAAAAAACTGCAGGACTACATTGGCAGGAATGAAAAGACAAAGCTTGTCGTCAAAATCCAAAAGGTAAGAACAAATATGAGAATTTAGCATATGGCAGGCAGTGTTTTTGTTGTTTTATGATGTTTTGCATTGATATTGAGAAAACTGACCCACTTGTTGCTGTTCTGTTCAGAAGGGGCAGGGGGCGCCAGCAAGAGAACCTCTGGTCACAGAGGAGCAACATAAACACATGATGATGCATTTCTATAGGAGGCAGGAGGAACTGAAGGTGTGGGCAGGCAGAACAAATCTGGAGGAGACACACAACAATGTACCTGTTTGTACTCATTGTGCCCTCCTAACCATCTCCTTGTGACGTTTTTAGAAACTGGAGGAGGCAGACGATGATAGTTACCTGGACTCAGAGTGGTCAGACCGACAGGCCCTCAAGAAGCAGTTTCAAGGTCTCACCAACATCAAATGGGGACCGAGATAAAGCTCCAGAGGTCTCACACGACTTTGATATCTGCCTTGGAGTCACTGCTCTTTCCTGCTCCTCGTCTGTATGCAGCTAATGGAGATGCCTCATCTAATCCTGAAACCTGATTACTGGGGATATTATCTGAAGTCTTCCAGAGGATGTTATATACAGCAGATGTGCCTGTATCACTTCAGCAGGTTCAGTATGCTGGCCTTGCATTTCTGAGCTTCTGGGTGAACATGTCATTCAAATTTTTGACTTAATTGAAATGTGAAAAAGACATCTGAACACAAAGTATGACAAGAACAGGCACTGATGTCACACGGAGGCTGATCTCTCTATAAACCTGGTTTATTTCAGCTTCAGTCTTCTCCCTGTATTCCTTCTGATTGTTATTTCCTTGTTTTGAAGTTAAATTTTTGTTGAAGCTGTGCAAAAAATAAATGTTATTTTAATCTATATTTACTGCAAGTTGTAATTGTGTTACAAAAATCAAAAAGTCAGTGTGTGCATATACACAACTTTGATGCCTTTTTAAATTCAGGAATGAATGATATATCAATATTGAACAGAGCCTCAGAAGCAGTGTTTCAGCTGGAACAGTCTTACATCCCCGGAGCTCAGCGACAAGGAGGCCTCACCTTTCCTCTCTTTGTCTCCTGCTGGTAGTGACACACACGTCAAACCTCTGAAGGTCAGTGCTGTGCTCAGGCAGGAAGTGGCCACATAGCGGTTGGTTGTTCCAGTTCTCATCCCAGCCGGCATAAGGAAGTTATCCAGTTCAGTGTGAGTGCTTTTCATGGGCCGGGTGGGGGTTTGTGGAAACAGCTGAAGGAGCCAGTGCGGCGAATTAGATATGCAAGCTGAGAAATCTGTATTAGCTAAAAAAAAAGACTTAAAGTATAATTTTATACTTTTTATACATTCAATACAACAGACTGTTAAAAAAAGACAGTGGTCAGATGTAGATGTAGTAGTACTGGGGGAATCAAACACATACCTCAGGTTTCTGGTATGAAGAGCTGCCAATTTAAATACTACTAATGTAGCTATACTGTAAGGGAAACACAGAAATGAGTGCAGTGTCTGTTTTTGTAACTTTTTTTTTTTTTTTTTCAAATTTTACCACAGTTAGGAAACATGATCCTTGAAATGTATTTAGGCATGTTTGTGTATAAAAATATATATACATCCTCTCTCGTGTTAGAAGTCACAGATAATTTGGATCACGTGTTTTATGGTCCCTTTAGACAAACTGACAGATCATGTTCCCTGATCGACTTCCTTGGTTTCTAGTGATTTGTCAGTTTTTATGAGACACCTTAAAGGTGAATCGCTAGCCTACAGTCAAGATCATTGATTTCATCCTTTTTGTATCACTAAAGTGTACTTTGACCTGAAATTTTAGCTTAATTTGGTGGTGAATGTGAATAAATACAATATTTAACTAAACATTTTACACTTCAACGTTACATTCTTCACAGAATGAATGTGCCTCTGAGATAAAAGGTCAAAAGACAATCTCCTTTGCAGTGGAATAATAATTAAAAAAAAAAAAAAAACATATTGAAAAGCTCCTGAAGGTGCTGAGCAGCACCCATGGGTCACAGGTTTTTGTTTTTTTTTTTTTTAACATGAGGTGCCATTCAGATAGGAATTCATCCAGATCTCTTGTATGATCATCTCTCTGCGCTCAATCCTCTCTGCCCGCTCAGCCGCCTCGCTCACATAAGTCACTTCCTCCCAGTCATAAATTGCCTTCCTCTCTGCAGCTAAGATTAAGGAGCTTTGTGTTTCTTCTCCATCATCGTCGTCATCATCATCATCCTCCTCCTCATCGTCCTCGTCCTCTGCCTGGCAGTTGGCAGTCTGGCTGCGAGACTTCGATGAGAGCGTGCGTTCCCTGAGCCGTCGCCCTCTGCAGGTCACTCGGACTGATACAGCCAGCAGCGTGAACAGGAGGCCAATGCACACGCTGGAAGTGAACAGCAGCGCCGCCATTTCTGGATGCTCTGCGTGGGTGACAGAGACGAGAGGTAAATAAAAAAACAGTAGGATTACCAGTTCATGGTTGTATTTCTGTCCTGCTTATCCAGAGTCATAAACAATATTAACTGTTTGTTTTAGGTTTTGTCCCAGTTGCTCTGTGAAGACTTGAGCTATAGATAAAGTGTTTTTTGAGGACAGTCCCACCTGACCTTTGACAACCAAACAACTCGTTTCATCCTGCAGTCCCAGTGGACATTTGTGCCAAATAGGAAGGGAATTCCCTTGAAAAGAACTTTTGTGTTCACAAAGCCAAAATCATGATTTATGAGGATCCCCTGATCTTGAACACCAATATCTAATTAGTGTTGTTGTTACTGACCTATTGTATTTACAGGGCTAAAGCCCCGTTTTGCTGGATTGCTGTGCTTTTGAACACCGATCACCTTAATCTAATCAGTTCATCCTTAAGTTCCATTGAATCTACCAAATCTGAAGAAGTTCTGTCAAAGCGTCACTCATACATCATGGGGCAGATGATTCATGAGCGGATGAACCCATTTAGATAATGTGTACCTTTGATGTAGGCATAGGTCAGCAGGGAGTTGCTCATCATAGCTCCTGAGTTGTCTGGTCTTCTTGACCCTTTGGACAGAGGCTCCTCCAGATTTAGATCTCCAGGCAGATCTACAGAAGATCAAAGTTAGAAGTATGACGAAGACAAAAAGCCACAAAAAAACAGGGACTAAAATCGGGTTTCATCGGGCTGTTACCTTTGTCTTTGCCCGCAGTGGGAGATGACGTGGAGTGGAATATGCCCGGATCTGCCTCCCTTAGTAAAGTTTGTGGTACTGTAGGAGGAGTGAACAGTGTTTCTATTACTGAGATACAGAGTAGGGGGCTTCTACAGGAGACCGTTCATCAAACTCCCACTTCCCACATGCTATCCTCTGTACCAGCGGTGCCCACAATAGAAGCACAGTCTGATTATGAACAGTTTCTGTCCAGTTGTGTCGATAACCAGCCCACAACATTAACACACATTGTTTTGTGGTCAATGGACATAACGGGGCCAGTCGGAAAAGCACCAGAATCAACACCAGGAAAAAGTCACAACTTCAAATTATGATGCATGAACAATGTTGCCGGATGAACTCACTGGCATTTTTGTCAATCACAGGAAGCTTACCAGGATGTCAGCGTCAAGCCACAAATCTGAGCCTAGAGTCCATTACTCCCTGCCTAACTGTGTTATTGGGTGTGATACGATAAGAAAAGCTGATGGCTGAGATCAGCAGATAAGAATTCACAGTGGGGAAACTAGAAATGTGCACTGTTTGAGCTCTCAGATAATGACCTAAGGAAAAAAGAAACAACAACCTGATGTTCAGTAATTACATTTTGGGAATGAGGAAGCACAAAGAGTCCTACCACAAGAATAGACCACACTGAGGTACTTCCTGGTTCCTGGAAAGCAGGGGTCCCTAAAGGTCTGGTTGTTGACGGCAACAGCACACTTGTGTTTGCTGTAGCAGGACTTGGACACCGAGTGTACAGCTTCATGGTTGAGACACTCTGTCGGGAATGAAAAAGAGAGCGACAATGTGAGGCGTCCTGTTTAAGACTGTGTTTAATGCTCATACTGATGATCAGCTGCAACGGCCGGACCTCCGATTTAGAGTTTTGGTTGAAGTTTAACTAAAATTAATTGATGTTTTTAATCCAGCAAAAGTGTTATTAGGCAGAAATACTAAGATATGATAATGCAGTACAAAACTGTTTACGGTCAGTAAGACCTGAGCTCTTCCTACTGTGACAAATTCAATATTCCTCTGAAAAAGCAGTGTGAAAATAATTTGGGGATTTATTTATTTAAATTCTCAACAGTTTTACAATAAAATGAAATTGGGGTGTCTAAATATATCATTGGACAGTAAATTTCCTCTTTCTCTTTGTAAACTCTTACAGTAAACTGGATATACACATTAGCTTTTTATTCCCAGCTTCTTTGTTCCTCTGTTAGCTGGCACAGTCACCGCCGCATCCCGTGGACTCACCGAACGGGGGTGGCATGGTCAGGTGTGACGGGCAGGTGTCACTCTCTCCCAGACTTCTGCCGTAGACAGCTGCGTAGATGTTCAGCACCCTGGGGGGCTTACAGCGCAGGACCAGGGTCTCTCCCTCACATGCCACATGTTTTTTGTGTTCAGCTGAGGGAGGGGGGTTGGTGGGAGGTGAGACATCTGTGTATATCTGTGCAGTTATTCCACGCTGAACGTGTGACAGAAATAAACCGACTAGCAGGAGAGATGCTGATGACGGTGAACAACAGGGAGTAACACCCTGGAGCTGAGCTGCTAAACTCACTGGGTTTACACTTGTAGTCCACGTGGAGGTACTTGGTAGTGCCGGGGCAGGGGTCTCTCCCAAACACCTGATGATTGACAGGCAGCTGGCAGTTTCTGTGGCTCTGACACTCAGATAGCAGCTTCTGCAAAGCAAACAACAGACAGGAGTAACAGAAGACTTCAAAAATCTACTGCTAACGTCTGGGCACTGTGTTGGCAACAAATGGAAAAAAAAAATAAAAATAAAAAAAATCAGCCTGGTAAATGAAGTGAAACTGGTGAACGCCCACCGATTCACCAAGTGGCCCACTCATGTGTCACTCATAAAACACACCTGTAGAGCAGTAAAAGCTGAGCAGCTGTGGTGGGGGAGTCTGGGCGGAGGGTCGACGTCCGCTTTGCACAGCCACGCATCGCTGCTGCCGTAGAAGGCCGACTGAATGGAGATGGAGGAGTGACGCGGACAGTGGATCTGCAGCGGCTGTCCGTCACACGCGTGGGCAGAGTGGCTGGTGATGATCCTGGACAGGTAGTCTGTCATCCAGAGGGCACAGTTTAGTGTCAGGAGAAGGAAAAGCTGGGGCTTTGTGTCATTTGTGTGTGTGAAGTTTCAGAAATCATGGAGGTCGTCTCAGCATCGACACAGGCCTTACAGTTTTTTTTACAGTAAGATGGAGGCATGGGGTTTGAAAGAAGCTGACATTTACCTGTCAAAGCATTACGATAAATGTCGAGCCAAACTTTTTCGGAGCTTTGACTTTCGCCACAGATCTGAATAATCAGAATAATCTGTCTTTTCTAACTCCCACAACTTTCTGGAAGTATCACTTTAAATCCACTTAATCATATTACCTCTCAGTGGGAGTGTATACTTCTTGGGGCAGTTCACTGAGCCTGCTATTATTTACAGGAGCGGAAATAGACACAACAAAACGACTTCATGAAAAAGGATTTTGACTTTAAAGCAACATAATGCTCGTTGGGTTTTTCTTCAATCTGCTGAATCTGTGGTTCAGGATCAGATTGTATGGCTTCTTTAGCGCCCTGTTGTCTCATGTTGCTTTGAAAACTCTCCAATCAAAGTCTTGCCTGCCAGTCCTCTTTCCTGGGTGGCAAATTCTGCCAACTGGCATTCAACCTAATGTGACCCATCTTTGTTGCATGGCGTGCAGATGTGATTGAGTTACTTCGAATTCAAAGTCACTCAGGGAGGAGGAGTCGTTTGGAAGTGACTGAAATAGATGATCGGTGTAGATAAAGCACAGGGATACCGTTCCATGACAAAGGTGAGAACGGCTCAGATGCAAACATTATTTTGTCAAAGACAAGACAATAACTTCAGTGTCACACACGCATTTTTCCATTGTGTCTTTATATAATGGCATCTCAGACTGGTGTGCTGCTCCAGGCCAAATCTCAAAAGGGATCTTTGGGACACATGGGTGGTATTTTAGGAACAGTGGCACTTGAAAAGACATATGGGCCACATCATCTATATATCATGCCCCCCCCCAATACGAAACCAAAGTGACCCCAACACAGCTTCTTCTTACTGGAGAAGTCAGCCAGTGCGTCCATGCGCCTGGTCCACAGCAGGAGAGTGAGGCAGAGGAGGCTGTGGCTCCAGGCCGGTCCGTGGAGAGGACGGGTCCGGCTCATGGCTCTCCTCTGTCAGCCGGATCATAGTAAAGAGAGTCCCCCCCCAAAAAAAAAATAAAAAATGAATCATTCACTGTCATTCACGGCCGGCTGCAAGACTCCACTGAGAAACAAAAACAAAACCACAACACACCAATGGAGAAGGTAGAAAGAGTCCACGATGTCAGGCCTCATCTTTCTCTTTTCCACCTCTTCTTCTTCTTCTTCTTCTTCTTCTTCTTTTTTAAATCTATAAATTAAAGCCAACACACCGAAACGTGCTCCCTTCACGTGTTTCCGCTCGCGGAAAATATCTCCGCACAAAGCGGCGTCTGTCTGCCGGAGCTCAGAGGAGGCTGCAGAATAGCAGCTGCGCAACAAGTTGTTCAAAAGTGACAGACGGGGAGATTATTGCTGATGAGGATGAAGAAGGCGACGCTGGTGATGGTGGATGTCCTCCCAGATTTGTGAATGAAGGCGTGTGGACAGTGAACACGTCTTCCAGTAACAGCTGAGTGGGAATTAGAGAGTGGGCGTGGCAGATCAAACTATTTTAAAGCAGAGTGGGGGGGTCACTGTTACCAACCTCACCCAGCAGCCACATGTTTACTTTTTGGATTATGGGAAATTCATTCTGATCATTTCCCATTTTTGAGATGTCAGAATTAATTTGTTCTCCACCTCCCTGCATGTCCATATCTCATTTATTCTTTTATTTTAACCTTTTGAGAGTCAACAAAACACGTGTGCTTGTGTGCTTATTATATTTAAATTAGTGTGAAGTTAATGACAAGTAATCACAATTTACAAAAAAAAAAAAAAAAAAGGGGGGGGGGGGCGGTGATGTTGAGTAATGATATGAATGTGAATGATATTTTGATTCTGTTTCTTTCCACAAGCTCTTGGTGTCCTAACCCATGGTGTGTTTGAATGAAGCAGGGGGCCTACTGGGTGAAAGTGCTCCCCGGCCCACATCCATGACCCACTCCATGGTAACCGGTCAATCTCCATGTCAGACCTACAACAGTCAAGCAGACAGAGACGTTGGGGTCTCCACACTTTGGGGGAGGAACCGGGAGGTGATATTCTGCATACAAACTGCACCGCGGTGCCCCCTCCAGAGTTGGTCCCATTCGCTGTACTTTAACTCAAGGCGCACAAGGAGTGGCTCCAAAAACTCCTTTCTTCTGCTGTTATCCCCCAAAGCCTCAGGAATTTAGTTTTCTGAGACATGAGTCAGACGTATATACGCCAAACAGGAAGCACATGTGCTTGATTACGTTGTTTTGATGTATAGTGCAAACAGCACACAGATGTCTGAGCAGGCGATTTTAACATTTGTACATGAATCTATAGCAATAACACAGTAGAGACAAATGAATTACAATTAATAAGTTAGAATAGACATATGGCTTGAATATGATTAATGTTGATGGTCATCGGTGCCATCACGTAAATGTAAAGTTTCTGTGGCTTCTGAAAAGATTCTTCTCCAAAAGCACAACACTTTTCAAACAGCAGTCCAGAGAATCGAAATCTGGCCAACACAGTTGATCAGTTCTCGTGTTATGTCGATTACATAAATCCGACCTGGGAACACGACGGTGACCAGAAAATAGAGACAAAACACTTAATTAGTGTTGATGATGTTTGGACAAACAGGAAGAGGTCCAACCAAAGCAGGGAAAAGCCATGATTTTCATTTGTACATGTGCCACACAAAAACAGAATGGCCAAGAGTGATTGTGCATTCTGGTAGTTCATTTTCAACAGCCATCTTAATACATATTTAATAAGAGAATTATAGATAATGAGTATAAGTTAATGCGCGTTAATGTTTGTATCCTGAAAAACAAATTAGTTGCACTTGTGAAACTAGTACTTTGTAGTTCAGACAGACAGAGTGGCAACAAATAACTTTATTATTTATCAAACACAGAAAAAGGTACAGATGAAAACAGAAAAGATTTAAATAAGGCAAAACAGCTTCACTTGAAATCCACTTTCATCTCAAGCTCAGAATCAACGGCAGCCTGTAAAATAAAAAGTGAAATTAAAAAGTAAAATGAATTAAACCAGCCCTTGTTCATTGCTGAATTAACTATTTGGATACTCACTAATTCTCTTTTTGCTTCTTCGATTTTCACTTGCGCCAGGAACGGGCTCTGTGGGAAAAACATTCAGCAAAGACAAAAACATAACGGCAAAATATGAGAAGACTGCTATCAAGTTTGTTTCAAAGAATTTTAATTCATTCACATCAACTGAATTTCGCAAGTTTCAAAAAGTTTGAAACGTCTGCATGACAGAGACATACCGGGCTCAGGTCCATGTAGGGCTTCAGTTTCTCTTTCAGCGGGATTATTTCTTGTTTCAGTGTGGTGACTTCCTGCAGAGCGATAAACAAGATGACACAGTTTAAACCCCGAAAGCAGACAGTGTTATGTTTTTATTGCCATGGCAATGACTGTGATCAATGTGTACAAGCACAAATACCTCAGAGAGTTGCACAATAGCCTGGTGGGTGACGGACTTGTCCATGTTCCTGGATACGAGTTGAGCCTGTAAGATTGATAAAAGTGAATAAAGGTTGACGTCCAAGCCAAGTAATGGCTGTGATTCTTTTGAAAACCCATTCCCTCCCAACAATGATAGGAAGGGCGTTGGAGTGCTGGCATCATTTTTGTTCTCTGAATCAGAGGCAGTAATTTGATGCCCACATTATATTCATATAACACGTCATTTTGAAGAAAATTTAAATCCAAAAGGTCAGTTTCTGGCCCTTTGGTAACATTTAATACACACAAATTCTTCTTTCCCAGTGTTGGAAAAGAGCAGAGGGTTCTGTTGTGGGCTCTTTTTCTCCTCTCCATCTTTCATCCCTCTAACTGGGTATTCTTATGCTTTTGGTTGCTTGTATTATTCAATAATTTATTCCTCGTCTGGCTGCATTTCAACTTGTCATTAGTGACATTTTGTTCAATCTTCTCAGTCAGCATGGTCCTCAAACTCAAGCATGAACACTTCAAAAGAAACAGCAAAAAAAAGCTGTATCATTTTCAGCAGCAGCATGTCGTACCATATATCAACACTTTAACTAGCTCCATGCAGCGATCACAGATACAGAGCAACACAACGTACCTCTGCCCTCTCCCGTCTGTTGCTGAGTTCTTTAGCCTTCACCATCAAAAAGTCCATGCTGAGCAGTCTCTCCTCGGCTGTAGCGCTCTCTACTGCCTGAGCTTTAACAGTTTTATTGATATCCCTGAAGATAAATGAAGAGTAGATGAAAAAACAAATAGTGACAATAGTGTCACATTGTGCTTCAGCCTGGCAGCAGCCGTGATCTTACTCTTGTAAGGTGCTTCGCAGCACCAGAGTAGCACCAAGCCGCTTTCTTAGTGCCCTGAGCTCCCTTTCAAGTCTTCTGTTTGACTTCTCTGCTTCCAGAACTTCGTTGGTGAGGTTGTTCACTGCTGGCATAAAACTTCACAAAAAGTCCAAGCTTTTTTCTTAAAATTGTAACAGAAAACAACAAAAACAACAACAACAACTTCAGTGGTAACACAAGAGCATACCTGCCCAATGAAGTGTCCCTCACACCGAGCACCATGGCATTGTCTACTAAAGCTGACAAGTAGTCAGCGGCAGGCTTCGATAAGCTGGCGTTGGACAGGCCAACACCTTGTAGAAGAACATCCTGGAGGTGTGCACCTGAATGGAGGAGAGCACGAGTTAGTTGGGTGAAAATGCTGCCAACGCTTGAATAATCGTGTTTTCTCACACTTAAACTGTAGACACTAAACAATGATCTTAATTTATTTATTGGCTAACAGACTAATGACCTTGACTAACCTGTCCATATTTATGTGTATATAAATATAAACATGTGCATAGTTTTTTTTTTTTTTTTACCCTTTTCCATTATTTCATCGCCTATTTCTCCGTTCATTACTAATTATTTAGTGTTTAGTTGATTCCATTGCAGTGATTTGGTGACACATGCAAATGATGCAATGCTCATAAAGCCTACCGACTTGAAAGTGAATGGGAAAATGGACCCACCGTCAGCCTGGTACTCTGAAGCTTTCTGCTTTAGGTCCTCTATGAGAAGAGCCGTGTCGCTGCACCGGGCTTCGCTGGACTGAGCCAGCTGGTACAGGAGGTCCACGGTCCGGGTGTTGACCTCGAACTGGGGCACCGGCTGGTCCCCAAACAAGCCGCTGAGCCAGCTGTTCACCTGCGGAGGGAGCCGCAGGAGATCAGACTCACTTACAGCGATGTTAGCCACGCATTATTATTATTATTATTTTACCTTATTTATCTTCTCACACATGGCAGCAAACGATCCTGAAGCAAAGAAGCTTCTTCTAAAGTTTAGTTGATCCTGCAGCTCCGGAGAAAAACATCAATGTTTGACCGACGCTTTCCCGCCCCAAACAATCTAATAACTTCCGGTTTACTAACCAATGAAAAAAATATGTCCAAGCTACAAAGACTAAAAACATGAATTTTACATATCCACAAGTCAATTGAATAAAAAAAAATAAAATTAGTGAAAGATTGAATAAAAAAGTGAAGAATTGCTTTATTAAAAAAAAAAAAAACACAATTCATTCCACTTCCGGTTCACTTTTTAAAGATCAGTTCAAGACAAGATTGTTCCCTCAGGTAAAGTACCACAGTAAAACCTGAACAAATACACGTATCTATACAAAATAAAACACACAAACTGTTTTAATGGTTGCAAAAGTATGGTTATTACGATAAAAAGAACAGTTTGTAGGAAAGTATGAAAGCAAACTAGATTGTTGACAAATCTGGATTGCAATGCACTATCTCAAGCAATGATAAAAAAAAAATATATCTGTACATACCATAATTTAATAAATAATAAACACATTTGAATATCCAGAGTGTGAACAATATATTACATTTAATTTCAATTTGATTTCTAATGACAGTAAAACAAACAAACCAACAGACGAAGACGGAAGTAAACAGACGGAAGTATCTTGCTGCCGTCCACCCGCCAAAGTTTGAAACGGTTTGAGGGAATCTGTCGAAATGGCGACGAGAGAAAAGTTAAACAAACTGAAGCAACGGCAGAAACATTTCCGAAACACGTATGAGACGTCCAGTTTGGACTCCACCGCCGAGGAAACGGAGCCGCAGAGACACCGACTGAGGGCTAAAAACATCACGTTTGACGCGTCCAGCATCGACTCCACCTCGGTGGGAGAGAAACTGTTCGGCCGAGCGGAGGAGCCGGAGGACGGGGAGGACGGCGAGGACGGCCCGGTGGTGTTCATCTGCGGAAAGTGCAAGCTGCCCGTCGGGGATTCACTGGCCTGGGATGGAAGTGAAGACAGCCAAAATCAAATAAAGTTAAAGCGTGAGTACAAACACTTTGAGAGAGGTGTGATTTGAAGCACTTATTTCCGTAGTTATTATGGCCAAATCCAATGTAAAAAAAAAAAAAAAATGTTTGAGACAATCAAAGGTGTCTCCTTTTTTCATGATTTCAAATGTTTTCAAATATTTCAGTGATTTGTGGTCTTTTTAGTGGATTGTAGATTGTTTTGTCCTTTTTTTGTGAGACAATATAAAGTTTCCCATTTGGTGCAAATAAAAGTGATTCCGTTTTAGCTTGGTGTAAACAGTCCAATGTCCACAAACTGTTTTCCTCCACAAAAAGCCAAATCATCTTTTTCTTCCATTCACATAAATCAGGAAGAGATCGATCACACTCCACATAACTACGCCAAGATGGTGTAAAGTCATATTAATCTACATCCTGAATTTCATTTCTGTGATTCAAACCAACAAACTAGTTCATTATGGTTGGTTTCAGTTTAATGCATAAAATTAAATGTTTTACGCTGTTGAATATCTCTTGAAGATCAAAAATGCCTCTATATAAAGTCAATATTTCAACACTCTGGGATCTGTTAAGTTTACTTCTAGAGGTTGTAGATTTAACATTTGTAACCAACCTTATAAAGATAATGCTTCATTATGGTGCTGAAATGTGTAATATTTTGATCTTAGGGGTCACTGACAACGTTTTGGTTGGTGAGGAGACCCGACTCCATGAAGCAGGCAAAAAATCTCTATGGTAAGAAATCTCTTGTCCCATGCACCCATTCTGAATATTTATAAGGCTTCATTTTTACCATCCTGGAAAGCCTGGATCTTAGAATGAGAAATTAAATCCCTCAAACAGACTTTACAGCTGGCTCACCATATCCCATCCCAAGAAGAACCCAGAAACTGTAGCTGTACATTCATACTCCTACCAACAAATACTGCGAGTTAGTTTTAACCACAGCACAGATTATCTCGAGGTTTCACCGAGTTTCAACCAGTTAAAGTTACTAGTTTTATTATAGGGCACTGTGGTGGAAGTTCTCACATTGTTTTGGAATTCATAAAAAAAAACTCCTGGTATTTTGTATCTGTGTATGAGAACATGTTGGATTGAATGTGTGTCACTGTCTGATTTGGGCTGAACTGTGCAAATTTTTCCTCTCTGCTGCAGTTTGATCACAGATCTCTTCTGCCAAGGCTGCCACTCTCTCCTCGGCATGGTTTATTCATCCACGCCAAAGAAGCTAGACCACAAGAGATTTGCATTCTGTTTCAATGTAGCAGACATTGACAGGTGTGTTATTAGTAGAGCGCACAAGCTTTCCTCCCTTTGAAGTTACGTCACTGTTAATACATTAGAGTGTGCAGGTGCATTTTCACCACATTCAGCCTGATGTATTATCTGAGAATATCAAGATTTTCCTTGTCTTTTGTACGGCAATGGGTACAAATATATTTTCTTTATCTCCAAACAAAAACATGAATACTAATTTCTCAAACAGCAGCAGGTTTATTCTTAATGATTTAAACAAAAATAAAACCCTGACAATCACGCACAATTTTTTCTGTCTTCATACAAGTTTAGACATAAGCAGTAACTGAATTTATCGAGAAACACAATCCTGTTGACTTTCGGGACACAAGTAATTGAAAGTACAATCAAACATTTTTGTTTGCAAATGTTTTCATTAGTTAATTGAAGTAGTTGTGTTAATATCAGTCCGGTATCGTAATAATTAACCTTGCGTGTGATAAAATTTACACTGATTGCAGTTCTGTTTGGGGCATGGCATTATATTCCTTTAGTTTTATTGTTGTTAATGGAAATGTTCTGTACCTGCATTTATAAATGAATACAAAACTAGCACCCTCATACTCACAGTGTGTGAATGATTTGCAGCTATGTACTCGGCTCTGCAGGCCAGATGTTGGCAGCAGAGGGCCCCAAAGAGCAGCCAGTCACACTGGAGTACAGAGGCATTGTTGAACAACAGCTGACAGAGGTAAATTACACTACTGATGGTTTTCTTTGTTTGGTTCCTCTTCTCTTATCATGCTGTGAACTAAAACGTTTCAACTACTGAGCAAAATGGCTGCAGTCAAGCTTATTACAATGTACAACAAATACAGGAATGGAGTTAAGCCCCAAAAATAAATGAGAGCTCATTATACACATAGTATGAGTTATAGCTCTGAGTTCATCGTCTTTGTGTCAGTACACTCAGCACACGCACACTGCTTGCCCTCAGCCCTTTCTCATTGATTACCAATTCATAGGTTGTACTCATGATGACATCAGCTTCGTTCTGGGAAGTCCTCACTACCCTGATGGGCACACTCTTAAATCAGACATTACCTCATCCCTCTACGTCACCTCCTGCAAACAGATTTATTGACTGTTTCGTTTTAGAGCAAATTGAAAGAAGTATAGTTTCTGTAGGATTCAGTCAGAACATCCATCATCTGTTTCTTTCCACAATACTACTTTACACAATACTAATATATTTCACCTTTTTGATTTTTCCTGTTTAACCGTCACATTTTACAGTGTCAGATTACTATTTTTTAAGTCAAAATCTAGGGAGTTTAGCTCTTTCACTGGAATAGAACAGTGATTTCCAAAGTTGTACATCATCCTTTGTTCAAAAAATATCCATAAAACCATGAATTGCCCACTAGGTGGTGATAGCACGCAGAGGTATCTACCAGCACGGGGGACAATAGCTGTGATGGGGAGCATGCTGAGGAATCTTTGTTAGAGGAAAAACATGTTTTGATCTGGCAATGTCTTTGCCATAATTGTAGGATGTCTGTGCGGCATTTTGCATTTCTTGGCTGTGATGTGTAACTGTTCTACAAGTTAAAATTGTTTTGTTTTTACTGAAGTGATTTATTTTAAACAGGTTAGATGGCTTGCTTGGCACGAAACAGGTTGCATGGTCACAGATTAGATGATCAACAAAACCAAACATGCATCACCAAACAAGGGAGCACATTTCAAGTCAGTCAACTCTTTGAAAGTAATGTTGTCATACTGCATGTCATTCAAAGGAAGTCTCCCTGAGGTCGCCTTATAGTCAAACGAACTTGCTTTACATTATGTCAATATGCAGGTTACCACTGAAATAGTAAATTGTCATTTACTGCATTCAGCCTCAGTATATGCAGGCTGAAGATTAATCAGATTTTGGCTGCTCACTGATTTTATTAATTTAGGCGGTCTTAGCACCATCATTCATCGTGACCTACTGGTGAATAGTAACAAGATTATAAAATAGCTTTGACTGGGTCATGCATTAAAATCATTGCTTTCCATCTTCAGATGTCTGTCAGCATTACCTTCCATCAGCATTGTGTTGTTTTTTGTTTTTTGTAGTTTGTGGCCAAAGTTGTTTAAGGCAAAAGTTGATGTAGCACACAATCATTGCGATGTCCGAGTTATTTCTTCCACACCTTCATGTAGGTTTTCAAATCACCACTTTTTGGCATACCTAAAAATGTTTCTATAGACAAATTTTTAATTCAAAAGACAGTACCTGAGGGTATCTTTATTGTGATTACTGTATTTAACTTTAATTAAACTTTTAACAAGAATTTCAGCTTTACCATTGTAACGTAATTTGTAGTTCTGTTGATTATTTTGAACAGATGATTGAATATGAACTTGATTGTGTTTATCAACCACCTCAATACAAATTTGTCTTTGGCTCCTCCCAAATTACTTATACTCTGCATAACGCACCACACACCCTTGAAACCATGCAACATGAACAACGCACAATAGAATTAGATTAATTAGGTATCCTTGGTTTTGGGGATTTTTGGTCAGAGCACATTCATTTCGTGACTCTTTTATAAATTGGGCAATAATTTACTTTCCTGGAAAAAAAATGTCTTCTGAAAAGTATGAGCTTTAAGTTGCATCCCCAATTCTTTTAAGTAAGATGAGTTTTGTAGGAAAATAATGCTTTTTATGAAAGTGCGATCCTGAACACACAAAGTCTTTGTCTCATTTCTGAAGTATCCGATGATGATGCCCCTCAGACCGCCGCCAGAGTTAATGTATTCTGTCTTTCTGTCCTAGACACTTGTTTGGGTTTTTTCATCCTGTAAACTCGCTGACCTGCACACCCCACACCCCACTTCACTCCCATCCATCCCCAGTAACTTCGCCTTTGGGTTTTTTCAGTCTCGCTCCTTGTCCCCTTTTTCAAATTATCTTTACTCCTCCCCTCTTTCTTCTCACTGCTTCCTGCTGCTCCCCTCATTTTCCCACCTGTCCAATTTTCCCCTTCGGTTCTTCCCTGCTCAGATTCTCCCATAACAACCTGCTCATTTTTCTCCTACTCCATCCTTTATGTTTAAAATCTGTCTCGTCTTCTCCCCGCCAGATGAAAATGCTGGTCATGTCCATGGCACAGAGGCTTGAGGAAATGGAAGCTGGCCTTCAGGATGGATGTGATAAAGTGTGACAGAGATGGACGTAAACCTGTCTGGGTGGGTCCTTTGTCCAGGTGTTGAACATGCGGATGTAATATCATTGCCTCTTGCTCCTGCGTTCACACTAATGCTCCCTGTTCTGAGCTCTTTCTCAGGGGCATTCCTTCAGTAACACATTTTGTCTGAGCCCTACCTTGATTACAAACACCTACACACACACACACACACAGAGCTTCCACAGCTTTTCTTTTTTTTTTATTACCAATGGTGGAACAAAGACCTGCGCTTGTAATCAATCATGTTGTCAGCTCGGCTCCTGTGGCTCATGGCACCATCCGCTCTGTGTGTCTCAGTGCAGAGGGAAGGTGCGCTACAAGCAGGATGTTTATTTGTGCAGGATTTCATCAGGCAGGCTGCACACTCAGCACAAAGCCATATTGATTGGGCCATCTAAGGCCACATACATTTATTCTTTGTTCTCCACCAGCATGGAGGCTTGAAGGCAGACAGCATTGCTGAATATATGCGTTTAATGGCCAAAATGAATGACAATGTATTTGTATCGAAACAAGGTTCGGCACATTTTGAAGCTCATTCTTCACAAAGGAATTATCCTTTTTTCTTTAAATTGCCAGAATTTAAATAATTCAGAACCAACAGACACGACCTTACATCCCTTCAGTTGTTGCTATTACATGAATTGTTTATTAGTTTATTCATGTTTTTTTTTTTGTTTGTTTGTTATACATGTCAGTTTTGTCTTATGTTATTTGAGTAATAAAGAGTTCACCTGTTTCCAAGTACGAAGATATCACCACTAATGTTGTGAGTTTTACATAAACTAAAAAACAGTTCATAGTATCATTATAATCTTTTTAAATGTTACTGTTTCTCTGACTTTGTGCAGTAGCATTGTTGAGGATCAGTGGATCATCCTGCTTCGTGTGTAATTAGAGCTATCCCACGGATTTAAGAGTTAAACGGCAAGTTTAAGGTCTTTGGGACTGAGAGGGGAGGGGTTGGTTAAATATTAATGCGTTTGTTTGTTTACCAACTGACCTCTAATGTGCCTAGCAACACTTTCTACCAAGACAGGAAAAGAAGCTGCATGCTGTAGCGGTTGCCCTCCCTCACCCACGAGGTTTCATCAGCCTCACAGAACAACAACAGTTAGAAACGGCCAACCAGCACGCTGTATCCAAGGGCAGGTTGCGATGGCAACTGAGAGCACGTGCTATGCTGAGTGCCTGTTGCCATCTTGTCATCATGTTCACTACCAGAAGAACAGCCAGCCAGCTCGCTGGCTGGCACGCCTGTCAACAGACGTTAACCCCCCCCGCGCTACTGCTTAGACATATACATGGGGGAGGAGCCCTGAATCCCCCACCCTAAGCTCTGTGTGATGTTTTTCTCACTGCTAACCCCACCCTCAGCCGTTTTTCTCCCAACTGCTCCCGCTAATTCTCACCACCCTTGTCTGCTGGGGGGAAAAAAAAAGTCAAAACAACAACAAACAAGCCGCGTGGTGTGTTGTTCCTGCTGGTGTTGTTGGTGGGTGGTGGTGTTTTCATCCAGTCCTTGCCTGAGGATGAGGTGCCTGCACACATCCTGCACAGAATGTTGATGTCAGTCCACTGTCCAGGTGTGTGCCCCCCCCCCCTAAAACAACAGATTTGTTTTGGAGAGTATGTCCCAAATTGTTCGGTGTTCCATTCAGAGCATTAAAGCGTAGAGACTCTTAGCTGTGTTTGAAGTCAGCGCCACTGTGAATGGCCTCTGAACTCATTTGGCTGTTTTATATATAGACACAGTGTTGCTGGATGCATTGCACTGCTGAGTGCAATTATTGCACCGGTTTCACCCCAGTCGCCCCTTAAAGTCTCGACCAATCACCTCCACCCAAGTCAAGTCCAACATAGAAACACACACAGGCATCAGTCAGTACATCTACACACATTCTACGAGCACTTGGGGACAAAGGATGAATAATGCAGAGGTAGCGTCTGAGTGAAAGTCGCCTCCCCTCTTTCCCTCCTTTTCACCTTCCCTAAGCAATAAGGAAGCAATGTTGCCATGGAGGCAATGAAGCCTCGACACGCCGTCAGCCAATTGGAGCTCTCCCTGTGAGAATCATCAGGCCAATGGCTGCACGGACTGATGCTGCTGTTGCCACAGACACTGAGACCCTATTGGCTGAGCCCTGCTCTTTGATTGAATTTCTGATCTTGTTTTTTTTTTTTTTTTTTTTTTTTTAGAGAAAAAATATTTCAAGGAGTGCCACCTGTGTGCCAACTTACAAAATATGTTTGTTTTTGCCATGAAATGAAAAGGTTTACTTGTGAGAATGAAACAGTTTCTTTTTAAGAGGCTTAAGAAAATAAGCTCAGTGCCATTGTCAGGTCTGTAATAAGGTGACTTTTCTTCTTTCTTTTTGTATACTGATGTGTGTTATGATGTGTGTCCGTTTTTGTCCATTCAAGGATGAAAAGCAGCTCATTTCAATTTGATTTTAATCTCTTCTTGCTATTTAATAGCAATTTTCCGCTTTCCCCTCATATTATGTGGTTACCCCCTGACAAAAGAACCCCACCCCACGAGTTGCACATCACGACTTTATGACCAATTTTTAGTTTAACTCTTGACTTTCCACAGCGCTGTCCAACCATGAGGTGATTCTTTCATAACAGATCCATAGTGATATTTCTGCAGTCCAATTTTAATGTGCAAATAATTAAAATGTTATTCTTTCTTGTTGTTGTAAATCATAATATAGATATAAAAAATAAATATAAAAAAATCTGTCAATGGCACTTTTATGCAAATATTATGCAAAGTCTTTCTTAGAGTATATCAAGTATAAATGTTGAATGCTCCGTATTTCCATTAAAATAAATTTCTATATAAAATTATATAAATGATCGTCACTTCTTTTTTTCGCTTGGTGGCCTGTGTGACATATGTCTGACCAAAATCTCCTTTTTAGATCTGGAGTCATTAAGTCATTAACTAAGTCTGTCTCATCTTTGTCTTTGTGTTGTCCAGACTGGAAAATCATCAGTCAGTAAACTTCCCAAATTAATCTCAAGAGTCAGTAGTTTTAAGATGATCTTGGTGTCAAGAACAACTTAGCCTTGTTTGTTTCAACTGACAGCATTTCTAAGGCGAAAGCGTGAAATCTCTGATAAGCCACAGCCCTCTTGTTTCATTAATCACCTTCATCTGTGTCTGTGATGGGACAGAGTAGCTGTCCAGTCATGGGCTCGTCTGACAGCATAACCCAAATCCCCTCTGAGCACTCAAAGCCTCCTACTTCATTAGAAACATCTGCTTGTTTATTTGCCCTCACGTCTTTGTGTACGCCAGGTAGTGTGGCTGTATCTCACTCTCTCCTGTTCTCCTGTGTGTGTACTGGTCTGTGAGGTCGAACCAGCTCAGGTTTCCTGCGTGTGGGCGTCTGTGAACATTCCCCCCTGCGTCCGGCGCCACTGTGCGGCGGGATAATCGTCTGTTTTTCCCAGACACAAAGGCTCAACCCGTTGCCAGTGACACCCTGGTGTGAGTGTGTGTGCATTTCTGTGATGAGAGGGGGGCTGAAAAATACAAACAAACAAACAAACAAACCAAGATTAATATCATCAACATTAATAAACACCTGTATGTATTTATGAACTCCGTCACTCAGGTCGTGTTTTTCAAATAAGAAATATATTGGCACAATTCTAAGTCATCAATATAAACTTTTACGTTGAAATATAAATATCTTTGGCAGCTACCTTTTATTCTAAACAATGTAATTATGTCACAATTCACAATATTAAGATATCTATAATATGGTTATGGTGAAAAATGCCCCCCACCCGCTGAGATGGTTGGTGTGTGTGTCTTGTGTGTATTAATCTGTGTGTGAATTTGACCTGTTTACACACGGATTAATTTTTAAAGTAATCAAATGATATATGTGTCTAGGAAAATAATTTTTTCTTTATCTTATCAGTATGGCTTTTTTCCCCAACTAATGCCTCCTGAGATTAAAAATTGATTAACAATCTGTCTAAATTCCTCTAAAAGCAGTCCACTGTCACAAAACTTTCATTATTGATTAATCTGTCTGTTAGTTATTCCATCAATAGTTTAATCTATGAAGTGTTCATCACAACTTCGCAAAGCCAGGACCCCAAATCGCTCATTTTGTGTAAAATATTGACAGCAGATCCTCATTTTGCAGAATCTTATGTTGTGCATGTTTTATTCAAATCAATGCTAAAAATAGTTATTGATTTATTTTCAACTCTGTTATGTAGTTTCCAAGTCGGTTGTTCTCCGCAATCATCCTTTAGCTGGTTGTTGCATTTCTCAAAACTGAATTATTATAAATAGAGGAGGAATCACTTGAGATGCCTTCACTCTGTCACCTGCTGATGCTTTTATTTCGTGCTCACACCTTTCACAGGTATCACCCCAGCCGTACCACTCTGGTATTACCTGTTCATGCACTGTGGTTTGCTCAGCGGTGCCGTTAAGCCGCAGCATGTTTGTCTCACCAGACCGCCCAGGGATTTTGACTAACTGTCCGCCTGTCTTTGATAAACAAAAGGCTCGGGCTCTAATGCATTTTAGAGCCACTCTTGCCCCTCGGCTTTTATCAGCTTAGCCACGCTGCTTTAATCAGGCAGCCCCTGTTTGTGTTGTCCTGTGCATGTGTGTGTTTGTCTCAGAGCTGCTCTGTTCCCCTTCTTTGTCTCGTCAGGGCAGTGTCACCCAAAGAGGTTTACGATGGGGTTGAGGGAGCCACAGCTGAGTGGATTAATGGCCTGCATGTGTGTGTGTCCTGTAAGGAGGAAGGGGTCGTAGCAAGTGTGTGTATCTTTCAGCTGTTGCAAGGGTGTGTTTTTCTTTTTTTATACTCCACAGGTGGCCCGTGGGAAATGTGTACCGTTTGTGAGAAAAGCGAGACGTTGAGATTTTTAAGAAGTCAAGGAAGCTTCCATAGCAGAGGCCAAATTTCATGAAGTCTTCCAGGAGCTGCAAACTTCAGGAATAAATGATACGCCCCAGGCCCTGTGTAAATTTTACATAAATGGAAAAGAACTGTGGATTATTGCTGAGTTACTTAACTAATTATGATAATGTGAGTGAATTAATTCAAAACTTTTTTTTCGCTTATAAAAAAAAATTGTATATTTTTATGTAGGCGTACGGAGACTGTTAACAGGTGCATTCAAAGTACCACACAGACACATAATGGATTCAGTATAAATATTTAAAATACTTTATACAGGATAGAAATCTCTCAACACTCAAAACAAAACCATCCATTACAAAATCTTATAAAAGACCCCAGAGTCTGTATCAATCTCAGTATCAACCAGGAAAAAAGGTACAAAGACTTAATTTCAAATGTTGACAGAACAGTTCGACTCGTGAAACATTGCATGCAACTTTTCATTTGGACAGGAAGAGATTCTAAAGTATCTTAACAGTGAGGAGCCTCGTGTGCCTGCGGAAACCTTTTCGTGGAGTCGCATCGTTTCGTGAAGCAACTAAGATGCCAAGATTACGGCTCAGTAAGCGTTTCAGGATCCCTTCGTACAGGACAGCATAAGTGACAGGAACACGGGAATCGTACTTTTATTTACAAGCACAATTTTCACATCACTCTCGGAGAGCACTTGGCAATTTCTCATCATTGCAGTTAACATTTAGGACTATTGCACAAACTACAGCATTAAGACAAAAGGAAGTGAGTTATTTTCATGGGTGTTACTTGTTATCTTAAGAGTTGCTGTTTTTCTTCCCACCATCATATCACTCAGCCTTTGCCGAGGTTGATCAGTTTCATAAGGCCTTTGATGCTCTGTTGTTTTTTTTTTGTTTGTTTGTTTTTTTATCCTTTCTTTTTTCAAAACTGACTATGAATAGGTGTATCCAGCAGTGAGAAAGTCATACTTCAGACTTTAACAGTTTGAGTTTCCCTGTGGGTATAAGAGGTGATGTAACACTTGTGTATAAAACATTATCGCTGTGATTTATTACCAGTGTTGAGTGACAGTTCATGACTATACTATAAAAGGTGAGGTTATGACTCTGCTCTTGGAACCTCCTTCTATTTCAGTGTGTTGATTCTAATGGCACTAACGCTCAGACACTGCAACACTGTGGCAAAATCCACGCAAGCATGTCAACAATCAACTGCGGTTATACATTAGTGTATGAATAATGCAGAGAGGTAAAAGATGGTAAACACCGTTGTTACTATAGGTTTTGGTTTTCAAGAATAGTGCAGTGAGCTTCTCATCCAGTCAGCATTGAGGATACGGCGCCAGCTGGCTGGAAGTCAGTGGGTATCTTAGAGGGTTTTCACAGAGACAAAACACTTACACATGTAATCAGGGTTAGGGAAGGAGTTAGGGTCTGTTAGCTGGTGTGAATCAGTCTGCGGCTTAATTAGTAACCAGTTACAGTAATATTACATAGGAGTATCTCTTAACGCAGTCTATAATACAGTGTTTTGTGTGTATACATGTGTGTACACCTTGCTGGCAAGGCCCATGTTACATGATGTCCCATGTCCACTCTGTATCTAGGACACTACGAGGTTTAGTCATTGCCTCGGGATCTGTTTCAAATCTCATCCTCTCAGTGTCACCACCTCTTATTACATAATGAGAGCAGTAAAGAGAGATAAATTATATACTTTCATTCTAATCCCTTTTAATTTTCTTAATTGATTGTTTTATTTATTTATTTTTTCTCATTTGAAGGATCAGATCTTTTGTGAAAAGTGGCTCAGTCGCAATAAAGGGACAGTTCACAGTTCAAAAGGCCGCTCTGGAAGACCTCTCCAACGTCAGTGCGGCATTGAGAGGGGCCTTGAGTTCAGTCTGACTCTCTTTCCTTTTCTTTTCTCTTAGGTCCCTCAGCAGAGGGTCTTGAGTGCGCCTGAAGCACAGAGCAGAGTCTGCATGGGGTAGGGAGGGGGCGACACCACTTCCTCAACGACCTGTTCTGGTCGGAAGGTGAACGGCTGCAGCTGGACCTTCTTCTTGAGGATCTGTCCGATTCCCATGGAGGGGAACTTGCTGCGGTGTGTCGGGCTTTCGGGATCACTGCTGCCACTGTTAGAAGGAGGGCTGAATGCTGAGGTCGGGTTGAGGGGACTAAAGGCAGACTTAGGAGGGCTGAAAGCTGAGCTACCTGGGGGGCTTCCGATAGTGCTGGGGGGGCTGCCACTGGTGTCTGAGGAGCCGCACCAATCTGATGAGATGCTTTTCTTGGGCTGTGGGTTGACAATGAGGACAGGAGGACTGGGGATTGTGGCCTTTTTCAAGTAAGAGGAGTCAGGTTGGAAGGCAGAAACATGGCGGGGAGGGGACAGCGTGCCGTTAGTTAGCTTGTACCAGGGCGAAGTCGGGGCATCTTCGATTTGCTCTGCTTTGGCGAGGGAACCGAAGGAATGCATGCCAATTGGTGATGGTGCTGGCGGAGCAGGAATGTTGTGTTCTGGGCTCGTGTTGACTTGGGGGAGGGTGGCCAACCGCCTCCGCTGCTGAGGTGTGTTGGGAAAGAGAGGGTGGATCTCTAGATATTCCATCGATGATGACGCCACAGTGCCAGGTGGTGCCAGAGGTGAATTGCGATGGCCGCCAGTTATGGCACGCAAAAGACCTGAAGAAGAAATGAGAGACATTATAAAATTTTAGGAATGCTGCATTTTGACATTTGTTAAAGAAGCATTTATAACAGGAGTTTTTTTTCATAACCTCACTGAATTTAAATGTGAGAGCTGTAGCTTATCTGAAAATTTCTGGGTTGGTGTTCATGTGGCTAGATTTCACATGTCATGTCATGTTTATGGAAGTGAGAGGTGTGAAGACACATCTCTCACTTACATAAACTTCTGATACCAACACCCAGGCCTGAAGGTAGAAGAATCATCTGTCCTGATTTCATTCTTGTTAAGCCAAGCCTGTGCTGACATTGTGAACAGCCGATGGGCTTTTTCAATCACACTTGAATGAAGGAAAGGAGCTTAGGCCTTGGATTTGCCTCCAGGTCCTTGTCTGTCACTTGAAAGCTCCACTTTACAGAGCCTTTGCTGACAGTTTCTGACCACCTACCACTCTCTGTTAAAGGTGAATGAAGTGAATTTAATTCACAGAATTTCTGATCTCAAATCAGTTTAATATGGCCATTATTAAATTATTATAATCATGATTAATTACTACACTTTCTCAGTCACAAGGTAAATGAAATAAAATAAGGTGTTGGTGTGTTTGCCCTATGACTGGCTGACAACATGTCCAAGTTGTTTCCTCCCAAGCATGGATGGATGGATGGATGGATGGATGGATGGATGAACAGACAAACAATGGAAGCAGGGTGGATGGTTGGATGGTTGGATGGATGACTGGGTTACTACACGTGTGAAACAGGTCGTTGATGTACAAGAACATGCATGTTCAGTCAACCTACCCTGTATGAAGGTAAATAGAATAATCAAATGAGTTTGTTTTTTTTAAAGTTCAAGTTGGGGTTTTTTTGCAACTCCATCATATGAATTCTCACCTGTCCTGTGTTTCTTCTCTTTACTGGGCCCCTTGCTAACAGCCAGGTAGACGGGCGTCTGTTTGGGTGGGATGGTGAGCTTATCAACGTGCTTCCTCCACTGGGTCTGGAAGTATTCGTTTTTCTGCTTCTCTCCCTTCTTTTTCTCCTGGAACTGCATCTCCTGAGCAGAAACACAACAAAACAAATCACAATGCCACATTTCACAAAGCTGTTGTTGTATAACAAGATGTCAACACCTCATAACTCTTTCAAACCCCTCCATGCGCAGAAACTAAATTCAGGTGTCATGTGGAAACACTGAGATTCTGTGGAAATCTGCTCTCCTTACCCGGTACTCTTTAGAGAGTCTCTTCATTTTCTTGTTGAGCAGAAAGTAGACGGCCAAAGTGTGGCAAGCTCGGTTGGTGAGGACGGCGCTCAGCACTTCACTGTGCTTGTAGCCCATTTTCTCTGTCATATGCAGCAACACTGTGTGGTTTATTTCTTCAATGTGGATCCTGAACACAAAACAAAAGAGTTAATACTTTGTGTTGCATGACAGGGCATCTTGAAAGCATTTGATTTGAACCCAACAGCTTTCAAATGTGCGCGCGATTACCTGTTGAGGTACGGTGCCCCTGTGTTCTTGTTGGCCAGCTGTAGCCAGGAGTCAGCCATCACCTGATGGATATTGGGACGCTTGTTAGGATCCGGCTCAAGAAGCTTCTTCAGAAGACAGATGGCAGCTGAGACAGAGAGAGAGAAAATGGTTTTTAATGCACTGCTGTCGTCAAACCCCGCTCACTAGCCAGAATGGGAAATTTTCCAGTATTGAAACACATTTGTATAGATTTAATGTCAAGAACGTGGCAGCTCGCACAGTCAACAACCTTATGAAGCACTGAACAGGAGATATTCCAACATTGATCCGCCACTTTGAAAATAGTTTTCCTTGAATTGTTTGAGCAGAGCGCATATATGCATGACGCATAAGCCTGGACTTTATCCCTCTGCTTTCATTCTGCTGTTACCTAAGACAGATGAGGTGACATACCTGTGTCATTAGCTCGATTAACAGCTACTTACGTACACTGATTAAGCTGTGTCTTACTGTGCAATTTGGAAAACAACACTGTTGCATGCAAATGTGATATTTGCGTAATACCAGATCAATCAACCCCTATGCTGTTTTTTTCCTCATTGCTCACGTTTGGAGCAAATCCAAGGTAAACACGACTACAATGGTAAGCAATACTTACTAATACTATTTCAACAACTTCTGTAGAAGTCATATTTGAAAAGCAGCGATGATATATTTCCTGTTGTATTTCTGCCAAGGTCAACTGCTTTCCTTAGAAAACTTGCTTGTGTTGTTCTTGGCAGAGTTTCGCTTCAGTGGTAACTCTACTTATTATTTGAAAAGAAGTGTTACAGTCTTTTCTTTCTCTTTTTTATTCATTTATTTGTCTTACTTGGTTCACATTTAAAAAAATAAAATAAAATAAAATAGAAAATAAAAAACAGCCTTAACATTCTGAAACCAGACTTCTGCTGATCTTGTTCATTAAGGGGCAGTTGGGTAAGTTGCCAGTTGGGTAGCCAGACAAAAACCTCAGCAATGCTAATGAGGCTGCGGGGGCTTTTTTTGTGAGTCTGCTGTTTATTTACACCCACAAAGAGGGTTACTGGTAGTCTTTCCATCAATACACAGCAGCAGCTTTTCTCTGAATTTCAATCTGCCTTCCTCACGCCTCCTGGCAGACACCAGGGTTGTTTTCTTATTGCATTTTTAAATGTCAGCGTTCTTTCGTGTTCTCATATGGAGGGATGACCTGCAATTATCCATTCAACTTGATATGTGCATTCAGAAAAATAAATTAGTCTTTTGTAAGGTATGAGTTACAAGGTAAAAATTGAGGATTTGCAGTTGACCACAAAGGGATAATGTTCTTCTACAGGTGTACACCTGTGCATTTATTATTCACCTGTAGAGAGTGAAGGAGGTAGAGGATTCATCTCCTTGTCGACCATCTTCTGGTGCAGGGCTCGGAGACTGAAGGGCTCCACGGTAAACGGGAGAGTCCCCGTCAACATCGCGTACATATTCACACCACTGAGAGACCAAAATTTAAACATCAGGTCTGGATTGGCTCAGGTTGAAATAAATTAATTGATAAAAAAAATATGCAGATGATTGACAACAACTGATTCTTTAAAAAAAAAAATAATACAGAGAGTAGACTCACATGGACCAGACATCCACCTTTGGTCCGTATTTCTTCCTGGAGAGCAGCTCGGGGGCGGCGTAAGCTGGACTTCCACACTGGGTGCTGAACGGGTCTGAGTAGCCCAAGATGCCAGCGCAGTTACTGAGGCCAAAGTCTGAGGGACAGCAGAAGTGGGGTGAGTGTTGTTTCTGGGTTTATTACTGTCAGCTCGCCTCATCACAGTGTTGCACTCACAAACAGAGGTAGTTTACCACTATGGTGAGAGCTTGTAAGGGTTTATTTAATTGCTTTTAGCCCCTCACCACATGTCGGGCACTGTGAAATAACTCATCAAATCTTGTGTTTTATTATTAACTTCTTGGAGACTTCACTTTTTTTGCCCTTTGAGATTGTGTGTGAACAAAGGAAATCAACAACTGTGAGATACACACTGTAAATGTAAAAGTGTCTGAATTACCTATGAGCTTTATGTTGTCCTGCTCATCCAACAGCAGGTTTTCTATCTTCAGATCCCTGTAAGACAAAGAGAAAAAGGAGACATCAATGCCAGCAGAGTCTTTGTGTTTGCATTAGATCACTTATCTAAGCTGTTGTCATACAATGCACAAGTAAGACAGAGGTCAGTGGGGAGCCCCCACCCCCTTGGCGCCGCAATCCCTGACACATGCATACATAACCCTCCTAATGTGGGTCACACCGGCTGATTTTCAGGGTCTGTTGTGAGGCTGAAGATCCCTGTTCAGACTTAGAAATCCTGTTACACAGTCATTGACAGAAACTTAGTTCCCAGGCTCTCAGCGACAAACACTTGAACGTACTTCAGAACAGTTTATGGAATTTCCCTCTGAAATTTGATAAAGATACAGTCAGTGTGTTTTTCCCTGAAATCAAATCACACATTTTTTCATAATGGTATTTGCAGGACAAATGGTGCTGACATTTATGTTATTACAGTGCATGGAGAGCCTTTTTTCCCCTCCCTCTCTCTCTTTCAATTGCATTTGTTTTCTAGGAAATTCTCAGCCACTGTTTGAGAAACCCCTAAATCATCTCACTGCAGTTATTAAGTAGACAGATCTAGTTACTTATGGATTAACAGTAATATGCACAATAAAGACTTGGAGAAAGAGGATCATGTCTGACTCAGATCTTACAGTCAGTGTTAACCCAACAACAAAAGGATTTCTCAGCTATGGATGGCCAACTCTGTATTTTCTGAATGTTTAAATTAAATTGAAATGTGTGCATAGCTCTGTGATTTTTCTGCCTTTTTTTTTTTTTTTTTTTTGTGTTTTTCTAAAAAAAATATTTTTTACCTATGCACCACACCCGCCCTGTGTAGGTGCTCGACCGCCAGCACCAACTGCCGGATGTACTTCTGAGTCTCCCTCTCATCCAGGCGTTTCTTGTCATAGATGCGATTCATGAGGTTCCCGCCAGGACACAGCTCCATCACCAGGTAGTAGCTGTTCTCCGTCTCCAGGATATCCAGCAGCTGCGTGATGTTGGGGTGGCGAATCATTTGCTGAATGTGGCCCTCCCTCCGCAGGTTCTTGGTGACATACGAGTCCTTCTTGGCCTTCCGCTTGTCTATCACCTTTACCGCCACCTGGAGAATTTGAGACAGGATGTTTGGAGAGGAAGAGGATGAAGTGTGGGCGTTGTTTTAGAGACAGCAGCTGAAGTTTGACTCTGAGGCTGAGAAGAGAGTGGCGGTGCACTGCTGTGCCTTGAAGGGAGACTTCCGGGGGATTGTAGTGTAACAGGTGACGCGCTGCTCGGTCTCCGTTGCAGGGTCTTTAACTCGACACTGACCTCTCTCCCACAGCTGCCCCCAATGTGGGGCAACCCAGGCGCTACAGGGCCTTTAGAGCTGCTGGGGGGAGGTGTGTGTGTGTGTGTGTGTGTGTGTGTGTGTGTGTATGTGTGTATGTGTTGGAGGGGTTACTGAACCATCATAAACTAGGGAGAAAAGCAAATGTTACCCTATCTGTTGAGAAGGCGTCAAAGCCAAAAGGACAGTTGATATTCCCCCATTTGCCACAGAGTTTAGTCGCAGCTGAACACACATGAGAAGCTGTGACAAATGTGGAGTCCGGACTGAGGCTGCATGAATTAGGGCCCGCTCTGCGAAACATTTTCAGTTTCCAAGCAGACGTGCCCTTTTGTTTTTCTTTAATTACTCATCCCATTATCTTCTGTCTGTGCTTTCTGTTCATGTCTCATTGGAGAATAACCGCACAGAGCCGCCCCATAAAAGCAGAGGGAACATGTCCTTTACCTGAATGGCGAACACTTTGCTAATTACATTCGATAACACACCCATCTACTCTATTTCATCCTTTGCCCACATCTCCTTGTATCCCGTCTAGACTGAGTTCAAGAGCGTGGCTACCATATACAGCAAATCATTTCAAGGAGAAGCCACAGACATGGAAAGGCATGACGAGTGAAACTAATCACCACATCCATTAATGAAATGGTGAGGGCCAAAGTGGTTGTGCGTGTGTGTTCTCTTTCTTCTGTCCTTCAGCTTGTCTTCCTGTTTTACTTTCGCCCTTTTATCTTTGATAGTTGATTCACCTTTGAAAACCTTTTTACAGCTGCTAATTAAACTTGGCTGTGTGCACATTAGTGAGTCCATGAATAAGTGTGTGTGTTCACTAAGCTGCCATGATACAGTAATAGATGGCACATGTTTACGCCAAGCAGTGTGCATGAGAGAAGGGGTGAAGGGTATGTGCGGGGGGATGGGGCACTGTATTTACAGTAGGTTTGTCTATATGAGTAGACGGGGGGGTGGGGGGGGGGTGATTGGGGATGTAGAGGGGGAGGGGTGCACCCAGCCAGGGGGCTTCTGGGGGGATTCAGTTGTTTATCAGGCAACCCCTCAGACAGAAAAAGAGGGTGGGTGGGCAGGGGGGGTTTTGGAGGGGAAAGTGGGTTACAGACATGAAAAACACATGCATATGACCTCCTGGGCCCCCGGACCATGACAACACCATCTCTCACCTCCCCTCACTTTCATACCCCCAGCCCTTAAAACGCACACTCTCTCTCATCCCTGCATCCACATTGACTTTCTAATGATGCTAAAAAAGGGATCTGGGAGTCCTCTTATAACTCCTTTCCCCCTGACTGCCCTTTTGCTTGAATACACTCACTGCCCTCCACCCCCCTCCCATCGCCTGTTGGAGCCTGTATTCAAATGAATGAGATGGGAGAGCATGTGATGTGCTTGGTTTGGAGATTGCCAGTGTTTGCATCATCCTTAACAAAGAGAATGAGGGAAGGAGGGATGAGGAGAGGTGCGCTTTCCTCTCCCCCTCCAGCAACAGGATGGGAGGGGAGGGGGGGGGGGGCTCAAGATGAACTAATCTATAATATGATAAATTTGAATTTCAGTGTCACACACCCATGTTTTCTATTTATATACATATATACAAGCAGACGTGGTAATTGGTAGAAACATGAAGATGAAGGGGAGTGCTTGTTTTTCTAAAATGCAAATGTTCAGACTGCTCTTCAGAAGAAAAGAAAAAAAAAAAGCCTAGGGAGACAGAGAGACAAAGGCAACCAGTGGCCAATGGTTGCCCATATCAAAGCCCTGTGCTGGCGGAATCATAATGAGACTGAAGCTCATTTATCAACGACATGATTTCATATGCAAGTAGCAGCTCTGCTCTCTTATAGGCCGGCCAATTTCCCCCCTGTCCCTATCACAGACCTGCTGGCCCACAGCGGTGAGATCACCACCAGGAGCAGCAGCAGACAAAGCAGAGGTTTAACAAATGATCGGGCAGCACACACTCCTTCCCTGTCTGCAGTGTCTCTCCCACACACACACACACACACACACACACACACAAAGTAAATATTGGCAGCAGAAAACAGGTCCCGTTGTTCTTTTCCAACAGTGCGCATACAGGGCTCTGTCAGACCTGGACTGACTTGTACAAAATGCCCAAGTTTGTCCAAATAGCTCATACATGCGAAGCGTTGCCTTGCAGGAGAAAAGAATGCAATGCCATGCAGACATGACGGATGTGACAGCTGACACAGTCCAGTCGCACGAAATCTAAAACCACATCAGAGCATCTCCCGAAATGCCATTTGTTATCTTTAAAGGTTAAAACTCAGGCCATTGCATTCCAAACAACTTCGCCCCCCCCCCCCCCCCACACACACACACCTCTTCTCAGACAATTACAGCTGCAGGCACTTCATTAATTCTTCTGACATGCTTACCTTCTCCCCAGTCAAAGCGTGGAGACCTTCTCTAACTTTGGCGAAAGAGCCTTCTCCCAGCTTCCGCCCGATCAGGTAGTTCCCGACCCGTTTGGTGTGGTAGAAGTTCTTGAGGATGTCCGCGGCCGGACTGCATAAGGAGGCCGGGAGGATGTTCTCGTTGCCGGAGCTGTTTGCTGGGGTCTTGCCCTCGTATAACGCGTGGCTGTTGTCCACCACCATGTCGCTGTCCGCAACTGGCATCACAGCTCCCTTGTCAAGTGTCTCCTTTTAACAAGGGTGAGGAGAGGAGGAAAAAAAAAAAAAAAAGAAAACACCACGCAGCTCTGAGACCGGCAGGTATTAAACTCTTAACGTCCGGTAAAGTGCGTTAACTCCGGGCAGTCTGCGTCTCGCCCCTAATGACAAATTAAGGGAAGCCGGAGCTTGCGCCACCTGTTCATCCAAAGCGGGTGCTGAGCGCACTCAGCAGTTTCCGAGGAAAGTCTTCACTACTGTGTCAGCTCAGATTGAGATGACACACACACACACACACACACACACAAAAAAAAAATGTCAGACACGATCACAGGAAGTAATTAACTGACGCAACCCGTTTTAATACTTGTGGGTGTTAGTTTAAAAAAAAAAAGAAAAGAAAAAGCAAGAAGTGCGGCTCAGTCAGAGTTGGACTCTCCAAACACATGCGCCTCCCGAGGAGTCTGTGCGCAGGCAGCGTGTTTTGCAGTTTGAAGTGACTTTCCCGGTCATCTGGGTGGGCGTTACTTAGTGTGAATATGAGAAACACACACACACACACACACACACACACATGCACAGCCCCTTTCTCACGACTGTGGTAGTCTGGGTGGATTCAATCCAATCAGCGCATGCGGGCGGAGCGCAAGTGAGAACAAGGGGGACAACTCCGCCCGGCACCGCTGCCCCGCTGCTCGGCGTGGTGCGCTCAGACTGTACATGGCTGTGAACAAAGAAGACATTTGTAGCCAGAGCAGCAGAGACAACAACACCTTTACAGCGTAGTGCCCGTGTCGTCAATTTGGTCAGGTTAATTTCGAACCGTGCCAGGATAAATAAATACGAATACAAATGATCGCACCCAGGCCGGCCCCAGTCCGCTGTTCCACTGGCACAGAGGTGGACACGTTTGGCAAAGAATGGCCATAAATAGCCTAAATGTTTATGATGAATGGTCAGCTTCAGATAAAGACACGATAAAATCTGGCTGTTGTAATTCCCTCTTGGTTCTGTCGGCTGTGGCTGACCTTGTTGTGGCAGCAAATATTGCAAAGTTTTTGTCCAGCGACAGACAAAAGAGCATGTCCTGTCATGGATGGTGGTGTTCACTGGCCTAATTAACACGGGGTTCATCGCTCAAAGGAGGACACCTGCAGGGAGGGGCAACAGTTTGAGGCAAATTTTCATCCAGTATTTGGATTCAGCTCAGGTTTGTCTGGTCTAACGTAAATGTATTGCAGGTTTTCCTGCACATTGATCTTGCACCTTGAACCAAAATGCAGAAACAACACGATCACATGATGAAATGTTGTAAAAAAAAAATAAAATAAATAGCAATGCAATAAACAACTGTGTGACCCGTGAGAGCTGCTGATTCAACTCTGTCGTGTGTTATTAAGATGCATTTTGTGGTTTTACTATCAGGTTTAATTATATGTACAGATGTGCCCTGTTTTTAGCTGGATTCTTGGAGGGAGTGAGAAGAATAGCTACATTCACGTACATGAAATTTTACTTGCCTGCTGGACCATGCTTTCTAGACACTTAAACACACACCCAGACATGGAACCAAACGTGTAAGCATACCACCACCTATTGGAGGTATGTTATACTACAGGAACATACACTTTCCTCAAGTCCAGACATTGGTGAGCTTGGAACCGCTGGCCATTTTTCTTTAGCCTGATATTATGTAATTTTTATAGTTAAATTATGACTTCAAGCACAAAGTCATTGCATTGTGCCCTGCCATCTAATACAGGCCTCTAAAATAAGGACAGGCCTTCTTGTAATCAGCCATAAAGGCGATCTTAGCAGCAATTTTAATGACTTTGAAGAGCTTTTCAAAATTACGTAGCACAAATAAATTTCGTGCTCTAAATTTCTAGAAAGGTGATACACCTGTTAGGGAATATTTCTTATATAATCCTCAACTTTGAGATGCATTATCTTCACCCCAGAAATATCAGATGAAAGTAATTAATTTCAAATTTGGCCCCAATTTATCATTGCCGTATCCTTACATAGACATGTGGGCTGGCTTGCATGTTTCTTTGTGTGTGTGTGTGTGTGTGTGTGTGTGTGTGTGTGTGTGTGTGTGTGACAAGACACCCTGTCCAAATGTTAGAGGGTAGTATTTCATTATTTGTATGTCAGATTAAATGTGTTAATTCGTCAGAAGCAAAGCAGCATTTTGAGCCACTTCCACTTTTTTTCTACATTACTTCTGCTGTCTAAACATTTTTCATGTTGTTTGTTAAATGTTAACGTGTCTTTTAATAAAATAAAATAAAATAAAATAAAACAGTGCCATCACCTCTGACGTGAGCCGGCCGCCCAGTGGACAGAACCCGGAACTACAGAATTCAATCCCATCATGCATTGCCGCACCCGCCGACCCCGACAGCTACCGATGCTAGGCTAACCGCCGTTTAGCTACCGGGAGCGGACATGTTGTACCGACCCTTCCTTGGATAAACATCGATGTAAGCGGGGAATCGGGAGCTAAGAGGGGGGAAGGCTGCGAGCGCTGGGCAACCATGGACGCCGTCAACGCCTTCAACCAGGAGGTAAGCCGCCTCCGGGGCTCGCCCAGACGCCAAACCCGCCGAGCCAGGCGGTGCTGGTCATGGTGCTGTGCTGCACCGGAGCTAGTCGTGCAGGACCGAGCCGCGGGCCTGCTCACACTGCTAGCCGGACATGTCCGTCTTATCTGGCTACAGGGCTAGCCCGAGTTAGCGTGCGTGCTGCAGGTCCGCCGAGCACACATATATATATTCTTTTTTTAAGGTCGTTTGTGGAAGAGATCGAGGGATTTTTGTGCACAGTAGGAAGCTAAACACAACGTTAGCCAATCAACATCGGCCCTCAGCAGTAATGTTGGCCATTGGCAGTGTGGTGACTAACGCTGGTGTTGATAAACGTGCTACCCAGCAGGCACTACCGTGGTGTTATTGTCACACTGCCTCAATAAAATGCACAGTCAAGTCGGTGGAAGACCACTGGGACAAGATGTTGACACAGAAAAGTCCGGTCGATGCACAGGTCTCAGTGTTTACTCCTTTTTCTGCTGATGGCCCATTTGAGTTATCCTGGCTGTGGCTCGTACAGGCGATCGACCACATAGACAGGTTGGAAAAACACAAATCCGTAACACAGTTACAGGTATCTGGCTCGTCCTGATCCTTGTTTACTGCACCAAATCATGAGCACTCTCGAGTGTTTCCTGAAAAGTCTTTTGCAGTTTCGACATATTCATCTCTCTCAGACACCGAAAGTAGTTGCTTTTTTTTTCCTCCATGCAATTCATTGTTAGTTGAGAAAAAAAAAGTGACATATGTGTGCACATCCCTGCAAACACCTATTTAAAAAAAGCTGTCTAAACGAGAATCTTTCACATCAGTTCAGTCTAAGCAATGTAATGACTATATTCACTTCACAGCTGTCAGGCTGCACACAGCCAACAGCCATTGATTCTGTACAGTTTATTTCTCATTTCTACGCACCATCTGAGCTGTATCTTGGTATTATATATGATAAGAGCTATGCAGCTGTGTGTTGAACTGTTGGATCTTCTCCTCGAAGGATCTAAAATTTGGTTTCATTAAAGCAGGCCCTGGTTTGGCTTGGCTCCTCATGAAGGATTTAATGCAATTTGCAAACAGCTGCAGCACATCTTACTGAAATGCCAGAGCATTCAGCCCCAGGCCTACAGCAGAGCATAATGAAGAATAAAACACTCTGACAAAATGGGAATTGACAAAGAAAAATCAATAAACAATCACAGTGTCACTTTTCCGATCAACCAGTGAAAGGTTTGCCGAGTAAATAAATCACATCATTACTGATAACTTATTGAATAACGAAACATCTGTAAAAGACTGAGACTTAGAGTTCATAGGATCAGTTCTACAACTCATTGCATTGTTGAGCTTGTCGTGTAAATGTCTTTGGTATTGGAAGACACATGATGGGGGAGATTAAAAAAAAAAACAATGGAGAGTAAGGGATTTCTGTCAGCTCTAAAACACTTACCAAGCCATTGCACCAGTGCTGCCCTCTCTGTCTTTTTTAATTCTGTCTAAAGGCTATGCTTGTTTCACTGATCTATTATCTCTCTCTACGTCTAGTTGTTCTCACTGATGGACTCCAAGCCCCCAATCTCTCGGGCAAAGATGATCTCCATCACCAAATCAGCCATCAAAGCTATGAAAGTAAAAATGAGTTTGGCATTCCCTTATTCCAGAGCTATTTGTTTGTCTGTCTGCGCTGTGTTCTCTGTATTTCTAAAATGATATCTCTTATTTGACCACTTCATCTTAATATGATTTCTTTCTTCTCTCTCAGCTCTACAAACATGTGGTCCAGATTGTTGAAAAATTTATCAAGAAGGTGAGACAAAAGGTTTAACTCTTTGTATCACTTCACTAAATTTGTATACATTTTGTATATAAAATCTTTTTTTCTCCTACTTTTCCCAGTGTAAGCCTGAGTATAAGGTAGCAGGCCTGTATGTGGTGGATTCCATTGTTAGGCAGTCCAGACACCAGTTTGGACCAGATAAGGATGTGTTTGGTCCAAGGTTTACCAAAAACATTACGGGGACCTTTGAGAACCTCTGCCTTTGCCCTGTCGAGGACAGGGTAAGAACATGACCTGGCTGACAATTTGCTGTAAAATTGCTGACTGTTATTCCATCTCCGACACCATTTTCTTTGGTACCTTATTCTCCTTTGTAGAGTAAGATCGTGCGAGTGTTGAACCTGTGGCAGAAGAATGGGGTGTTCAAGATAGAGGTTATTCAGCCCCTCTTGGACATGGCTGCTGGTTCCAGCAGTGCTGCTGCACCCTATACAGGCACAGATGAATCAGGTAAAAAATAGTGTGATTATGTGCATGATGTTGTAATTATTGTAAGGCCATGGTGTTGTTTTTAAGTACAGACACAACTTGAATAGGGTTGTCAAAAAAAGTATTTACAATTATATTACAATGGGTACTAGTTGAGTAGCCCCCTGACTCTTGGGTTGGTGGTTTGATCCTCAGCTCTACAGAATCCAGGTCAGAAATGAGGAATGCGATCTGCAATGAATGAAATACATGCGTGTGATGATCCAACATGGTAGCAGCCAAAAGACTTAATTTACAGTTATGTTGCAAAAAACAATGTAGTATTGATATAATGAAGCATTATTGGGTGATATTGGTATTAAATGCTTCTGTTTGCCACACATTTTAAAACTCTTCTCTCATCCATCAGGTTCTTCTCCACCTCCAGCCAAAGAGCCAGTTACAGCAGTAACGGCAAACTCCACCATGACGTCTGCTGCTCAGCTGCAAAACTCTGATGCCTTTGCTGCTGTGGCGCAGCTCTTCCAGTCCTCACAGGGTCAGCAGGTGAGTTTGTACTAATGTGAATGAACCTTATCTCAGACCTCAGTCGTGTTCTTTGTATTCCATTCCTTTTGTTGCTCATTTCGTAGACTATAACTAACAAATAAATCACTGCCGTTCGCAGCTTCAACAGATGCTCCAGAACTTTCAGCAGCAGCCATTGAAGCCTGAGGCCAACACTCAGCCTCCTCTCCATGCTAGCCAAACACAACTACAGAACATCACAGCTGGTCTCAGTATGGTGACCTCACAACCCCCACTGCCAACCCAACCCACTCACACCACCATGCAGAAAACAGCCTTTGACAAGGTGAGAGTATGTTTTTGTTTTTGCATATGTGATCAGAAAGGATTAATTCTTTGCAACATGATTGAGATTGGGCACTGTTATCATATTTTATAACAGTATGAGGAAGGTAAAGTGCAAATCTGCCTTATCACAAATGACCTAATTTGTGTATTCTTTACATTTGATTGTCCTTTTCTCTCATAGAAATTACTTGACCGTTTCGACTATGATGATGAACCAGAAGTTGGAGAAGAGACAAAGAAAGAAGACACTTCATCACAGCCCTCCTTGTAAGCTCTTGAATCACTACATATGGTGCAGCATATCTGATGCCAAAAACTGGTAGATTTATCTTTTCTTAGAAATGAAATAGCCGTGAAGCTGATGGTGTATTTTTATCATCACAGTATGCAGCAGCCTCCAGCCTTCCCACAGCATGGGGAGCACTTTAAGCCACCAGTGATTAACATGTCGCAAGACCTCTCACAGCAGGTAGTAAGAACAAAATTTCATATTTTAAAAAAGCTGATGTTTCCTGATAGGTCTATTCTTCCATTTCTTTGTTTCAGCAATGTTTTCTTTTTTTCATATATTTGCTTAACTTTAAAAAAAATGCTATCAAATCAATGTTTGCAGTTTTTTTTTCAGAGGGGTTACGTAACACATGTACTATTAAAAGTACATTACTTGCTCTTCATTTGTGAAGCCCAACACCTTTAGAAAAATGTGACATGCGGGACATTTTGGAAATACTGATGTGCACAGTACTTACCGTAGCTGTCATTCACAGGTTCCTCTCCCTCCTAATGGCCAGCTCCAGGCCTATGGTTTACCGCCAGGACAAAATTTCCCAGTTTTGATTCAACCTATGGGGCATGCTCTGGCAGGGCAGCACCTCCCTGGTTCTACTGGGCATCCGGGCTTCCCAGTGGTATATTCTCCATTCAATGCTGCCCAGCAACAACAGGTAGATGAAAATTTTCTGTTGAAATTACATTCTGATAACAGAAATCTGTATAAACGGTTACTGAGCTGAAAGAGCTGTTTTCTGTCACATGTCATTTATTTGGCAGTCATATAGGTGAACACATCACCAAATCATAATTGTGCTTTTCTTCATACTTTATAAGGATATGTCAATGGATGTTGACCGTTCAACTATGAGGGATGGCAGGCATGGTCAGAGGTCACACTCTGGTTCCAGGTGAGCTTTTCTAATGTCTTAGTCTTCTCAGTCTAGGATCCCTCTTCTATGCTGGAATTTGTCCTTTTCCATTTATTTTGCATTATGCCAAATGTCAAACGTTCATTTGCACTTAAGGGAATTGCCTTTCTTTTTTTTTTTTTCCTTCTTTTTTTTTACTTCAGGTCTCCAAAGCGGAGGAGGTCACGATCAAATTCCCGAACACGGCGGTCCAGGCACAGGCGATCCCGCTCACGCTCCAGAGACCGCCGTCACCATTCCCCGCGCTCGCGCTCTCAGGAACGCATGGACAGAGAGAAAGAGAGAGAGCGACGTCAGAAAGGCCTCCCACCACCCAAGAGCGAGATGCTAAGCAGTGAGTCACAACGTGATTATAGTCATAGCTATTCAAGTAATTAGCACCTGAAATGATCTGTTAGGTTTGCCATTGGATGGCATCATAGGGGTTTCAAAAACAAAGCTAGGAACCCACTGACATCAAGTATCTTTTGTTCATGGTACCTTTTTACTTTCCTTTTCAGTTTGCAGTACAACTCTGTGGGTGGGCCAGCTGGACAAAAGAACCCAACAGCAAGATGTTGCCTGTTTACTGGAGGAGTTTGGGCAGATAGAATCCATCAATGTAAGTGGAGTCGTAATTTTCACTGAGCCAGCTGTGAATACGTTCTGTCGTTTGTATCAGCAAATTTACTCATCTATATGAAGGATGAGTGCTTTTTTGTGTCCTATTGTATCCTTATAACACATTTTCACACTGTACGTAGTATTTTTTTGTATTTCATGCAATCTACTGTATAAACTATTTTTTGTTGTTTTTTTTGACACCTATATTTAGTAACATACTAACAAAGCTTTCCCCAATGTGGCAGTAATGATAGTGAGTCCAAACAAGTCTGGGAGCTCAATGAAAATCTCATTTTGATTTTGCTCATCTATTTGTTTGCCCTCTCTTTAGATGATCCCTCCACGTGGCTGTGCCTATATTGTCATGATACACAGGCAAGATGCCTTCAGGGCTTTACAGAAGCTTAGTAGAGGATCTTACAAAGTTAACCAGAAAGCCATCAAGGTGAGTGAGCCACATAAGTTGCTCGTCCCTGAAATACTACTGCAACGAAGTACCACTGTATTTTTGGAGAAGGCACATTTTCACATTATTGTAAAACAATGTCAAACAAGAAGTCACCACCTGAAAGAGAAGAGCTGAGAAATGTTGTCTTTTTTGTCCCGTCCCTTCCAAGATTGCTTGGGCTCTGAACAAGGGTATAAAAGCTGAGTTCAAACAGTACTGGGATGTGGACCTGGGTGTCACCTACATACCCTGGTCTAAAATCAGAGAAGATCAGTTGGATGAGCTAAAAGAAGGAGGAATACTAGATGTAGACACCTTATCCCCAGGTAAAAACTCTGACCAGAGCAAACATAAATCCAATTCAGTGTAAACTATAATCAAATTGCTTTTTCACTCTGAACTGTTGTCTCTCCCAGAGTGGAGTGGAGTGAGGAAGACTCTAGACCACCCAGAGGAACTGACCCACAATGGCCGGTCAGAGCCACAGCAGCCCGAGGAGACACAGCTGTTACCTGTGCCTGCTGGATCTGCTCCTCCTGCACAGGTGATTAGCAAAAACTGCAGGCTGTAACCAGTATTCCAAGCTCTTATTGTTGATCTGTAATTGGTACAAAGGAAAATATTGTTGACAACAGATCATTCATGATTAATGTAAGTGGGCATAACATTTAAATCATTACAAACCAACATAACATCTAGTCCATACCTACATTAAAACAGGTGAGATGCCTTGGATAAAATTATGCACTAATATGTCTCTGCAGTGTAACAGTGAGAGGTGCAATACATAACTTTCTCACTTGACATCTGTAGTAAATCTCTCATTTCAGGTTCCCCCACTGCAGCAGCCAATGGTTGGTGTGGGTTCTCTCCAGCCTCCTGTCTTTCCTGGTCCCATAGGCATGCCTCCACCTTCTTTCCCCCCAGGTGTCCCACCGCCTCCTTTCATAAGACCTGGCTTCAATCCAATGCAGATGCCTCCAGGTAATGCCTCCTAGCATTCGCCATCAAACAAGTTCTCAATGGCTCTCATTTGGTTGCCTTCTCTCACGCAGTTTTTCTGGAATCCAGGTTTAGCTACTAGCTGTCGTTAATTCTGTTTGACCTACATTGTACATGATTTGCATGATGATATATTGTTTCATTTAGTCTGTTCTGTCAGCTTTTGACAAATGAACAAAGACTTGAAACCATTAAGTGACAAGCTAACTCATTTCAACCCTCCTGTCGCAGGTTTCCCTCCTCCAGGGGCAATGCCTCTAGTTCCCCCACTATCTTCCAAAGGTGGAGTTGAGGACCCACCTCTGGACCCAACAGGCCTGGGCAACAGGAAAAATGACGAAGTGCCAGAAGGTCCCAACATCTTCAACAACCAGATGGGAGCTATGGGTCAGTCCGTCTTTCTCCACTCACTTTTTCACTGAGTGATTTGTAGTTTCTCCATCTGTTTTGAAAAAACTGTCTGGTTAAATTTGGCCTTTGAAACTATGGCAATCTGTCATCACTTAAAAGAATCATTCATTTGAGGTTTAGGGTGAGATTTTCTATTGGTGTCATTGTAATAATCAATGAGATGTTACATTGATTAATGATTAATAAAAACTTCATTTTGTATTTGTTTTCCCATCAGGTAACCAAGTTGGCGTACCCACAGGTGCTCCGCCAGGCGCTCTTTCAGGTATACCTCCAGCTGGACCTCCAGGTGCTCTTGCAGGGGGTCACCCAGGAAATATCCAACCCCCGTCTGGTGGTCTGCTTGGTGCACGGCCCGGTATAATCCCACTCCAACGTCCTCCTGTTCCCCCACTACCACACATGCAGCGCTTCCCTCCACCCCACGTGACAAGACCCCCCCATCCCAACATGCCCCCTATGCCGCCACAGATGATGCCCAGAGGACCACATCCTCAAATGATGCACCATGAGACCCCTCCACCTAAAGGAGGCTTTGGGATACCCCCTCCCCACAATATGAGGGCCCCTTTCCCTCCACACGGGCATGGACCTCCTCCTCAAGGTCCTCCACCTCCTTTTATCAGACCAGCAGGTCCTCGTGGCCTGGAAGGCCCTGAAGAAATGGATGGACGATCATTCAGGGGAGACAGACCTGGTTTCAGGGACCGTGAGCCAGAGAGGGATAGGGAGAGGGACAGGGATAGGGAATGGGATCGGGACCGGGAGCGAGATAGAGAAAGGGACAGAGGTTTTGGTGGTGTAAGGCGCTCATTTGGTGACGGAGGGAGAGGAGGAGTTGGTGGTGATAGAATGGATTCAAGGGACAGGCTCGGAGGCTGGCAAGAGGACAGCGGCAATCATCGGGGAGGAGGATGGGACCGGGATCGGGACCGTGATCGAGACAGAGACAGGCGGGACTGGAGAGAGAGGCGAAGTAGTCTAGACACCGACAGGGAGAGAGGGAGGGGTGACGATGGGGAGAGAGAGCATGGACGGGGGGAGGGAGGAGAAAGGGGAAGGGTAGAGGGTGGGGGTCGAGATAGAGGGAGAGGAGCTGACGGAAAAGAAGGGGACCGGCCGCGGCGGTCTGAACGGCGAGAGAGGACCACACGATGGGACAGAGATGATCGACTGGCCGAGTTGGAAAACATGGACAAATTCCGGACTGCTACCATCATGGAGCAACCCTCTGTGACTGCTGTGGTTACTGTGGAAACCAATAAAGAAAGTGTGGAAACTTCTCAAAAGGCAAAATCAGAACTTGTACCTTCAGCCCCAGAGGTAGATAGTGCCACAGGACAGCAGACGTCCTCTGAGCCCTTACCCTCTGCTCAAAACGCACCCACAGAAACAAAAGAGGAAGCAGCATCATAGTCTGGCTCACTGATCCCCCAGACAAGACCGTTGTGAACCACTGAAAGATGACAAAGATGTTTTGTCACCATGATATCCAACCTCAATTCCTGGCAGATGAATACTAACTAGCCACAGTTTGTATATCGTTGGTAACTTCTGGAAAGTAAAAAATTTCTTGACAACAACAAACACCTCCCACATATGTTGTCAAACATAGAACTTTTTTTTTATGGTTTTATTTTGTATCTATGTCTCAAAACACACAACCACAAGAAAATCCATTTGGAAAAATTGCTGTCGCAAAATATTGGTTGTCACCTCTAGTTTTTTTTCCTTTCTGACTTCTAAGAGTGAATGGGGTGCCTGCATGGTAACTTGTCTCTGTCCATCTAAGATAAATGTGATCACAGTCCACAATGTTCCAAGTTCATTAGCAGACGAATTGAGAAATCAGTGGCACAGATTTATTTTAACGTCATGGCCTTATCTGTGTGATAACTTGCTCTCCACAGCAAGGTATCTATATTAATTTTAACATATTTTCTTTTAATTTTGCCAAACTACCATGTCAAGCATTGCAAATTTATCATAATAGAAGCACCATTAATTGTTATTTGGTTTTGTCATCTCATCTTGGGCAAAGCTTTGGAAGGACTATTGTGGCCTTAAAATCCAGTGAACTTGCTTGTAGGTTTTTATTTTATTATTATTATTTTTTGGTGGATTGTGGGGGTAAATTACACTGAATATTCTACAACACTCAGTCCAGTAATTGATGGATCTGTGACAAGTGCAAAGTAACTGGCCTATTCCCAATGTCCTTTAAAATTCACTCAGAAAATGTGGTTTTATTTAAGTTTAGGTCAGGTTTTTAATAATTCCATTGGTACTGAGACATAAAAACACATAAGCTGAACTTTTTACAAGGATCCAGTCTGAATCTTTCTTTGTTTTTTTGGGGGGTATGATTTTATTTTATTTAAAAAAAAATTTCCTGATAAATGGAATTAGAGCTAATTCCTTGAGGGGGAAAAGGTATTTTCATTCTAATGTAACTTAGAAAAAATGAGTATCTCACATTCTTCATCTGCTGTACCTACTTGTGCCACTTTATAGGAAATTTGTCACAAAAATATTTTAGTCATATTGTTTGGTTACAAAAATATTGTAGCATTGTAGATGCTGAAAACCAAGGACTTTTGAGAAGAAAAATTCTCCTTTCCTTAGACAATTTCAGTAATAGGCTAACAGGTGTTTCAGATTCAACATTTAAAGAATGAAAAAGGGGATGTCCAGGTTGGTTTTCTGGTTTTTGTTTCAGAAGTTGGAGTGATCCAGACAAATAGACATTGCTGTGCATCCATTTTCAAATAAATTAACTCATACCCACATGAACAGCTGTTTAAAAACTTCAAGATTCTCAGCTTGATATCTGTTAAATGTTTGACAATGACATTTTTTTCAAAACTAACATTAACATGAAGTCAAAAAAATCCTCTGGAAATTATCTGACATGTACTCTTAGTAATGTTTTTTTTCTACTGTTCCACTTTCACACTCCTGCAAAAAGGTGTATGTTTTAATTTTTTTCAGTGAAATGAACAAAGCTGGACCTTTCGTAGGTCCAATACAGGAAAATCTGACACGTTAATTTTCAAAGTACTCCACGAAAAGTGTGCAAAAATTCAGGTGCCACCTTGGTTTTTGAGCATTTTGTATAAATACAATTTAGCAGCAGGTTCGTTAAGCTTTATGTTTATGGGGGTCTTTTCTTTGTGTAAGGAAAGGGTTGGGGGGGATCTTGAATTGGACAAAAGAGCCAGATTATATTTTAGACTCTTCTGCAATATCTCTAACATATGTCAGTCAAAATCATAAATGACTTTTGTCCACAAGAATGCAACGTAAAACCCTGTGAATTATTATTATTTTTTTTTTTATAAACACAAGTTGGTTGTCAGTTTCACTGAAGACTCTGTATCTGATATTAGGTTGTCAGCGTCTGAATCTCAAATTCTGCAAGCCCAACCTTTGTTCTTGAATTATTCTCACACGAAGGCACTGAGGGCAAAACGTAAATGTTGAAATGAATAGTGTCGTTTGGAACACATTGCTGTAAATATGCTTGTATTAATGACACTTCTATAGCGTCATGGTAACTGTTGTTTATAATCTGTGATTCGTTTATCAGAGAGAAACAGGCTGACTTGGAAGGAATAACAGAGGCCCTTTGCTTTAATGTTTTTAACTCCTCATGGTTTGAAAGTTGACATATGTTTCTATGATTTGTTAAAAAGACATGGACATAAAAATTGTCAATATTTCAACCATAGGAAATTGTTTTTAATAAACTATTTTTTTACCAAATCAGTTTGCTTATTTGGATTATATTCTGTTTTAAACCACACTGAACATGAAATGCCACGTGTGATATTTCCTGGGATTTTGAATAATTCAGTCAATGCTTACATGCCTACCATTCAATACCCATACTGTAGGTAAGATTTGTTTTTATTTTTTGTACATCCCCAGAATAAAAAAAAAAAATAAAAAAATGGGACAAACACATTTGCACGTCACATTTCTCTTCTCCTCCAAGACTCCCATTCAGAGAACGCTTCGAATTAGCTCTACCGAATTAGTGGTTTACTGATAAGCACATAAACATGCGTTAAACACATCATTTGTGAGTATTAGCCATCAAAGAAATTCATCAAGTGATTTTTTTTTTTAATGAATTAATAAATATAAAAATATATCTTATTTTCTGTTCCGTCATTTACGGACCACCCGCTTAATGAGCTGAGCTCTTATGTCATAGCCAGTAGCCAATCACAATTGGTCCGCTGTGCCGCTTTTCATTCCGATTGGCTGTTTCGCGTTATGGGTCCGCCCATCGAGGACATATGGTTTGTGTGCCTCCTGTGGGTCACACGGCGAGAAGCTTGTCTTCGCTAACTGCCGCAAAAATGCAAAAAGCTGTCTGCGTGCTGAAGGGAGCCGGAGAGACCACCGGGACGGTGTACTTTGAGCAGGAGGTAAGACCTGCAGCTTTGTCTGTTTTCAAACGAAGCCGTGTGCAGGCAGTTAGTGATTTAACACGTGTTTTTATTTGTTTGTTTGTTTATTTTAAAGAAAAACACCCGGAGAGTTTCAGCCGTGACGTTAGCGCTCCGAAGCTAAGCTAGCTAAGTTCGCCATTCGCAAGCTAGGAGTTTGATCGAGTTAGGTCAGGTTTTAAAGAAGCTAGCTATCCCTTTAGCTCTGAACGATAAGGCATCGGGTTAGATCTGATTATCATTTTTTATAAATCTGACCGTATCATGCTCGTTTGCATTTGCAGTCGACCGGCGTGCACATTTTTACAACGTGCAACTTGACGCTGGCTGAGACGTTACAGATCGACAATTATCGGGAAACGTCGCAGTTCCTCATTAGAAATTAGGTGAGGGGTTTGTCGCTGAAGTGGTAACCTTTGGACGTGTAAAGGCCCCCGTTTGTTAATGATCAACGCTGAATGTGTTTGAAAATGCCAGTTGCATAAGTTTTAGTCGGTGCAGGGTGAGTTTTTGGCAGATAGGAAGCACCTTCAGTCTGCAGGTGCTCTGCAGACCCAGAATGATGCAACATTAATGGTTGTCAGTAGTAAAATAAATAAATAAAAATGATCCAACCCTGACCCCTGAATTTTCTTTTTGCTGAGTCACTGTGTGTCCTCCTTGTTGCCATATTGGCCTCGTTGCTGACAGTAAAACAGATTCATCCAAGGCGAAATAAGATGACTAAGCTACATTTCGAAACATCAAGTGCATCCAATTTTGATGATGCTATTATATTCTTGCATATTAAGTCTCCCTCTAAATCGCTGCAATACATAATTTTTAGTTTCTATTTATTTTCTCAGTAACAATTAAATGCATGTTTAACAACATTTAAAATTAGCAGGGGATAAGAATAACCTATCTGCATGTGAAAATCCCTTATTTATTTCAGCCCAGTGTCCTTTAAGCCACCTGGTTTAGACAGCTCTCTTTTGTGTCCCTGTAGGTTCTGTATTTATGAGCTGTGCTGTCCTTGTGTTATGTGTTAGAATGACTCAGCCCCTGTGAAGGTAACGGGAGAAATCAAAGGTCTTACTCCTGGTGACCATGGATTCCACGTCCATGCTTTTGGAGACAACACCAACGGTAAGTCTTGGAAGTCTTGAAAATGTAAAACCATCAGGTTTGTAAACTTAGTTTGTGCACACTCAGGCTGAATTATCTTTCACAGGGTGCATCAGTGCAGGACCTCACTTCAATCCCCACAACAAGAATCATGCTGGTCCCAATGATGAAGAGAGGTGAGTCCAACTTGAGAGAAGTGTAGTCAGGTCAGATCTATCGGCATGCATTTCACTAAATGTGAATGTGGGGGGTAGATGAGTAATGTTCTGCTACAACTCTTTAATTGTTGTTGACTATGATGTTGTTGTGCCCCTGAAAGCAAGGTGAAAATTGTGTGTATTTTTACTCTCTGGATGGAACTAAAAGTCCAGTCTGTCATCATCCTTTCTGAAGTAAATTATTTACATCACTATAAAAGGATTAATTGTTTTTCTTGGAGCAGAGAATATTTGCATGGTGGTTTGGGAGTGATCCAATGGGAAAACTAGACAAAGCAGTCCGTCCCCTAATGCCTTGTCTTGAATCAATGATGTTTTTAAAAAGGTCTAGATGTGAAAATGTTTTAGTTGACATTGTAAGGTCATGCATGTTGGCATTTTGTGACTTTTTTTTTTTTTTTTTGCTGGGGTGGGCATAGGCATGTTGGCGACCTTGGGAATGTGATTGCAGGACAAGATAATGTTGCCAAGATAAACATTATTGACAAGATGATCACCCTCAGAGGTCCCTACTCCATCATTGGCCGAACCATGGTGGTAAGGACATTCATTATTGAATTGAATTATTTGTTTTTTTTTTAAATAGTTATTCCAATATTTCACTCAAGGAAAAGTACCACACTAAAACTGTTTGGTTTGGATTCATGAGACTAGCCTCAGGCTTATGTGGCGCACTAGAGGAACAAAAGCCTGCATGATGCCACACCTTACAAACTGAGGCTATGAACTGTTGGTGACGTCTGATTTCTTCTTTTTAGATCCACGAGAAGGCAGATGACCTGGGAAAAGGAGGCAATGAAGAGAGTCTAAAGACAGGCAATGCTGGTGGACGTCTGGCCTGCGGAGTCATTGGCATTACCCAGTAAACAATGACCAGAACTCAAAGCACTGGAAATAGCTTTCCCCATAGCACTTAATAAGACCAATATAGTTACTTGATGTGACACTTTGTCCTTTTTCAATACTCTGTGGCTTTTATTGTCTAGTCAAGAGTAGCTGAGCTGTGCTTTATCCTCTTCTTTTGTCCTTACAATTGTATGGATGGATTTGTGTCTGCAGACTAGTTTTGGTCCCAGAGAATTGGTTATGCACAAGTAATAAATGGATGTATACAATTGACAAAGTTGACCAATAAATTGTCAGTTCATGCGAAAGGTTTGTGACAATTTGGCTAGTTTACATGTAGATGGTTGACAGTCCAAATGGAAAAATCTGTCTGACATTAGGCCGCTGCATGTTTTCCAAGCAATGAAATCAGCTGTGGTCTTCAAGCTTCACTAACTGACTTCATTCACACTTGGCATTTTTACTCCTTAAACTTATCAACTCAACTCTGAGGATCTTACTGAGTGGCAATAACATTAACTGCACAGGTGTTTGGCCTTATTAAAGTTTGCTCTGTGCCTCCAGTTCAGACGCTGATATTCTATTGTCAGTCTCAGCCTTCATACAGGCTTCTGATCAATATTATAAAATTAAGTGGCTTTATTAAGGGAGAATATTTAGTGCGTTATATACATCATAATGCAATCGTATTTACATGTTTTAATCCCGACATGGGCTGCAGAAGTTCGATATTTGGTATGCATCAGTCATTTTTGGGTTTTAATTAAATTTGTATGATAACGGCATTCACCTTCTTATAGTGTACCAAGGAAAAAGCACATGTACCTGATTTCAAAAACCTTAGTATACATTATGCGTTTGCCTAAATTAGAACGTTTCTCTCTACAGCGGTGCTTCTGACCTTCCTGAATTTCAGCCGCTGATGACTTGCAGCACTTCCCTTATTTAGCTGCTCAATTGTGTCCAAACAATAAATGTGCTCAGATAAAGGACAGTTTTCTATTTGTCCTTATGTGTTCTTCTAAATTAATGTATTTCTCAAATGCCCAAAGTGCCTCCTTTTTCCCATAGGTCCCCCATCATCTGTCCTCTGGCCCCAGTCTTGTAACCTGGTTTAAAGGACTTTAATTATTAGATATTATCCTAAATTGATTTCATTTAAATGTTTGAATCAGTTATTTTTATTCAGCTTTAATCTTATTAAATTCATCAGTCTACAGTATGTGGAGTACTGCAAAGTCCAACTGACAGCCCTTATTTCTGATGCAGGACTCAATGAATTTATAGCCTTTTTGCTTGGAAATACTTAAACTTAGTGCGTTAGATATGTTCTTAGTGGCTGGTTTCTGCTGTTTAAAACTAATGAAGATAAAGTAAGTACTTGAGGACTGTCTGGGCCTGAAAATGAATGTCTTATTCAGATAGAAGTTAGAAGGATTAACCACCTCAGGTGAGTCATGACCGCACTTGTATTACATTACCTTTCATTCCACTATAGCTCATGGTTACTGCTTTTTATTTATTTATTTTTTTAAGAAAAATGTTTTAACTTTAGCTTAGTGTAAATATACAGGTTTTTTTAAAATAAATGTTAAAGCTAATTGAGTTTTAAAGTGTCAAAAGGTTAATTCCTAATTATATTAGTGTTTTGGACTTTTTTTTACGATAAATAGGATAATTTGTCATAAGAGCTGCAGTTTCTAAATGCAGCAGAGAGCGAAACGTGACAGGTTGTGTAATTATCAGATTTAGGAATTATGAATTGCTGATGTGTCACATGTAATGTTTGTGTTGCACCTGTGTTATTGTACCTGCACATTTTCAGACGTCTTAAATATGGCAGACATCTGGGTCTGAGTCATGAAACTGAATGCCTGGAAAAACAAGCAACAGGTAAGAAAAATGTCCATATTCAAGGCAATGTTGGAACGTGTTAGAAGTTTTTCAAGCCTGGTTAATTTCTCTGGGTAGTAGTAGATTCGGTGTCAGCAGAAAACTACTAAAGTCAGATAAATTTAAATCATTTTTAAAATGCCGTTCAAAAATCAGTTCCTTTCTGTTCTGGGTATTAAGGTGTATCATCCTCTAGAGGGCATTGCTCCTTCACAATTCAAATTCTGCCAAGCTTTGGCTGGATTCACCAACACAAAGACATCAGCTCACATTTTTGTCCTCATCAAGATTTAAAGATGCTCTCATGGGGATTCTGTGTATTTTTACATTGTGGGGGTGCAGCGGTGCATTCCATAGCAGTGGCTGGAAATGTCCTCAAGTAAATGGTCTACACATTCATACTCACAGGACCCGCAGGCGTATGATGACACAATGAGAAGAATTATTTAATTATTTATTGTAGCTGCTGATACATAAAAACATTAAATTTCATGATCATCTCAGACATGCCGTGAAAGCCGACCTACTAAAATATAAATAACACTTTTTGATTGGAAAGTTTGGGTTGAAATTGGAATCTTGGCCTTTGCTTTTCATCCATGATATTAAACAGAACAGCTGTGCCCTGCAGTAGCTAACAAACATACACACAAAAACATACATGGACACACACTCATAGCTTGTGTATCATTTCCTAGAAATAACCAGTGCATGGGTGAAATTGCATTGCTTTTTAAAAGCCTTTTCCTTTGCATGGGGATGGCAGTTGCTCCCATGTGCCACTCTATACTTCCTTCCTGCAGACTTCAGCTGAGTTGAATCCAGATGCAAGCTAAGATGTCTGAAGTTTAATAAATAAGTACAGTGGAATAATCATACACTGAACGACACTGACATCTAATAAAAGACGGAGTATGTCTCTCACTGCCTTTTACTTGTCAGCCAATAATCTACAGTCTATGAAGTTCAGGAAGTCACGCAGCAGAATTATAACTTAAATCATCAATCAAACAATAGCTTTACTTCCTCTTAAAATTAACGTGTCATTGCTTTTCAGTAAAATCTACCAATAAGTTTTAATTGCAGTATGATTTGAGAAGTCAAGCTTTTTAAAAACGTAGCGTTTCCCACAATGTTTGGATACCTGCAATGATGCTGTCTGAGGACAAGAACTCAAAAGACAAGCCAAAACTGCATCTAGAAGTTGAAATGGCTGTATTAATGTTGACAGAAGCAGCCAGCAGAGCAGAAAGACAGACAGACAGACTGACTGTAAAAGCTGGTATAAATAGCTGGAGAATGGAGGTGATGAATAATAGAGGCTACCAATGCTGCTGACAGTGAGGGGGAGCTGCCGAGACAGCAGAGATCAACAAAGCTTAGTATTAAAGAGTAAAGTAGAATTAGATTATAAGGACTGTAAGAGCTGACCGCCAGCTGTTGACAGAAAATCATATTGGTGGTATTGTCAACATAATATTGTCTTCTCTGATAATCATCTTATTTCTATTTTCTGTCTTAGATATGATGATAACTGACTCTGTCGGGTTAGATTTTTAATTCAAACCTGTCATATATTCACATCGCAGGAGTCTTATTTTAGCTTCTTATTTAATTGCCAAAAACACACCAACAAAAACTTCACCAGGATCAGTCTTCACCTTCACAGCACGGAGCTTCAGATCCTGCCAAACCTGAGAATGAGCCAACAATATTCAGGCCGTGTGATTATATGAGACTTGGAGCGCAACTGTCACAACATGCTTTTAGGCGAAGGGTGATGTTCAAGGGGTACTTTGCCTGTAATAGCCATTCCCTCGGGGTCTTAAACAACATTGCAGTTGCATGTGTAGTCTTCCTAAAAATACTGATGAGCCAGCCTTACAGGGTTCAGTGCTTTTGTTGCTTACTTTGTTATGGGGACTGCAGGTGTGGACCAGATATACATTATATCTGACTATTAAATGATATCTAACAGCTGTAAATGTCCAGTCGCATGGAGCTGGTGTGGCTGTGTCTGTTGTTCATTGTAAGATGACTCAGAGGTGGAAGGTCTTCTTTTCAATCAAGTTACATAAGTGGAGGAGTGTGTTTCTGCGTGCGCGTGTGCACCCATTTGTCTGCTTCTATGTAACTCTGCGATTCGATTGTGTGTGTATGTGGTTATTTTTTTCTGTAAGCATGCAGCTTTTGACCTCTGAAACACTGCTGATAAGAAGCAGTGCTGCTGCATTTCTTTCTCCTGTCCTCCCTCAGGGTTGCTGCAGTAGATGTATGGCTCAGAACTCCAGCTGGACACTTCAGACAGACTCTTACTTGTTTAAAAGCTGCATGTTAACGTGCTACATCCCCAAACATCTTCAATCTGTATGCTTGATTTCTCCTGCATCAATCATGTAGGCCAGTGGCTTCCTAACAGAACAGCTGGCCTCATCTGGGAAGATTGTATTAGGGTGGTGTGAATTAGGGTGTAACTGTTATTCTCTTGAGAGAGATGCTACAGTCTGGTAACTGCACACACACATCCAGATGTTTTGAAGCAAGCATAAGAACTTATTCTCCTTTCCAGTCTGAGTGCTCATGTTGAGGTATTGGCGTTCGCTCCCCTGAGATTCTCTATTGTCAGGGGTGAAAGTTCACCGTCCGGTACGCTGTCTGCCACTGACATTGTGGGGCATTTTAGAGGCTAGGAGCCACAGGTCAGGGGTGAGATGCCATAAATGGTGCCCGTACTATGAGACATGGCTGGTTGGTAGACAGGCTAATTACAAGCCCGCTGTGACCTAACCTTTGACCCCTGAGCTTTATGTCATGTGATCATGAGTGGAGCCCCCCAAACACAGCTGCTTTCTCTTTCGCTGCTTTTCATTTTCCCCTTTTAACAGGCTGATGCTGCTGGCATCATTTTATGCTGTATTTCTCATTAGTTGGCATTTTTTGGCAAGAAAGTGGCTCGGAGGGATGTTAGTGTGCTGAGCCTTTATCTTTTAAAGAAAAATGGCCTATTTAACATTTTACAGCTCTTGTCCTTGCCCAAACAGCAGTCTTGGGGTCCAACCTTTGAACTTAGTTACCTGCTAACCCTGCCCAACCATAACTCTCGCTTTTGTTCAAGAAGGCATTTATGGTTCGTCCTAGGATGAGCGGCTGCTGCATTTTCGACACTGTTCGGTAGGTTGCTGTATAACGAAGTGCACGGAGACGGACTTGATGGGGTATTTGGCAGCTGAGTAAATTGCCAGACACTGACCTTGTGTGACATTCCAGAGATGCTCCTGCGTCTAACTCCTGAATGGTCAATGGCAGGAATATCACGTCTTGACCATGAGCGAGTGACGGTGAGAAAGGCTTGCATGTTTTCAGACCCTTCAATGTGGTGATTTCTTGTTTTTCTGAAAATTATTTAATGCACGTTGAGGGCTTCAGACTTTTGGACAAACAATCTTGCCATAGAGGAATACTGATCCACTAAAGCACTGCACAATGCTTACGTGTTGCTGTTGAGTGTGATGTCTGTATGATGTATAGCATTCATTGTGATTTTAGCATGCTAGCATCATGACAGTTCAACTGAAGGGCAAAACCAGAGAATTCACCCGATGGTGATCCTATATTTAAGAAAAAAAGAAAAAAGTTGAGATTCATTCAGAAACCATGGGAATATATTTAAGAGTTTGCAGTGATACTGGGGTGAACGCCAACTTTGCCACATTCATAAGGAGTCAGAATTCACCTTCAGGATGCATTGATGTGAAATAAAACAATTTACTTCAATCCAACACAACAGACTTTGCTGCTGCAGTTTAATTATATTTTCACTTATACTTGACAATCATAAAGAACATCAACTGAAACAGACACACAAAAACAATTAATTGAAAACTCAGTTAAAATTAAATGCCTTGAGCACAGCTAAAAATAATTTACAGATAAAAAAAAAAACTGATAATACACATTAGCTACAACACTAAATAAACCATAAAAATGTCCAAATGGGAAAAAAAGATAAAAATACCATTAATGTGCCAATAAAAATGTATGATTCTTCCACGTTGCTCTGTGCTGTTCCCCAGAGCCCATTCATACAGATTTTCCCCCTGCAGACAGACTCTGGATTCTGTTATGTAAATTCATTCGCTCTCTCAAATGTTATCAAAGCAAATATTTGTCTGGGAGTTAGAGAGAAAGGAAGTAGTGGAAAAGACAAAGAGAGAAAGCCAGTTAGTCAAATGTTGTCAGCTTTAATCACAGGGAGGATGGTGAAGTGGAAAGGGTGTGTCCCAGTCAGGAGACGCTCTACATTGTGTCCGGTGGTCTGACGGACAGATGCTTATTCACCCTTAAACTGCAGCGAATGTGTTTGCAGATATCTTTTTTTTTTTTTTTTTTTGGTCTACAAGGTGACTTTTACTGCAAAGGCACACTGCACACAATTCATGCTTCTTTCCTTCATGAGAGCTTCTGCTGTGCTTTTGTTATGTTAGGGTGAGTTTTCCATTTAAGACTCATATGTGTGTGTGAGAAGTGCTGCTCAGGTGTGAAGTGTTCTGCGGTTTCCAGCAGATTGAAGACCGCCGCACACACTCCTCTCTCGTCAGGCACGGAGGGAATGAAAGAGGGCGAGAGGGTCATTGATGCGGCTGTTCATCTCAGAGAGAATAGAAACTCCACAGTCCATGTCCAGATTCAGACTGTCCTCTTACTCTTTAGTCTGAATTTCTGAGGGGTTTTTTTTTTTTTTTTTTTTTTTTAAACCCTCATTTTCCTCTTCTTTCTTGCTTCTCTCTCCATTACAGATAATGCAGGCAGTCTGCTCTGACCCCCATGCTCTCTGAGATGAAGGATGAAATATGAAATTACTCTACTGATATGCGCATATTTTGAATTCTTTTGAATTACCCAGACTAAAATTATACACTTTACCCCATGTTTTGCTTAATTATTCATCTACTTGTGAAAAGATTTTTGGAATGTAAAATATGTTGAGAGATTCTGAAGTGAAACAAGACTTGGGCCGACTACACTCTCAATCAAATGACCTACAAAATCTGAGAAAATCAGACAGAACATTTCAGCTGAACAACAAAAAATAAAATGAAAAAACTTTAAATAATGGTTAATCTTAACATTTGAGAAGATGGCCAATACAGCCTCAGGGAGCGTGACCTCTGCCCTGTCTTAATCTTCATCCAAAGCTAATATAAGCTGGCTTCGATTAACTAAACTGTCCTTCGCTATAATGCACACTTGCTTGTGTTTCTTCTCACATAGGTACACACACAGTGTAGTGTGTTTGGGGGAACGTGCACTCTTACTGGAGGTTTAAGTTACTGTATGAATTACTTCTCGTGCCCTCAGTCTTGTTAGTGTTGGACAGCAATTAACCTGCTTTAATTAGCTGTGTTGCTGTAGGAGGCGACAATAAAACTTGTAATTACAGAGAGAAGGTTAAAGAACAAGACGGATTAATTTATTGTTTTGTTTTTTTTTTTTCCCCAGTTTTTTTTTTTTTTTTTTTTTTTTTTTTTTTTTTAATTTAGACCCCGAAATGCCCTTGTTGGAGCGTTACATGTAGGTCTTTCTACTACAGCTGTTGAAACTGTTGGGTTCAAGTGTGAATGCTCAACACATCAGTAGGAAACGCTGAAAAGGGAAGACACCCTCCAACCAGGATGTACTGATTCAGTTCCTCTGTGCTGACAGAAGTAGCAGTTGGTGTTTAAAGGAATGAGGAACATTTTCTTCTGCTTCACTTCAATTATACTTAAAGGTCACAGCCATCCTCCTCATGTGACCCAGGGGTATAAAACCTGTGTGTGTGTGTGTAATTGTTTGACAGAACATGATTGAGACATATGAGTGGTATTCTCCCTGTAAATCCCCTAACTGAAAATCAATTCGGTTGGTCTACTCATTCAGTATCTCATAGGTAATTGCAGAAAAGGCTAATTTTCCAAATGGAAGCAATGCATGTACTTTGCAAAAGCCTATAATGGCAGTCAATAATAATGATGGCAGCACATAATGAAACAATAAATTACTCCTTTGAACAAATCGCTCACCAAATCTACCAAAAAATACGAGTTTATATGAGAGACTGATCCAATATTACACCTGGAAAAATCTCTTGATTGTATAAGGCTTGTTTTATTTCCAGATAAATAATCCTACACAAAAACACAAGATCATATTTTGTGTGCGTGTGTGTTTTTCAGCAACTATCTAGACAATGTGAGACATTTCTAGACAAAACTTTGGACGTATTCAGGGTCAAATTGTAAAATCTTCTAACATTTCTGGTTTAGTTCTAATGTCAAACGGACAGATGACGTATGGGTTGTCCTTAGGCTTTATGGGGTTCACTGAGCTAAAACCCTTCACCAGCTTGGCAGCGTCTCTCAGCCCACACTAAATCCCATCCCTCTCTGCCTCCTGTTGTCTGCCTCTTTCTGGCAATTTGTGCTTCTAATTATTTGAGGTTGCCAGCTAACACAGCATAAACCTATCAAAGCAGTGATGTGTTAGCGGGGTCACACCAGTGCAAATCTGTGCACAGACATTGGAGAGCAGCTTTTTTTTTTGTGTGTGTGTGTGTGGCAAGGCGACGACACACCCTGGTTTTGCTGATGTGCACAGAAAGCCTGAGAGTTGGAGGATGCAGTGTCCTCGCCTGATTTCCCACCGAACAATATCTTGTAGCTCTGCAGGCTGAAGGATTTTGGCATTCACTGAATGCTTGTGCAAATTTGGAAATTTTTACATATTTTAGTGTTAACCTTTTTTTTTTTAAATGATAATGAAAGTAAATGCGGCACATGGTGATCCCGTTATTTTTTATTATTACTGTACAATGAATACTATATACAACTTAATTTGTCATTGCACAAATTGTGTTTACATTTTGTAAACATGTCCTCATGTGCCTGATCATAGATTTTAGGATTAATATCTGAGCAAAGCTCTATAATTATAAGGGTGTGAGTGTGTGTACATCATTCCCTCTCTGTTTTGTTTGAAAGTCATTTCTTCACTGTTACAGCGCCATAAATCAGCTGAGCTTTTGTCTGCGCTCATATGTGGATGTGACGCATGTTTGTGTGTGCGGATGCCTCTCGTCTCTGTCTCTGTGTATCTCTCTCGGTGGGTGGCGACTGTTAAACTCTTCCATTTGGGGGGATTAGTCCTCCAGTCAGTCCTGTGGGAGCAGCCATCAGCCCGTCGTCTTTCAGAACACTATACCTTCTGATGCTTTAATCCCTTCCTCCTTCTCCTCCCCTCCTTTTCCCACACTCAACCTCTTAACCCCATCTCCCGTTTCTTTTTTCTTTTTTTCTGCCTTCCTTTCCTTTTTGTTGGTGCTGTCAACTTTCAGCAGACGCAGCAGTAGTTGTTACAGTTCTGTCTGTTGACTTCAGGACCGAGATGTTGCGTTTTTTTTTTTTTTTTTTTTTTTTTTTTTGGTCCACTGTTAAAACTGTCAGCGTTAGATTTCACTGCTAAAACTGCTGCTACGAAATAAGCAGAAGGAAAAAAACTCACTGATTTCAGGAGTATTAGATAATGACATCAAACCCCATCCCACAAGTTTGGACTGTTGTTGATTATGAATATGCTACAGACAGTGAAGAATGTAGTGCAACACAAAAAATACTGTTTCTGCAGCTTGGCCTGGAAATAGAGCTTCTAAATGTGTATTTTTTTTGTGTGTGTGTTGAGTATAATGACTATTTAATATTTACTGTGGTCTCTGTCTTGGTCTCACATGCTAGAAGGCAAACATTTGCATTGTTTCTTGCCTAAATTGACTTAAGATTTGTTTAAAATGCAGCGGCACAGCGGTTTTTTTAAATCATTATTCTCATTTGAATTTAATGTGACCAACAGTTTAGATGCACTTATCTCTTTCACATCAGTGGTTTTAAGTTAAATGTCCTAACATTGACCTTTGGTCAAATACAGGGATACTGTGGATGTGTGTCCAATTAAACCCAATTTCTAAATTTACTGCTGAGCATTTTTATATGCAGTTAATGTCAAAGACACAGATTCATTTTCTTTGATGTCTTTCAAATGTCCAAGTGTGTTTGTCTGCCTTCCAGTGTTACATGCGTTATCGGCGCTTGAGGCAAGCTGGTTTTTCCTGGACGTCATGTCAGCATCCATTATCATCCTTATCTGAAAGTTTTTGATGAGCAGTGAAATAGTTTTTGTGAGAAAGATTTTAGTCTGTCTGAGCACGCTTTAATAACAAAACAGCAGAACGATGCTGATGTGACTGTATCTCTGGGTAGAGCGGGTTACCGGGGTGTGTGAGAAATGAAATGGGCCGTGCAGTTTGTGCTCATGAGTTTGTGACAAGGTCAGGAGGGTGGGGTGTGTGTGTGTGTGTCTGTCTGTCTGTCTGTCTGCCTGTCTGCCTGTCTGCCTGTCTGTGTTGCTTACTTGGACACCTCCCTCACGTCTCAGGCTGTCCCCCGCTCGCACAGACCCACACGTTTCATTCCTGTTCTGCCTTTCTTTTATTCGGTTTGTTCGTCCGTGAGCTTCGGACATGAAGAGAGATGGAAATGTGAATTACAGCACGAAAACGAAACAGACATACAGTTCCCACCCCTCCCACGTGCTTCTATTCCAGATAATCATCTTTCATTGCAGCACCCTAATTAATGCTGCTCCCTGTTTACGTCGATGGGGATCATGACTGATGGCTGAATGCAGTACATTTACACCACTGATGTAGAGTTTCCCAGCGGCTACAGCATAGAGGACGGATAAGTCTTTATATCTGATACTGTGTGTTTGCAAACTGCTCTGCAGGGCTGAACGTTTAACTTGGTTTTGCCTCTACAGACTGATATTTGAGTTTTATTTTTTCGTTTTGATAGGCATCACTTATATTTTGATATCCACGGGTAGATGTGTTTCGTTGTTTTTCCGAGTGATGAAATAAAATAGTTAAAAATTTTAGGCTAGCATTGAGAGAAATCCTGCCAGCTTGAGCTGGTGGGTTAGGGGTTTTTTGCGACATCACAAAGTCACGGAAGTCTTGACAGCAGTCTTGATTTTCTTCCCTGATGTACATACATTTGGCGGGATCATTTGGATGGAATAAACTCCAGTTAGTACTTTGTCAAAGTGCTACAAATAAACTAATGGCGCCTTTGAGGCTTGCTTTTTTTTTTTATTCAGCTTTCTGTTCATCTCAGCCAAACTGAAAAGATACACAGAAGAAAAGTGCAGAGTTAACCGTGTGGTGTCTCTAGGGAGAGGATTTCCATGCTTAGCATTTGTGTGTGAGGGAACTGCTGCACCTTTAGTGTGTTATCAGATAATTAGATTGTGCATACTTTTTAAGCAATTGTGTTATTAGTGTGGCCTGAGTAGAGCTGTGTGAACATCTGTCCATCTGGTTTAAGATAACTACAGCTGACGATGATTCAGTCTATTAATTTACTAAGCGAGTGAAGGATTTACATACTGATCAGATCTAGAAAGGACGTTGATACTGCTGCAGTTTTGTTTGCTTTTGAGTGAATTGTGTTAGTTACACATTGCTGCCCAAAGTCAGACATTTCCGCGGCTTTATGTGTGCTAATCTGGAAGCAGCGCTCAGAATGAGATGTACACGAGTTAGACAACCAACTGAGATCCTTTTCTCCCTGTGAAACATGTGAAGGGCTGAAGTTTGGGTTTTTCTGTCCCGTTAGGGGAGCAGTAATGTGACGACGACAAAAATAAATAGTACAACAACATACAATGTCCCCGTTTTATAATTTGCACAGCAGGTAATGAACTAACCTCTCCCACATGAATATTCATTAGACTCATAGCTCTGGGCTAATGTTGCACAGATGTGTGCTGAATGACCTTGTTGTCTAAGAGTGAAGGATCTGCTGGCCTGTTAGCGAATGCTAACGTTAACTTGACTTAATATGCATTCATTGCTCTCAGCGGCCTCCTTGTTTAGTGTGCATCACAGCCAACGCTGTACAGCCCAATAATATTCAAGTGATGTATAAACTGCAATGAAAACATATGCCAAGAAATGGCATAAAGTCCATCTGCGCATTTATGTGTATGTCGCGGGGCCTTAAAGGAAGTTAGAGCCCCGGTACGATCAGTTCCACTTGATGATTGAAATAATTGAAATGCCAGTTAACGTGTCAGAGTGTTACACCTGATGCATTCCATCGCTGTTTGTGTTCGTGATGAAGGCATGCAGTCGCACACCTGATGCCTGCTTCCTCTCCAGTTTGAGGACCTGTCAGTCACATCTGTCGTCGCCATTAATGAGCGCAGTTGTGCTGCTGTTGTGTGTTTGTGCTCGCACTCAACACATACTTTGAGCATACCACATGTACAGAGGTGTGCCGGACTAAAGGAAAATGTAATAGCGTCGGACAGGGATTAGCTCATATGGCCCAAAGCAGTTGAACTAAAAAAAAAAAAAAAAGGTAGCAGGCCAGGAGGGGTGTCCTATTGTGGCCCAGCAGTACATACATTATTCATCAGCTCCACTCGCATGGCTGGTGAAATGATTTTATCACATCTGGCAAGGTGGGTGTTGGTTGGGTGGGGGGAAATGGGTATCCTGACTTAGTATATGTGCATATTTTTTTTTTTTTTTTTTTTTCTTTGTCCCCAATACACTTTGTTCATGAATTTCAATATGATATGTTTAGCAATAGAAATGGCAGGAGGGATGAGATGGCAAACCAATCTGTGTGTCTTCCCTTTGGCTTCTTACTGATATTGCCCAGCCCCCCCTCTCTCCCCACCCCCCACAGCCACACGCTGCGATAACGTCTGATAAGGATCGAAAGGTGGAGTGTATTGTGCTGAAAGGCCAGCTCAGGTGTGCAGGAAGGAGGCGAGAAACTGTCTCCGCTTACCGCGCTGCCACCAAACAGTCTGTTTATTCAACAGAGAACATTGACTGCTGCATGGGCCTCATTTACTCTTCGCTGTTTCCGACTGCCGACTACACAGCTGACAACAAACAATGAGCGTGTTCCCACTACAAAAGCAGCAGGCCGAAGGATGAATGCAGATAGAGCAAAACAAGCAAACAAAGAGACCCCCGACATCTCCAGCCCGCCTATCTGCTTACATAACATCCACCGCCTGCTCTTGTTATTATTACCACTTCTGCATTCTGTTTGTGCCACGGCGTCATCAAAGCCTTTGGTCCAGTTTGTCTTTAAACTACCAACCAACTCTTCCCCTGCTCCTCAGATAGTCGCATTGCCGCCCAATAACGCCGTGTTTGGGTTGTGGTGTGGGAACTGGTTGTCCAGGTCGCTGTTCATCCTCTTGGATTGGTTATTTCCTGTTTCAGCTGGCTCTCAGCAGGACACGACCTTTTCCAGCTATACTGTTAGATAACACAGAGAAAAACAAAGAGGGAGACAGAGAGGAAGGAGACAGGCTGGGGAGAAGAATGAGGTCTGATGAGTAGACAGGTGCTAAGAGACAGTCAGAAAGACAGCATATGTGCCTGTGATTCAAAAAGGCAGGAAGCATTGCGGTGGTATTGTCTGTGTTAGGCTCTGAAATGTCATCATTTGCCCTGAGGTAAAAAGCTGCAAGTCTGCGTGTGTGTGTGTGTGTGTGTGTGTGTGTTGTCCGTGCAAACAGCGTGTGTGTAGGTTGGTGACTTTATGCTTGTCTTCGCTCTCTTTCCCCTGTGGAGGCTGTGGCAGGTCCTTTTGTCGGGTAGATCTGTTGCCTTCGCTGCCCTTTGTCCCGACATGTTTGCCTCTATAAATGTTAAATACTCCCAAACAGCAGTTATTTCTGTTGCTTCACAGCAGAGCAGGCAGAGACAATGGGGCTCATCGGCCTGCTGTGCAATCGTCCCTGTCTCTCTCATAAATTCTCATGTCCTCAAGCCAAATATTTTGGTAAATGATTTGATGATCCTGAGAAAGCTGCTGTCTCCCAAGACGAGGTCATTTATTATTCAGGTGAATTTGACCTAATTGTATTTACAGAGATTACCTAATGCATCATTTTCATTTTCAGATGGAAACGTTTTGAATAGATTTGGATGTAATTCACGTGGCACATCACCAAGTCACTTGGGACAAAAAACACAGAATAGAGGTTCATTTCTTGGATTCTAAAGCTGGAGTGCTGAGGCCATTTTTTATTTTTAATTTTTTTCCCACCTTTGGGTTTGTTTGTTTTTTTTTGTTTTTGTTTTTGTTGTTGGGTTTTTTTTTTTTTTTGACAAACAGCAGAGAGGTTTTTAAGGGATACAGTCTGCACAATCTGCAAAAACATGGTTTTAAAAAAGTTTACACTACCTTGTGTGAAAACTTTTTGCAACTGAAATTTGTGATGTAGTTTTATCAGAAAGAGATTGTATACGTGTTCTCTGTGACAACAGGATGTTGACGCCATGGCATCGGACTGAAGGGCAACGTGTCATGTTCCCAACTTACTTTTTGTCTCTGTGTATGTTGCATTTGTGTTTGCTTCTGATGGGCACAAAGACAAACCAGCTAACCAGCAGCAGTATGAAGCTGACAATGTGAATTTCAGATGTTTTCGGTGAAAAGATGAACGAGCACACTGAGGCTCGAATGGACATTGGAGTATTAACTTTTGCTGCAAAAGCAGGTTGAGTAGTTTGGATGTATTGATATTTTATTTTATTTTATTTTTTTTTATGCCATAAACCTGAGTCATTGTTGGATTCCATTGTAAGTTTAGTCCAAACCAGCTACACCTTCTGCCAGGTAAGAAGCAGGCTGCAGATCTCTGAGCTTTGTTTCAAACCCATAGGTGGTGGTATCTTGGCATGCAAGATGTGGGAGACTCTGACTTGTAGGTGTGTTCTTTTTATGTGAAGCTGCTGTTACAAAAAAGCCAGTGGGTTATAAAACAGTAAAAGGAGGATGAACAAACGAAACCAAGAGCTACAAAAGGCACTCATGGAAGATTGATAAGAAAGAGATGGATTCTTCTTGTTACTCCTGCATGCACATTTTTCTGATATCTACAAATGCCACAGTCACTATTGTTGTGTGTCACACATTTTAATGTGACATTTCCTACCGCCTTCATTTTCATTGTGCTGGTATGATCTTTTTTTTTTCCCCCTTTGTGCTCACATTTGCTTGCGTTCCTTTCCATGTATCCTTATGTCTGTGCACGACTGTGCTTGTCCACTTTATCTGTGCGCCTTTGTGTTTGTGAAGAACTTTTGAGGCCAGAGAGCCTGCAATTAAAAAGAGGACTGGGACCTCAAAGAGCTTAGAGGCATGGACCCAGCACACATGCTGGCAGTCAATTGGCAAGTCGGGGGAGGTGAAATTGGAGAGAGAGAGGGAGCGAGATAGGAGGAGGGAGGGCAGGATGAGTGAGAGAACGGGAGAGTCAGAGAGAAGAGGGCGGGCTCAGACTCAGGCAGCACTCACACACCCTCTCCAACCTTCTCAGTCTGGTCTAGGCGTGCAAGAGGCAGCATGTGTGAGTATGTGCTGTAATGGGGGTGTGTGTGTGGAGTGAAATGCTGCGCTGTAGTTCAGGAGACGTCTCACTGGTCCAAGGATTCCCCCGTTTGCTCTGAGAGGACATGTGCTGACAGTGTTTTCACCACCACAGGGAATTAACCGTTACACACACACACACACACACTCAGGTGTGGAGCACAAGAGAAGGTAAAGAGATGCATTTCCATTTTTGAGAATGTTTTTGGGAGCTTTGTGAATGAAACAGGGGCGGGTACAGTCTGAGGTAATTGATGTCATGGTGTGTGTGTGTGCGCGTGCGCGCGCTTGGATGGTTTGTAAATTGTTTAAATGAATGCATAAGAAATAGAAAAGGAGATGAAGTTGAAGTGAGGTGTTAAAATGTGAGATCTTTCTTGAACATGATTTGTGTGTGTTAGTGTGTGTCTTTCTGTTAAAGTGTGTTTAGCAACGTACTCTGTGAGATGGCATACTTTCTTATACAACGTGCCTCTGTGTGTGAGTGTGGCTAGTACAGTATACTACTGTTCGGGTCTCCCTCACTCCCTTATCCAGATAGCCGGCTCCTTGTGTGTGTGTATGTTGACAAAAGTTAATCAATCATTAATACCCTACCTGGGGCACTGCCTAGTTTCCTTCTTGAAGTAATTCACCGATAACAAAATATGTTAACACACTCAGCACCTGACTTTTCCCCACCACTGAACAAACTGCATAGCTCAAAGGGCAAACAAAGTGATGCACACTGTTGTACATACCGTACTGCGGCAGCGTGGACCTTCGATTGTGAGTTTTTACGTAACAAGTACGGGGCTGATTTAATTACTTGAGATAAAATAAAATTGCTCTCCGGGTCAAACACTCACATGTTGATTATATTAATTATGAGTTTTCAAAAGGTTGTTGGAAGGGGGAGGGGAAAAAAAAAGATCAAGTCAGTTTCTCAAAATTTACATGAAAGGTGGAGAGTGCAAAATGAATAAAGTGATAATGATAAATCCTACTTTGCATGTGAGCTGCGTTGAGTGGAAATGTTGAGAGTGGAGCAGATGCACCAACAGACAACTCAGAGCGACTGAGTTGTCTGAGGCATGAGAGAGAGAAGATAAAGGACATGCAAGTGAGGGCAGATACAGAAACAAAGATGGGATGACGGGGGGGCAAATGTGCAGGTTTACCTCCCTCTGAATACTTCGTATGTATTTAGCAGCTGACACTTAAGTGTGTGTCTGAGTGTTTGTGCATAGCTGCATAAGTGGAGGGTTTGGCTCTCAGCTGTGCAGAGGGTCATCTTCAGGCATCCAGGCAGCCAAAGAATTACGAGAGGTCAAAGGACACAAAGGCTCTGCTGTCCTTTCTCCTCCCTCACTTGTGAGCTTTTCTGGAGAGCAGTGAAAAAGACAAACACAAACAGTTGCCTTTTGAATCGCTCCATTTAGAAGACTCGGTCCAAGCAAGTTGGTATCTATGAAACATAAAGAATAATTTTAGTCTAAAGTCAAGACGAATTGACTTTAATCAGTGATCGATATAACCCTAACCCTGATGTCATTAATATTAACACATAAAACAGCTTGACAATGCCTGACAATGATGCTCTGATCTATTATTAACCTTTATTGTTAGTGTTTGTGTTGAGGAAACTAAATTGGAAATTAGTTTTCTCTCTCTCTCTCTCTCTATCATCTTTCCTTCATGTTATCTTTCTTGCCACAATTCACTGCTTCAGTTGCTGCCACGAGGAAGTTGAATATTGGCAGGGTGTTTTGAGGAAGTGATCCGTGAAAGGATTTATAGTGACGGATAGAAACTGCCGTGTGGGTGTGTGCGTGCGTGCGTGTGTGTGTGGGTGCGTGTACATATGCATACTTTTTTTTTCAAAATTGACAAAGACTGTGAAAGCCTCGGGGTGTGACAGAGCCTTTATCTCATATACTGTTACATGATGCTCCTTCTGGTTTATATACATGTCTCCATCTACTGTGTGTGTGTGTGTGTGTGTGTGTGTTTTTTTGTTTGTTTTTTTTTTTTGGACAAATACGAGTGTGTGCCTATCCACACAGCCATGTGCTCAGTCTGTGTACAGTAAGCTAATATAGTGTGTGAGTGTGAAGGGGGGATGGGGCTCCGCTCAGTGAGCCCTGTAAGTGTGTGTGCGCGCATATTGTGCGTGAGAATGTGTCTGTTCTGTACTGACCTATATTGATACACTGCTTTCATGCTAAGTCAGCCCACCTATAAGGCAGAGGCAGGTAAACACATCCGATCCAGCCTCATGTAAACACACACAATCCAGCACTTGTTCTTCTCTCGGAGGACGACGGTGCATTCACTTTCACTGGAACCACAGCTACCAAAGAAGTACTGTTAACCTCAGGTCGGATCCCTGGAGCGTGAGCTTTCAGCTTGTAGAGAGGTTTTTGTGAAAGGCAGGTGATAAATGATTCACAGCACACAGATATTCTGCAATCATTGTGTAATCTATACGATTAATACAGATGTTTACATCATACTCGTGCTCATATAGCTCCTCATGCATCAAATGACACATTACATGAATGGAAAGCAACAAATACTTGAGCGTCTTTATATGAGGTTCTTCTGACCTTGTGGCAGGTCAGAGGAACAGCCTCTCTTTATAATTACACACGCAGCTCATAAGATGCAGTTTGAAGAACGTGTGGCGGGTTTGATAAAGGGATGATGCAATTAACATGAAAGGGATGATCTCTCTCTTTCTATCTCTCTCATCTTTGTCTCATCCCCCCCTTTTATTTTTTTTATTTTTTTATTTTTTTTTTGAACCCTTCATCCCTCTTTCTCAGTGGTCCACTTATTTCTGCTGTTGAGCAAATATGGGGCTTATGCAGCCCCCAGTGCCCATCTCCCCACATGCAATCAAGCTGTTTAAATGTTTGTGTTTGACTGTGCGCCTGTGGGCTCCAGTGTGTGTGTGTGTGTGTGTGTGTCTGTCTCCTCGCTCTGAACGTGTCTGTGTGTGTTCCTGTTGCTCATTCTCCCAATTCGCCGCTGCTGTCACTTTCAGAACAGCACCAGACAGATATTGTTGAAGTGTGTTTTGGGAAAACCAAGACTAAACTGACAGCTGAGTGTGGAGAGACGTGTTTGTTTGTTTTTTTTTTTTGTTTGTTTTTTTTTTCTCCTTCTCCTTTGAATGCTGTGGTCGGAGAATCCCTTTGCCGTGCACACAACAGAATAAGATGGTAGTGCGTTTAAAATGGAATTGTAATTTGGAATGATGGGTCACAAGAAGACATTAAGTTTCCATTCAAATGTAGCTCAATTTTCCAGCCAGATCCAAGTGAGGAACTGAAAAGGAGGCGGAATTTTAGTGTCTGTGTCTCAAAGTCTTGGCCTTTAGTGCGTGAAGCTGTGCAGGATCAGAGAGGCAGAGTGAGTCAGGGTGAACATAATCTCACAACAACTGTGGTTGTAATGCTGCTTGCCTGGCCAAGAAGGGACCACGAGTTGTTAGGCCGGGGTGTGCGTCATGCCTTGCGTCCGACTCCTCAACATCAGCCTCCTGCTGTGCTGAGGAGAAGACGGACAAGGAGGTGGTGCAGTCGGAGCGGGAGAAGCAGAAAGGGATGCCACTAATTGAGAAGTGGTCCAGACGGGGGAGGGGTGTCTCAGAGCTGACGTGAGCTGGCATGTGCCCTCATTCATTTCCTCCCTTTTGTCTCCTCGGCGTCTGCTGATGAATTAGGAGTTTCTTCCTTTCTTCCTTCCTTCCCTTGCTCCCTCCCTCTTTCTGTCTCTTGCTTCATCATCCCTCCTTCGTACCTCTTTTGGTGTGACAGCTTTGCCCTGTCCCTCTCTTGTCTGCCCATTATCTCTGATCAGTGTTGCGTTGTAGCCCACACGCCAGGTTGCGTGTGTGTGTGTGCACACGCACATACCCGCATCTACGTCTCATTCGATACAGTTGGATCCTCAGATGTTCCTCGGGTGACCTCAATTCAGATAAATAGCATTAAAAAAAACCAAAGTGAAGGTGAATGTGTGTGATTTTGTTTGAGTCCACACCAGAAAAAAGGATGATTGTCCTGCAAGAAAGTGGATGTTTGTTATTCCAGAGAGGTACACTTTGATAAGGAGGCAGAAACTGATCTGAAATATGGAAGTTGTGGTTTTTTTTTGTTTTTTTTTTTTGTGGAAAATGGAAATGAGATGCCTTACCTGAGTGGGAATCTGGTGCAAAAAGGCGTGAGAGTGAAAGAGTGGAAATACAGTTGTGTGTGAAGTGCTGAGTAGGGACTTAAAGCAGGAATTACTGTGGGAGTGTGAGGAGCGTCTTCAAAGATTGTGTTTACGCTTTGTTGGCACTGGGGAGATTTGGCCTTCCTGGGATCTTTTTTTTTTTTTTTTTTTTCCTTTCTTCCTTCATCACTGCTTGGAAATCTTTACACCCTCTACTTTGTGTGAGTGTTGAGAGCATGTTCTTCTGTGAAAGTAGCAGAGGAATCGGGCCACTTAGCCATCGTCTCCCCGCTCCTCTGCTCCTTTCCTTCAGCCCATCTTTCCTTTCAACACTCACATTACGTTAGTTACAGTTAGTTAAAGAGAACGCCGACTCAAGTCCTCATCGCGTAGTCACACTTCACGTTCCTGCTTGTTGACCTGGAAGTGATGCAGTGGGATTGTACAAAGCAGTCTGAACAGCCTGTGTGTGCATGTGCAAATATGGATGTGTGTGTGTGTTTGGAAGTAACAAAACAAGGATCAAGGCTTACATGCAGAGCTGCATAGATTTTTTTTTTTTTTTTCCTTTCTTTTGATTGAGTTTCTTTGGAGGTAAAAAAATAAAAAGAACCCGTTGGTGAGTGTTGTATGAGGTTTGTATCGGGTTGTTGTTGTTGTTGTGTTTTGTTTTGTTTTTTTTGTTATCGCCCTCTGGTGCATTAGCTTTTATAAACCTGAATGTGTGTGTGTGTGGTCAGATTGCCTTTGTCCACTCGCCTCAGGCTTGCACTCAGATGTCAGCGAGTTGTGTGGACCTTATACAGGTCACTAATGCACTGAGAGGGGAGAGTCCATTCACTGTAACCACTCAGAGTCCAAACAATAACCCTCGGCTCGAGTCCGCACAAGAGCTCAACTACCAGGAAATGGACCCATTGACCTAGATCCAACACCGTCCACCGAAGAGACGCCGCTTTGCTGACATGTTGTTGACATCCTTGTCTCATCGATGGTGCTGTTTTTGTCACAAGACTCCATTCAGACAATGGCTGGAGGCTTACGCCGTAGAAATGTGAGGATTCTCTAACAACTCCAACCAGCGACTTAATGAGGATTTACCAACTGATTGTCAAACATTAAAATAAAGCAACACAAATAATTTCTATGATGCTCAGTAGGAGAATGTTTCAGGAAGATACTGCTTCAGAACAAGAGACATCAAGTTTTTCTTTCTGGAAACACTGATCATGCCCCGTGTTGATCCCAGCCATGAGGTCATGTGCTAATTTGAGACAACATCACAGGAATTAAGCTCGTCTCCCATATGATGATGTTCTCCTCTTCAGCTCTGCAGCATTTACTGCTGTCATTTTGGGGAAGCCAACAACGAGAACATTAATATTGCTGTGTGCACAATGTGTTACTGAGGTAAAGTCATTTTGTTCAATTGTGTATATTTATGAAAACAGTGTAATTCCTGACAAAGGAAAAAAAAACAACAGAAAGAAACATGTATAGCTAGATCTAAATTAGATCTGCGAGTTTTTGAATTGTGACATTTTGGTCAAAACAAGCAATTTGCTGATATCACACTTGGCTTAGCTTTTCCCTTTTTAGATAAATGTAATATAACACATTTTGACAGAGGGGCAGAAGAACTGACGGGTTTTTTTTTTTTTGTTTTTTTTAAACAAACATTCATATTCTGGTCGTGGAGATTTGTATTTGGCTGTTATATTTTCATCTGCTGAGAGGGAGTGAAGTAGAGAGGAAAGGAAAGGGAACCGCTGTTTGGGGAAGCTGGCCTTACATGTGCGGTAAAGTTACTGAAAGCAGTTGGTTGTTGTTGTTGTATTTCGCAGAGCGTGGATGTGACATATCTGGGCGTTTGCCGTCTCTCTCTGCCTCTGAACCGGTCACACCTTGTTGTGCGTAAGATTAATGTGGGTGTGGGTGATGCACAAATGCAGAAGTGAGTAGGGAGGGGAGCTTCTTTGTGGCAAAAAAGTGACTGTGTGAAGTACAGTATGAAATGTCTTCACGACCGTGTCTCAAAGGACTGTATTGTTTGGTCTTGCTGTCCTCCTCCTCAGAGACGCGCCGCAGTGAGCTGCTGTTTGTCTGTCACATTCTTGGCGAACATTTCTTACCCCCATTCCTCACTGCAGCACATTGTCTGCTGCTTCTTCTTCAAGGGGGTGCTTTGTTTGAAAGCGCTGCTGTTGACTCAGGTGTGAGGATGCACAAAGATTACTTCCCCTTGCACCCCCCGGCCGCTGCCTCCCCCACCCTCCATTCCTCCTCTGTGCTGCCCGACAGACTTCTTTCTGAACATTACCGGCCTTCTCACCTCTCTCTCCCAGGTTTATTCTTTTAAGACTGAACTTTGTGTTTCCGCTGTGCGACTCAACTCCTCCCTCGATCTCTTTTATCACCTCGACCTCCTTCTGGCTTGGTACCCTCTCCACATTTCCTTCCCTCCTTACCTGCCCTTGTGCGGTCATGCTGAAGCATCTCTCGTTCTCCTTGGTCGTACTACGAAGGTATTACAGGACCTCAGCAGTTTTCTTAATTAAAAAAGTGGAGAGTTCTTCTTTGTGTTTTATTAACTGTCCTTGCCTTTCTCCAGAAATCTGATTAAAACCAGAATATGCTAACAACTGCCTATTTAAACCTTAATCACCTCGTTCTGTGCATCATAAAAGAACATTTTGAAAAACTGTCCCTCCGTTTTACAATTAAATTTCTGTCCTTTCATAACTCGGCTCACATAAACCTGCATTATTACGCTAAACCACAGGTGGAAAAGTCAATAAAACAGAATACCAATCATCACAACCATGACTGCTTTAAAAAAAAAATGTCTTTTACAAAAATGTAACATGAATCAATCATTTGCTTTAATCGATTCATGTTTTGGACTTCCTCAAACCTCTTCCCTCTCTCTTATAGATCAGCTGGTCGTGTCAGCAGACACCCCAGTCACATTGCTAATGACAACAAATTGGGCCTGTTCACATCTGGCCTACTTCCACATACCATCTATCTATCAGCCCCCTCAGGAGCTATCGGCCCCACTCCACGCTCCCTCTCATGTCTCCTTCCACCTCAGCACACATCATTTGTCCATCTACCTGTGGCCCGACACTCGATTCCACCCGCTCCCCTGCTCTCTAACAACCTCTCATCCCCCTTTCAACACCATCATCTTTTTTTTTTTTTTTTCCCCGCTCAGACCCTCTTTCACCGCTCGTTCTCATACCTCCCCCCTCACTCTACCTTAGCCTAAAACCCTCTTATCGTTCTCTCTCTCTCTCGCTCATCCACCCTGTTATTTCGCTGTCTCTTCAGACCACACGGAGCGGAAAAGGAAGCATTACCCTCCCAATTTGGCTCCATTCACACCTGTCTGCGTTTGTTTGGGTGTGTGTCAGTGTCTGAATTTGTGCTGATGCCAGAGTTTAACCGATATGGATTTCTAAAATGTACTCAATGCTAAAATGAAGTATCTGTACTCAGAAACGGTCGCTGACACATGTTCTCACTTACTTTTCCTGCCTTCATGCTAAAAGACTGACTCACTTTAAGGGCAAAGTTGGCATTATGAAACAATAACCCCCTCTTAATCTTAGATCCTGAACACAGTGGAATTCCCTCTCCACAACAAGCCACAGTCCCACTTGATAATTTTAGGATTACAAGCACTTTTTGTCCTTTTCCACTTCTGTACTTTATCGCCATGTCAACCAAATAAAAAGGATTTTCTCTGTGCATCTGGGATGAACAGAGCAGTAGAGATGGAGCCAAAGTGGTAAACACAACAGACTGAGAGAGAGTCCGGAAAGATTTCAATTAGGTAATAAGTGAATAAGTTTGCTGTAGTTTTTGAACTTCTCAGACAGGAAGAGATCACGCTGATGTGGCAGATGATGATCATATCTGCAGTATAATAAAATGCTGCAGTTGCCCCACACGTGTCGTTTCATGAAATTCAAATATGCTGCCACGTCCACACATTACTCTCCTTCTTCTTTAGCATCTTTCTCTGTGTTATTCATCCACTCCCAGCTGCCCCCCCCCCCCCCCCGGCTACGTGTCGCCCTGCAGGGAATCTACAGTTATCAGCTGAATCTGGAGCACAGTCAATGTCTTATCCCACTCTGAATAACCGCTGAATAATTAAACAACACCTTTTTTTTTTTTGCCGTGTGTGTGTGTGTGTAAAACTGCCTCTCACTTATTGGGAACTGCAAATCACCACATCAATATACAGTTGATTAGTTTTGATGACTTGTCTGTGCAATCAGGATTTTTGTCAGGACAAATGAGCGTTGAGTGTTGATTGGGGAATGGCAACGGAGGGCGCTGATGAAAGTTTAACACTTGTCATTCAACCTGCTGCATTGTATAGTTACATGCTCTCAACAAGAGGATTTCAACCGGGATGGGAGCCTACACGAGAAATACAAGAAAGATCCAATTGAGACTGACACACCTTGATCCCGTCCTTCATCTCAGAAGCAGGAAAATACAGTGCTCTGATCAGTCACAGTAAAAGCTTCACATTAGAGTATGTATCTTGAAAGGTCATAATAGGAGGTTTCATACAGGGGATTCTGTGATTGCTGAAGTTGCTCTCAGAAACTCAGTGGAGTGTCAAAAGCTTCACACATTCATTGACTCTCATGGGCCTCTCACTCAATGGAGGACTTGTGGTGGAAGGATTTTTCTTCAAAATATGGTAATCCTCGACTGAACCGTGCTGCCGACACAGTCAGCTGAAATCTGAGCTAAACAGCGTACGGCGTAAGCTCCTAGAAAGATGGAGGGGTGTATTTAATGAGGTTAGTGACACTGGAGGAGTAAAGTGGAGTGAACAGATTGATGTTGAGTCCCGCTGACCCTTTATCTTTTTCATTTTTTTAAACTTATTTTGACTTGAGCGTCTGATGCCACGCTGACCCCAAAATATCAAATCTTTGCAGATGATACGCTGCACTACGTGACTATCCCTTTACCTCGGTTATTAAGCCAGTATCTTTTTTTTATTTATTTATTTAGCTAGCTTCTTTTTTTCTAGCCTTCTGCTTGATGGGGCTGTCGCAAAGTAATAACAATAATCTCTCCTTTTTCCTTCCCTCCCTCTCGACTCTGTTCTGTCATTTTTATGCCCGGTCCTCCTCTGAGAGTGTCGCTAAGGAAGGAATTATTATAATTTGGCTCCCACCGCGTAAAAGAAATTAACGTTTGATTTAAGCAGCAGCAGAGAATCACGCTTGCAGACACCCTGTTTGTGTACGTGCATGTGTGTTTAAGCAGAGAGAGGTATGGGGGTGGAGGGTGGCACGTGTCTTGTCAGATCCCAAAAGGATGAATAAGAAGCTAATCTCCTTCTTCCAGGGAATTCTTCCGGTGATGTTGGAGACAGTCCAATCTCACAGGGACTGTGGGAGTGCAGTGGAGTGTGAGCTCCTATCTCCACAATGGAATGATTTCAGAGCATATCTGACTGTTATCTTGACGCTGGATGGATACAGCTTCTCTTCAAATGTGAACAATGCGCACACACTTTGGTATTCACAAGCAGACACTCTGTGATGGATGAGTCCCTGAGCCTTACTTCTTTGGACCATTGAGTCTCCTTGCACCTAATCCCGATTGACCTGTTATTCAGTGTGCTTTATCTTTTTCAGCTTTTTTTCAGCTTTCAGCCTTTTCATCTTTTTTTTTTTTTTTTTTTAAGCTTAAACAAGACAGAGAAAGTCCCAGTATAACAGGTGTGCCTGTTTGCAGGTGTGTTAGCGTGTATTTCAAAATCAGGCAGCATGGAGACACGCACATCCAACCTTCGCCAGGATTCCTATGGTAGTCTATTTTGACTTGCTAGGAATTACGGTGAGAGGGTGAGACGGGGTTGTATGTGAAAGTTTCAGGAAAAAAAGCCAGAGGGAAGGGTGAACCCAACGAATGTTTCATGCGTTGAGGCCTTGAGGGCGTGGGCGGTGGTGGGGGTCATGGGTCAAGAGTGCAGAGGAAGGTCAGAGAGGTCAGTCAAGCTGAGTGCTGCTCTGATAACAGCAGTGTCTACACTGTAGACCGTACTGCGGCACAACTTCACAGTCTAGCCCAAGAATGAAAACAACTCGTTGGTCGACAAGGAAACACAAAATCGAGATTATCTTTCTAATATTCTCATGAAGTCCCCAAAAACAATTTTGGATGTTGAGAGAGTCTTTACAGCCACTCATCCCATCATCAATGGCTGTTAATCTTAAATAAGCAAGCGTATTTATTCAGGCTTAAGCTAGTGTGGGAGTACTGACTGTACACTGATGACATAATGACAGGAACTAGACAAATATTTTTTTCTTCTTTTATTGGTTTGATTTTAATTTTGTGAATTCGTTGTACGTGTGAACCTCTGCACCAAAATGAGGGCTCTCCCTTTAATGTCTTCAGAGATTTTAAATGACTAAAAAAACTGAATGGTGTGCCACCTTTACCTGGCATTGTTCACGGACCGGATCTTCTCTGCTCTCTTCAGTTTGACATTAGTTGTGGGGAAGTTGTTTCACAATTGGAATGCAGCCCAATTAAAACAGGTGGTTAGTGATTTCATAACCACTCTCTCATAACCAGCGTCTCATTTTAACAGCCACTTCAGAATGTGGTGTGGATGATGACAGACTTAAAAAAACAAAAACAGGTTTTGTTTGGCTCCCTTCACAGTACAGTGTCGTACAGTGGTGTGCATCCACGTCATGTATGGTTTCAGTCTGGAGTATTGAGCTGTGTCATGTGAGGCGGAGCTGTAAGACAGGTGCAGAGATGAAAAGATCGGCCGGGGGAAGAAGGGTGTTCCCGCTCCATAGCTGTTCTGACAGGCCTTTGGTATTTTTCCAAAGAATAGCAGAGAGCATGTGTGTGAGTCGGAAAAACCTGCTCACATTTCTCTGGGGGTTTGGCAGGTGTGTGTGTGTGTGAGTGTGAGTGAGACAGGATGGAAGCATGTCTGCTTTTATGCTATTGTGCCTGCGCTCTTGTGTGAGGTGAGCGTGTCTTTTGAAGCAGCTGTGCCAACGCGGTGATGTGAGTTTGAAAGCTACTGTGCAGAGTCGCTTCCAGTCCCGGTCAAACGCTCAGCTCTGTCTCCTTTTTTTTTTTTTTTTTTATGTATGAAGCCAGAGGAGCTTCATACTGAGCAGACGTAGTTTTATAAACATGTTGTTGGTGATTTTTTTTTTTCTGTAAATAAAAATCAAATAAAAATCTAAATATACATACGCAGTGAACATAGTTGATTTTTGCAGTAGTAAGATATTTATGGAATAGCTCTTTGTCCCCTCTCACTGTATGTTTCTGCCTCAACTTGAGTGCATTTCTGTGCGGTAGGGATGCTTTGGCTGCTGTTGCTCAGGCCATTGTGTTAATACACCCTCTGAATGTGTTAATATACCGCGAGAATGGGAGGCCGAGAGAAAGAGAGCGAATAATTATGTTTCCCCTTTTGTCTCGCCTCCCTCAATTAAGCCTGAAGAGAGGCAGCCAGAGCACATGTCTACTTATCCACTTAAAGCTCAGCAACAATAGGACCCCCCCTAATTTCTCTCTCTCTCTCTATCTCGCCTTCTCATTCTTATTCTTCATTTCTTTCTCTCTGTCTCACTTTTCCATGTCAAACTTCTATTCATAGCACAGTGCCCCAATATCTGTTCTTTTATTTTTTTTTTTAACCTCCTCTCCTCTTTTCTGTCTACACCAACCTCTGAGGCCTCCCTCCATATCTGTTTCGCCTTCAGCCCTTCCTCACCTCTGAGCTCTACGTGAGTTTTGCGGAGAGCTCTCTCCTCCCCTCGTCTCTTTGTTACCCCTTCTCCATCTCCTGTGCTCTGCTGCAGGGCACGGGGAGCGGAAAAAACGACGAGACTAAACATTTTAGACTGTACACTGCCAGAGGAAAGACAATGGTTTGATTTCCCTCATGTTGTGTCAGGCAGGATTGTTTTGTTTTGTTTGTGTGTTTGTCTGTGAGTGTGTGAGTATACGTGCTTCCACCTCCATGGCACTGAAGTCAGAATTCAGACAGGCATATAGATGAACTCGGCATCAGTGATGTACGGTTGATGTGAGTTTTCAGGACCAAATAACCAATATTTGTTTCAAGATGAATTATTAGTGAGCAAACTGATGCCAGATTTAACAGGAAAGCAGGACTCCCTCCAAAATGAATATCCAGCACCTGTTAAGTATTACGCGCGGAGGACAAAATTTGGGTCTTTGTTCTTCAGAGGAGGGTGGTGGGTGGTCAGCATGTGGGCCGGGATGAGTCTCATCGGCCTAGATTGGGATGGAGGATGGATGAGAAATAAAAGCTGGAGCGTCAGGATGCACGGAGGAAGAGGCGAAGCATCAGGGTCAAGTTTATCTTATGTAACTGCCTTTCACAGCAGTGGCTGCGTTTAAATACACGAAGGCACACGTGGCGCAATATCAGAGCTGACCAGTGGAACATGACACTGTGCTGTGACTTTCACTTCCACAAGCAAACACGTGGTCAGATTATCAGAATTTTATTTATCGATCAATCATAAAACCATCAGCTGTGTTCAAAGTTGTGTGGAAGTATAAACATGGACGTCCTTCTAAAATGACAGGATGTGCTGTTTAGCATCTGTTTTGCACGTGGAAGTTATTTCTTGTGCATTTTTTTTTTCCCCTCCTTCTAGGTTTATTGAGACACAACCGAGTGCGACAATAGTGTTTGCAGCACTTTGGACAGCAGTCAGTCCGCTCAGCTAAACATCCAGGGGCCTTGAAGTGCTCACGCTAGCCAACCGAGCAGGGGCATACATACAAATGAGTCATTTTCTGCTGCTTAAAAACAGAAAATATGAGCAAAACTACACGCAAGGCAGCACGCTTGAACTTGTATACGTTCACACTATACATAGCACATTATGGAAATGGTGGTCTACTCTAAGCTGCTCAGGGCTGGTATTAGAGAAAATTAGGTCGTGTTGGTAAGGATCATTGAATTGAGTCCTAAGCAGAAAATCATACTGCATAGCTGGTTTCATCTGCTGTCATTTCACAGTGCGTGCACATCTCTTTGTCTGCAGGGGAACAGGAGGTGTGTGTGTGTGTGTGTGTGGGGGGGGGGGTTTCCCAAAAACGTTTTGTGCACATGCCTGTACATGCCTGCGTGGTTACTGGTTGGCAGAGTTTCATGGTGAAGTTCAAAGAAAATGTGGTTGGTAGTGAGGTTTTGTTTTGTTTTTGTTTTTTTTCTTGTCCCTGAGGCTGAGATAACTCTGTTTGGTCTCTGACCATCATTTCTTTTTCGCCTCACTGCGTTATTTTAACACCAGGCTCACTGGCTGCCTGTTTACTGCCTCCCATCCTATAGAATCCTTCTGTGCTGCGCGTCACAGCTTTACATTCAACTTTACTTCGCCTGCTTTTATGTAACATACCTGGCACACCCTCCTGCAGAAACGCCTTCCTCATGCAGTCGTCTACGTCCTCCTCCTCTGTGTGCATTTGACACATCGGGTTAACTCTGAAGTTGTGAGAGCTCTGCCCAAACATTTCTCTATTTTTTTTTTTTTTTTCTTGTTCCTCTCAGGGCAAACAGACACAACCATTTGAGGATGAGTGCAGGATCGAGCAGCCGGTGAAAGGCGTCACCGTGATGATGTGGGGATGTTGGTGATGCAGCTCCTTCACCTCAGGTAACTGCAGAAATCTGCATCAAATAATTTTGTTTCGTATCGGATTGTAAAGTCGACTTCATCTTCAGCTTTTCAATATGATTTTTGTATTTTCCTTATAACCTGTGGCTCTGAATGCATCACGTATTAAAACAGACTTTCCCCTTGTTGGAAAGGACTCTCTCTGCAATTTGAGTGCACGCTGAGAACCTGATGGTGTAGGTTTGGCGATGTGTGACTCAGAGGAGAAGCTGATCCAACAGCAGCTGACTCAGCAGCTCCGTCTCCTTATATAACAGAGAGCATGAGGTGAAACAGGATGCTGGGATAACTTTATAATCAACAGAATGCAGCAGAAAAACATAACCAAAAAAAAAAAAACCTTTCATCATTTTAACAGCTTCTATGAATGTGGTTGTGGGGTGATGTCAATAGTGCAGAAGGAGAGACGCGCTGCAGTAAGATGAGGCCATCTGTCCTTGCTTCAACCATGATGATTAGGATTCATGAATGTGTAGGGGAGAAGGGGAAGAATAACTTAGATAAATGAAAGTTTACATTTTGTTGACCGAAATGTGTGTTTCTTTCAAATGTATAAGGAAAGAAAGCGTATTTAAAGAGTTAAAAGTTTTTGTCGCCACTAAAAGGTGAATGGGATTTTGAAAGAAATATTTAATTTGCAGAGAAAAAGAGGAAGTTATGAAGTTGTATTTATGCTCTAGATAGATTTTTATCCCTCAGTATCTCAGTATGTTGTCCAAACACGCAGGTCCAGTTAAATCAGACAAAATCTGTCGAGGGCTTTGGACAGCAGCAGCTGAATCCCTGATCTCCACAAGGTCCTCAAAGGCCACCTGGACCCCTTTGAGACTAGCTTAACTATTAGTGTGACATCAAAGATTACCTACTCACCCAGAACAGTGATTGACCTGGTTTTCAAACCAATTTAACATGAGATCGTAATCTGATTCTCAAAGTTTAGAGCTCTGTCCGAACTCTTTAATGTTTTCCACCAGCAGTTTGGTTTGAAAGATTGTAAATCAGACTCTATAACTCTCAGTGACTTCAAAAGTTCTTTAACTAACTCAACCTCCACAGGCAGAGCCGCTGCAGCCCAGCTCAACACTGTTCAGAGGGCGAGCTGTGAAAACACAACAAGATTTCTCACTCTGAAAGTTATCGGGCTGCTTAAAGCTAAATCTGAGCGTTGAGGGTTTCTGGCAGCACTGCCAATACAATATCTGAGTTCAGGCACAAATCCTGAAACTAGTTTCTTCAGGACATGATTTTTCTGAGTTAGACATTCTTTTTCCTTAAACCCCTTTTTTTCCTGCATGAAACTTACTTTACTTGGGATTACATCAAATACCCAAATGAAAGCCCAAGAATCTGACCAAGCATCCCGTGCAGAAAATGAAAGATTTTGATAGTTTCCGCCACAGTTACAATTTTCTGCTCTGTAAGAAGAAGTGAGCTCTGATGCGCACCTTGACTAACATTTTCTTTAAACGGCTCCTCTCAGGACTCTCAGTTCCACTTTGGAGACGATGTGCGTTTGTTTGCCAGACCTGCACTGAGACGCCAGCTTATACAACAAGTTGATGAGATCAGAAAATAGATGCATAAGAAACATCTGGCAGATATATGTTGTTTACATTGTGTATTTTTCCTAATGAATTTAATTTTCTACATTTTAAACCAAAGAGGCATCTGGCACCACACACAGAGGCATTGAGTAGTGTGCTGGTTAATGAATACAGATGTTATAAATATAACCCAGATGTGGCACACACCTATAACAAGATGTAAAACACTTGCGTCACTACTTTCTAAACTTGTAGGAATTAGTCAAGGCCCAGAATCAGGGACAATAAGAACATTTCCAAGATGTTTAAGCCCTCTTCCTTATTCTACAGTTGAATCATGGGAAACGTGGAGAGTCACAATGGGGACAGTGGTTTCTATGGTGATGTGACGGGACAGCTCTCCCGTAAGCACACGTCCCGCTCACTCCGTCTCTCCGGCAAGCAGCCAATCACCCGCCGCTCCCGGCACTCTTCTTCAGTGAAACAGGAGCACAGGAACTCTGAAGCTTCGACCCGATCGTCCAGCACTCCAAGCATCCCGCAGTCGTTGGCGGAGAACGGACTGGAACCTTTCAATGCAACAGATGCGTTCGAGGAGTTCAGCATCAACCCTCACTGGACACAGCGCGTCGCCATGACGATGAGGCCTGAGTCCTATCAGCAAGATGATGACCCCATGGCCACGCCGACTCCTGAGACCTCAGAGGCGGACACTGTTGCTCAGGATGGAGGAGAGGACTCCATGGGGGAGGAGGAGGGGGACGGAGACGTAGTTGGGGAGGAAAGGTACCTCCAGCGGGTGACCGAGGGTCCCCGGGAGGGAGGGAGCTTTAAAAAGAAGCGGTCAAAGTCGGCGGACATGTGGAGAGACAACAGCCTGGAGTTCTCTTTGTCTGATCTGAGCCAGGAACATCTGACCAGCACTGAGGAGATTGTGGATGGAGGAGAAGAAGAGGAGGAGGAGCAGTTCAGAAGACCAAGTGCAGGTAAGGATGGTTTAAACAAAGAAACAAAAAAGAACACAGAAGTCCAAAAACCCAAAGCAGACATGTTCAGGTTTTTCACGTCATCACCAGGAAACATATCCATTAACGTTCTCACAGTGCTCACATTTGTATTCGTATTATTATTTTACATTATGCATATATTATTTTGTAACGTATTTTCTGCACTAGACTTCCAGCACAATGCTGTCTGATGGATGGAGAAAATACATTCATATACGTCTACACCAGATCATGTGTGCAGGAGGCTTGATTTGGTTCCCTTTAGAAGTGATGAGGGTGAAGGAGGTGGGGGAAAAATTGCAGGCAGGGAGAAGAGGGTGCTGATTGAAGGTTAGTTCCCCTCCATCAGTGGCTGGAGCTCCGTCGATCACGGGATTGTTAGTTTAACTGGTGCTGTGCAGGAGCTGCTGGAGCTCAGCATGACGGCAGGCCGTAGTGGGGGTAACCTAAGTGCTAGAAGTCGAAGCATTGCCCCAGGTGGTTGGACAGCTCAGAATAATGCATGTGCTTGGCTCACCTTGCTCACACACGCACACTTGAATGCACACACTGCCCGGCAATAACCACCTGTGTATGTTCCAGGCTCAGCTGAAAGGGCATCGTCTCTGGACCATCTGTGCAGCCAGCAGAGTCCCGGCCTCAGGGGGCAGAGGAGCCGCTACACCAAAAACCGGAGAGAAGCTGAGTGCGATGGAGACAGAGAAGGGGAGGAGGGGTTGTTGTCTCCAAGTGAGGAGGATGGTGGCGGGTATGGAGCGTTCACGCTCCCTTGCCGACGGTCCCACTGCCTGTCTGAGGGCTTGGCAGGGCTCGGCATCCCAGCTGCACCGTGCCCCGCCTTCCAGGGACGCCGTGCACAAACTACACAGGTTAGATCACATTTCAGCGAGACCTGGATAAAATATAGTAGCAAATGAAATGGTGACTACTTTAAAGTTACTTCCTTTCCTTTCTTTTCTCTTGTACTCTGACTTTTCCCAAGGATATTTGACCCCAACCCTGAAAATAGAAAAAGGGACTTGTTCCCCAGTAGTACCCAGGAAGTGTTGGGGGGTTCACTGGAATGACAGAGGACACCAGACAATCCAGCATTTAACATTATGTAGACAACCAGAGACATTTCGTGTGTGTGTGCGCGCGCGTGTGTGTGTGTGTGTGTGTGTGCGTGTGTGTGTGTGCATTACATCTGAGTTTGTGTGCATATTTGTGTGTCTGAGAAATGGATTATTAGGACTCAGATAAGTGAAGTCGCTGTGGGGGGAATTTCTCTAACGATGGCCTGGTTTTTCTATTCCCCCTCCAGAAAATTAAAGCAGTAAAGCATCAACATCTTTCATGCCACATTCACTTACGACTGTCCTAACATCCATAAATACACACAGGGACATTTGGATCACAGTTTATAAGCTTATCTCACAACCTTACACAAGCAGATTTACTTAAAAGCCAGAAGAAATTCACCATAATGTTTGACAGACAGACCATTTGATAAGAGATTAAGAGATTCTGTGGACACAAACAAAAGTAATAATTTACATACTGTGTAATTTTCATGTGTCATTGTTGGGCGGAAAAAAGTTGCCAAATCAGAAAGAAGTACTAAAATAGCAAAACAGGCTTTTCTTTCAACTCATTCCCACAACCCCCAAGCACCCTTGTATAGCAGAGCACCCTAAGTGCTCATTATAAATTCATCTAGCCAGGCAGAGGGGGTTGTTAGACTGGATATAAATAGACCGACACAACACAGCGAAACAAAGAGAAAAAGAGCAGCGAGACAGTCAGTTTGGTGAAAGTGCGAAAACACGGAGAACCCCCTTTGGTTGAAGTGAAAAACTCTTCTGTAGCAGAAATGCATGGCTAAATATGTCCTTAACATACAACACAACCACCCACAGAGTGAGACACAAACAAAAATCCAGAAGCCCCTTGTGTAGCATAAACTGTCAGGCTGACTCTTGTAACTGGGGGGAAATGACCTTGTGTATTATGACCTCCTGTGGGGTCAAACATGCAGTTTTCACTTTAGATTGTTAGTTTTATCTGTGGTTATCGTTTCCGTAGTTTGTGCGTTTGTGTGTGCGTCCTCTGGTTGTATAAACGTATCCATAGCTGTATATAAATTAATCATCTCTTTTTTTCAACCCCTGTGTTTCTGACTGGCAGGACATCTCAGGTGTTTTGGGCGAAGGAAGTGAATATGGCGACAGCGGCATTGACGGAGTCACCGCAGAGATAGATGGGGACGGAGAGTTGGTGTCGCGGCGCTGTAAGGCCATGTCCGCCTCCTTCTCCGTGTACTCGGCCGCCGAGAGCAGCGTTTTCAACGGCAGCGACAGCGGAAGCAGCAGCGCAGGAGGAGGAGAAGGGAGAGGCGGCGGCGAAGGAGGAAGGGGAGGAGTGTACGAGAATTTCCGGAAGGAGCTGGACAATCAGGCCTGGGTTAGTTACTGTTTCTACAACCGTGCATGGGAACGTCTTGGCTTGATAGACCCAATTCATTTTCTTGACAATTCTCTTGTCAGACACATCAGGGTCGGGACTGCACAGAAGAAGCTGGCTCAGCTGTGAGTGATGAACAGAGCAGCGGCACACTCAGCAGTGCGTATCCATCGGACGCGTTGATTGGCTGCGCACAGGGCACAGTCAGGAAAGCTGGAGCGCTGGCTGTGAAGAACTTCCTGGTCCACAAGAAAAACAAGAAGGTGGAACCGGCGACGAGGCGCAAATGGAAGCACTACTGGGTCTCTCTGAAAGGTGTGATTATACTTTTTTTGGATCATTTTTCAAAAATTGCAGGGAAGTTGGCATTAGCTTTCCATCCAGAATCAAATGGGAAGACATTTAAGGTTACAAGATGTAACCACTGTTGTCAGGCTCCTCATAAGCAGTGGGAATAATGAGCGCAGACACTTTGTTCTGTGTTATCTGTGCCCTTAAGTGCCTCTGCAGCTAAAATCAGACTATTGGGGAAAGAAAAGTGCTCAAACTATTTTTCAACAAAGTCTTGCAGCCTTAATTTTCCCATACAGATAATCATCTTAACCCGACGACGGCCTGTTCAATCTCCCACTCCATCCATCCAGTGAGAGTGTAATCACATCAGTCTCAGCACAGTCCATGCCCTTGGTCGTCACCTCTGCTGTCCTCCCTCACCCTCTTCTCTGTGGCCTTACACTGCCTCACCTCGGCCTCGTCACAATTTCATTTTACGGCGGCATCCGTGTCTAATCCACTTACGTACTCTCAAAATGTGGCATAAGATACATCATCTGCAGCTGCACTCCTGCCTGCCTCCTCTCCTTTAATCCTTCCCCACTAAAAAAACAAAAAACAAAAATCTGACGGTGCCTCTGTGCCTCTTCTGGCCTCGTCTCGCTCACATTGTAGGCTCCTGATTGTATGAATTTATTTAGCTTGAATACCAATGAGGGGTTGAATCCATCCAATGTTTTTGTATATTAATATGAAAAGCCTTGTTTTTCCTTGATTTAACTGTAAAGGTCTTACATTCATACATCAGTAATAAATACATTTTTCCTCTCTTTCTTTTCCCTTCTGTCTCTTCTGTGGCCTTCAAGGCTGCACCCTTTTCCTGTACGAGTCAGACTGTCGCTCGGGCATCGACCATAACAGCGTCCCTAAACACGCGCTGTGGGTAGAGAACAGCATCGTCCAGGCCGTCCCTGAACATCCCAAGAAAGACTTTGTTTTCTGCCTCAGCAACTCAGTGGGGGATGCTTTCCTGTTCCAGGTGAACGAGACACTCGTATTGAAAACATGTGTGAGAAGTAACAGCTGTGCACGATAAGAACTTTACTCAAACACACAGCCAAGGCTGGAAAAGCTGTACTTTGGTTTTAGAACTAAATTAAGTCAGCAGATCACCGATATATGGGAAAAACAAAATGTAATTTTGTGTGGGGATTCGTGTGTATGTGGCAGATGAGCACATGACATTTAGCCGTGTGTGGGAGATAAGCCAGTCCTGTGTTCATGTGTTTGTTTTATGTGTGACACGTTTAAAGGCCATGCTGTCACGCTGTGACAGTGATCCACCACAGTGACCATTGTGTAATATTAAAATGTGTGTATTTATATTCATGGCAGCTATACACAATGACATTCAATCAATGAATGGGAAGATGATGATGATGTGATTACTGTGGCCGCCTTCTCTCAGAGGCTAATAAAGACATTTCATTTTACCTGTCATATCTTTAATTTATTTTTTGCTCACCGTGGCAGGCTGTTGTATTCAGTTATTTATTTTCCTTTATTTGTCCTCTGTCAGACATCAGGCCAGACAGAACTGGAGAACTGGATCACGGCGATCCACTCAGCATGCGCTGCCGCCCTGGCTCGGCAGCACCACAGGGAGGACACGGTGCGGCTGCTAAGAACCGAGATCCGCAAGCTGGAGCAGAAGATCGACATGGACGAGAAGATGAAGAAGATGGGAGACATGCAGCTGTCCACCGTCACCGACGCCAAGAAGAGAAAGACCATACTGGAGCAGGTATGGAGGTTGGCGAGCGGTCATGCTGAACATACTCAGATAGATTCAAGTTAGTTAGTAATAACAGTCAAAATCACAAACAGAAAACTACAGACGAAACACAAGGAAGTCTCGGTGTCAGAAAATTGCAAACCACTCAGCTTTATGTCCACCTGATAGGAATCAGGTATGTGATCTCATGCGTTGAGCACCCAACCGACTGTCTTAAGCTTCCACTTGAGTTAGGACAAAGCACCTACAGGGCTTTACAGACACACATCTTAATACCTTTGAACTGCACTGACGCTCTCACACACTGAAGTCTCTGCAGTAAATCACCTTTACTGCATGGCGTCATCCACACAAAATGTTCCTGAGGAGGGCTTGCGCCCACAGATGTTTTCAGATACTCCGGCTGCTGCTCATTGATAAACACATGCGAGTGCGGCAGAACGCAGAATATTCATAGCACATGTTGAAACATAAGCCGCGCATACATGAGCAGGCAGGTGAACCCGAAACCTCACGCTAATCTTCTCATATTTAAACATTGTTTTGAGCATTGTTTGGAGTCGTGGGTGAAATGCCAAAGCTGTTCCACAAATCAAGTTTATTCACTCTCAGCAGAGCGAACAAAGCAGCGTAACCTAAAAGCTTTTGCACGTAAGCACTTAAAGAGAGCTTAAGGACATGCTCACCAACAGTCAGCCTCCTTGTGAGAGCCTTTGTGTGCGACACTTGGCTGATGGTCAATCGAAGACTAAAGACCAAAGAGACATCTTACATGGAAAAAAAGCAGCTGGAAGTTTTTGATCTCTGTCACGCAGAGCACCATTTCTGAGAAAACACTGGGATTGCCTGGGATTGCCTCTTTATAAAGGGACATTAATAAAAACATTTAGGAGAAAAGAAGTCAACTATATCAGTGTGTGATGTCTTTCAAGATAAGGCTCACACTAATCCATAGAGTGAGTGTACGTAGGACAGACTTGGGCTCCATGTTGAATTGAAGGCTCAGTTCATTTTGTCCTGGAACAAATAGGTGAAGGCAGGAATCAGTGAAAATTAAATGAGGGTTGTGGTTGCAGCGTGAGTGTGAGTGTGTGTGTGTGTGTGTGTGTGTTCCTGTGATCCACCTCCCACGGCCCACCCTGTGATACACTGCACACAGCACAACAGGTCGGCAACTGGTGGGGGTTGTGTTGGTGAGTAATACCTCTCCACAGGGGCTTCAGCACTCCCACATCTCACTCTCCCCGAAGCAACAAAATAACCGTTGAACACCCAGCTGTCTTTTATGCACGTTTTATGCTTTCTTTATTTTTCTCTTTATCGAATCATCGGTCATTCCATAAATAAACGTGGGTCGAATGAAACCAATGTGTGCTTATGTAACATTCATAAATCTATCCCTTTTTGACTGTTTGTGTGTTTCTCTGTGTTAGATCTTCCTGTGGGAGCAGAACTTGGAGCGCTTCCACATGGATCTGTTCCGCTGTCGGTGCTATCTGGCCAGTCTGCAAGGTGGCGAGCCCCCCAACCCTAAACGCCTACTGGGCTTCGCTTCACGTCCCACCAAGCTGGCCATGGGACGACTGGGCATCTTCTCCGTTTCTTCCTTCCATGCTCTGGTATGATTCCCAACTGCCTGCACACCCACTCACATTCATGCACACACGTTTTTATTACACATGATGGACAGGACTCGTTCAAATGTTCTCAGCGGCTTTTTCTTCTAAACCTAATCAAAGGTTCTTAATCCAAAACTCAAACTCTGTCCTGCGTGTCTCGACATGCATGCTTTGTGTAAGAGGTTCCCATTTGCCCATCGTTAACACCAGCCAGGCTTGGAGAGTGGGTGTGTCTATCTCGCCGTGGGAGCGAGCATCTTGTCACTTGTACCTACTGAAAGCAGGAATGTCTACTCGCCTGACAAATGAACGACCTAACAGACACTCTGTGTAGCCTCAGGTTGAAACATATTGCAACTGGAAAAGTAAGTTGCAAGTGGGGAAAAAAGACTTTAAATGATGAAAAGCCAATCAGTGAAATGAGTTGGCTGAAGGTTGGCTGTCAGTTGGCTACTTATGCCCTTTGAAGGTCTGACAATTGAATCCATCCGTCAGACAACTACAGTACACTAATTCATGCCTCCGGGCAATTTTAGAACTACTTATTAACTTGATGTGCATGTCTTCGGAGAACTGGGAAAATAGGCAGAAATGCCCTAGGCTAGGGGTCCAAACCAAGAAACTTCTTGATGGGAATTTAACCATTGCTCCACGCCCAATTAAATCTAATAGAAAAGTAATACTCTTTTTTTTTTTTTTTTTTTGGTGGTGGTGTTGTAGTACAAACAAATGCACAATGAAACTCACTCCAGCTGTGACTTATGGCACTGGAAGCTCACAGGATACCTACAACCAGAAACAGAACACAACATATTTGAATCAGCTGTTCTGCTGGAAGTCATTTTGTTTGTTCTTAGCTGTAACTCCTGACTGAGGAAGTAATGTTAAAAATAAAGTAAACGGCCACTTAACCTCAGCAGTGATCTCAGCATAATTTAAGAAAATCATCTTGGTATTGGGGACCCTTTCAGTCTATTGTCTCTTCCTAGACTGTCCTACAAAAGCTTGACACCAATATGAACACGTAACGTACTGTCAATTGTTGGCTCCTGAGTGTCTCAGCATGTGGCAAGAATCCAATTCTTCATTTGACTGCTCTAAAAATGTGCAGAATGAAACACAACCTCTGACGGATGGTGTGCGTGGATATACTCTGCTGCCTATTACATGGCTGTATGAGGCTGCGCTTCCAAATGTCACCCAGAAAACTAAGAGCAAGAGGTGGAATGTGTCTCACAGAGAGGCCATTGGATGAACCAAACCAATACAGCGACAACATCAGAAACAGATAGTGTTTTCTTGTGACTGGTGGATCAATACAAACTCTGTTAGTAAGCTGCTATCCCTGAGGCACTTTCCCATAAACAGGCTTAACATTCCCTGCTCTATTACCCCCCCCCCCCACCCCCCAGCACCCAGCCCCCACCCCTTCCTTCTTCTGCCTACACCCTCACTTCCTTTGTCTGTCTCCTTATCTGCCTTATTTTCATCCCATCTGTCTTTCTTCACCCCCTTTTCCTCTCTTTGCTCCTTTTCCCATCTTCCCCTCCTGCTGTGTTCATTATTGTGTCCCCTTGTTGCCCACATTTCTATTTATTTTTATTGGTGAATTAGACACATACCGCCACAAATGGTTAGTTTTCTTCAGCGCTACATTTGCTGCATATAAACTGCTATATTTATTTTTATAAAGCAGTAAATGACGTTGAAATCCATGAACAAGACAAAAAATAGAACTTAATTAATGAGTGAAATAAATAAAAAAAACGAATTAAAGTAAAACTTTTTTATAAAACCTCTTTCATTGCTGTTATCTATGGCCAAAAGACATCGTAGTAAAACGGACAGTAAGGCTTCGTGGGCCCAGCTTACATAAGAAGAGTCTTGGAGACAGTTTGACCTATAATGTTTGAAATGTGTGACATGAACTCCGACTGGTGAGCACGCACCCACACAACTGCAGTATGTGCTCATTTGGGTACATGCATCACTACGCAAGCATCAAAGTATGTATTCATGTACCATATAGTGAGTCAGAGCTGCTCATAGCCCAGAAAGTTCAACGTGAATTAACCCAGAAATGCCAAGAGAGGTTTCTTTGTGCCTGTGTAGTAGGACACTGAGGGAGATGAGTGGTTGAAAGTGTTGTTTGACATTATTGTGTACTGAAATGCTGAAAATGTGTGACTTCGTTTACAGCATCTACTGTATGTATGTTTCACACACGCAAAAAAAATTGCTCACCAATATTTTATCTATAAATGAAGGAGTCCAGGATTAACCTCTTTAGACTTTAATGAACATATGAATGGTGAAAAATATTCATCTGCTCAATATATCATGGTTTGTTTCTGCAAAAACAGCTGTAACACTTTGGGTTGATTCCAGGTTTCTGCTCGAACGGAGAGCAGCATCAAGAGGCGGAGCCAGGCCATGCCTCGGACCTTCAGCAAGCGCCGTAGCCGTTTCTCCTCGCTCTGGGGCCTGGACACAGCCTCTAAGAGGAAGACCAAGGGACATCCCTCCATCAACCAGGTCTCCACAAGTGTTTCATTCACTTCATCATTTTTGATATTAATAAAAATTGGAGCTACAGAGAGTTTGGGGACTCTTGTTGAAGATATGCTGGAATGCAAGCTGTGTGAATGCTACTGAGATTTTATAAAGAAGCTCTTCTGGTTTTCGATATGATGACTGCATAACGACTTCTCTGTTCCTGATGTATTTAAATTTGGTGTCAATGTGCTGATTTTTGTGTGGTTGCAGGTATTTGTCGATGGAATGGAGCCGGCACGAAAACCTTTGGAGCGCATGTTTGAAGACTCTGCCAGTGAGAAATCGGTAAGGACTCAAACCTCTTTACTTGACAAATGCATAAGGAGTCAATAACAAAAACACAAATTTATATTTTCGACAATAGTAGAATTGTGCCTTCTTTGACAGATGTGCTGTTTAAAGTATGAACTCTTAATAATGAACAAGATTAATCAAACCAGAAAAGTATAAATAGAGGCACAGGAACAACGATTAGTTCAACTCAACTTCTTTGAATTATGCTCATTACTCTCTCAAGAAGACTTATCTTTACTTATTTTAAAGTCTCAAAACACAGTTAATAGAACATAAAGTAGGCCCAAACTTGTCTTTCCATTGTGGTTCTTGTCAGTCCTGCTGCCAAACCACAATGACTAAAGGCCACAACAGATACAGCCAGTGTTTATATCTGTACAGTAATCATCTACGTAGGGCTAAACATCAAATTCCTCCTCCTTTTCTTAGTTTGGTATTCACTTCAGAGACTCGGAGCTCATGTAGCTGTAGGCTAATTCCTTGTCATTGTTTGCCTTTCCTATGAGCCAAAATAAAAAATCACTGGGGCATCTGATGAACCTTTCTTCTTGTATAATGAGTTACGGGCTTTTTTTAAGACCCCGAGGCATGCAACATCGCTGGATTTTCCACCTCTTTTCACTTAACAGAGATCCCTTTGGTTCTCCAGCTCTTCATTTGGCGGGTTATCTGAGGGGAAGCACAAAATCCCTGCACCCTTGCGCATCAGTGAGCATTTTTTCGAGGTCATTTTCAAGCTCCTCCTTTAATGTTTTCTGACATCCACTTCTCTCCAAGATGAAGGGTGATTGGAGAGATTTGCAGACTTCTAAAACTTTAAAAGCTGCAGAATTTCAATGTTACAAGATGATTCCTGAGTTTTGTTTTTTGTTTTTTTTTTTTTTAAACTGAACATCTTTTTGCCATTTTCTACGGTTTTCCCCGCCTACGTCAGCCAACAAATTTTTTTGCCTCACATATTTTTGCAGGACCAACTTGAGACTGCCTCCTCTCTGTCTTTGTCAGAGTTAAAGCCATTATTCTTCCTTTATTCTCATCCTTTTAGTCTATCAAGCATCATTTGCAGATGGGTGTTGACAGATTCCCATTTCTTCCTTTTATTTGCTCCAGGCAATTCCGTCTCCCTCAGCATCACAGGCTATCGACTGGAGGGATATTTCTGTCTGCTAATCCCTCTGAGACAAATTTGATCTGATATGTTCAGATCATTAGCTTTCTGATGTTTCAACAAATTATGCAGATGTTTGCTTCCAGAGGACTTGGCAGTTTCACGCCATCTGTGCTCACTTGTATTTGTTGTAGTGACCACGTTTTTACAGGAAATTACTAATAATGAATAATATCTTTAGAAAGAAAACTAAATTGTCTCAAGCCACTGTAGGGCTGTATGACTCCAGTAGCGGCTTATACACAAAACAGGCTGATGAATTTATACGAACTCCAATTACCCATTGGGTTGTGGCAAGGACAAGCATGCCAGCTCCATATTTTATGAGAAGTTGTAGAAGGAGGTAGAGATGAGGGGGAGAGGGAATACAGGCCTCTGTCTGAACTCAGCAGATAGGAGCAAACTTAACTGGCACAAACCCACTCAGACTGTGGAGGCCCCCAGTGGCACCATGGGAGATTGATTTCCTTCCACCCACGTCTAACTTCAGCTGGCAGGGCATGGGATTACAATAGAGAAGCGCACGCCGAAGGAGGTAAAACACTCTGGCTTGTAGTAAAATAGAGCTGGAAAGTGCTGCATCAGTAACAAAGGTTTAAATGATCCCAATGCGGTAAGATTGGTTTCTAACATTTGTATCTTATGCACTTGTTCCAGTTGTTGTTCTCTGTTTTTTCTGGGGAATCCCATTGATGAGAAAAGAGGGGGAACAAGAGAGAAGGTGTGTTTAGTGTACCATGCCCCCAGCAGAGGCATCCTAGATGGGCCAGGAGGAGGGCCAGATGGTGCTAAGCAAGGCTGGGGAGTTCAGGGAGTTGGGGGGAGGTACTAACTACTGGCCCCCCGGTCTGTTGTCTGACAGAGAAACTGTGTGTCTCTTCAGCATAGCTGTGCCATTTGCATACAGTTTGCTTGCTCCGTTTCCTCCTCTACTTCAGTTTGTGTCAAACACAACACAGCCGAGCTTAAACTCACTTGAACGCGGACAGTCCAGCCACATTGTTAACCGTCAGCAGATTGCATGGCGTGAATGGGAACACGGGAGGAGGGAGATGATGGAGTGATGTGCAGATAGAGGGGAAGGGGCAACAGAAGGAGAGGCAATGATTAGTGTTGGGAGGTGGTGGGGGGGGGGGCGTAGAGGAATGAAAGAATAAATGTGGATGCTGTTACTTGATAGGAGGTGATAAGGTATCAGTGACAGACAGTGTGAGGTCGAATAGAAGAGACGAGCAAGAGGGACGGGAGGCTGTCGTGGCTGCCAGATTGTCGGAGGTCAGACGGATGGGTTTAAAGGTTACAGGCTGCAGCTTGAACAGAATGCGTGCACACACACATGCGCACACACGTAGCACATGCCCACACAGGGAGACGGTTGCATCAAGAGACTCTCAGATGAATTAGATTTTGTAATCATATCTCCTGGCGCTTTCAGGCCACCAGCACTCTCCATCATATTAGTCTCATCAGTCCAAGTAAATCTGGTTTCTTTGGGGGGTAAGAAGATAAATAATGATGGATCAGGGGGGTGACTGCAAAACTTAAGATGTGGGTAATAGAATTCTTTTTTTTTTTTTTTTCTATGAGCACAAAGGCTATTCAGAGGTGCATAAATCCTCAGTGTGTGTGTGTGTGTATTGTATTTTCAGAAGGAGAGAGAGGGCTCTGTGAAAAGTCTTCCTCAGCAGACTGTAGACAGTGACATTTGGGTCCCTGACTACTTGACTCCATCTTGGGTGTGTCTGCCGAACAACCAGCCGGTCCTGGCCGTCATACAGCCGGAGGAGCCGGCGCTGGAAGTCCTGAGAGCCATCTGCAAGGTGGGACATTATTGACCAATGCCAAATTAAGGGAGACTATTTATTAGCTTCTGGCGTGTTTCTGTAAAGATGAAGCAAGTGCTGTACGATATATCATGTGATAATGAAAGACCAAACATGTACCTTAACATTATAGTGACAGGTGATATGCCGTTTGTTTCCTCCCTCCCTCTCACACACACACACACACACACAACAACTCACGCTGCTGGCAGTCGAGCTTTGACCCATGCTAATAATTCATCTGAACAGGTCTGTCAAACTTTTGCAACTGAAGAACAAGTCTCATAACTCACATTTCTCTTATGGGGAGTTAAGAGTACAGTAGGTGGTTATATAAGGATAACAGCATCCTACGATTTACAGTCTGTTGACAGCTAAAGGCACCAAATATGTCAACTTCTTAATATTCAGCACAAGGCAACAGAGTGGATAATTAGATCCAGAGGTGAATATGTGAGTCTTAGAATACCTGATGTGTAAGGCTGTGACTGGTATCTGGAGATGAATGTGCCGATGCTTTTATGCTGACAGTGTCTCAGATATTTTCTCTGACATTTTCTTCACCTTACAATACAAACTATGTTTTTACTGTCGCAAGCAGTCGTGTCAATTTTCTTTGCACTTCATCTCCTCTTTCCTTAATTGGTCCCAGCCAGAGAGACACACTAGAATAATAATGCCGAGTGATGTGTATATGTTCCACTTAGGAGTGAAAAACAAGTAAGGCTGATCAGTGTGCATGCTAGCGTGGGCGTTCGTGTGCATGCATGCCACAGACATGTTTCAAGGAATTTGAAGATCTAATTCCCAGGCCCTGTGAGATGCATGTGGATATATGTGGGCTGCTTATATCATTGGATGCATATATGTCAGTGGATGTCATAAGCCACATGCAGAGTGTGGCCGCGGTAAAGTTTGTGTGTTTGATAGTCCAGTTTAAAATGTGTTAAGATGTCTGGGATGATATGAAATGAAGTTAATGACTGTCTCTTTGCTTTGGTAGTTGACTCCATTTAAATGTGTGTTTTTCCTCTTTTACAGACCCATAAGATAGACCCATCCAGCCACTACCTGCGGCTGAAAGTGTGGGTTGACAACCAAATGCTCTTCTTCATTCCTAAACTTGAAGACGAAATTGCTGACATGGTGAGGAAACACTAATTTTGGCCTCGCAGTATTTCCTAACAACAGGAAATCTAAGAGACTGTATGTCATTTAAAGTTTTCAGTCTTTGGTTGTGTCACAGTCTCAGCTGAAACACACTGTCCCATTTGGGTTTTGGGGTCTTCACCTTATTATTAATAATTTCTGTTTCATTTCTGCCATGTATGGTTGGAAGCTTGTGCATGTTTTATGACTTGGCTGCAGATTTCATTTGCAATGCATTCAAAACTCTCAGGATGCACAAGAGCCTCCATAGAATGTGATATAAATAATGCAAAATAATCTTCCGACTCTATTCTGGGCACTGTGAGTTCTATGAATTTGTCTGTGTATTCTTTTTTTATTATAATTTTTTTTTTTTACTGTTCATATAGACAGTCTCTAACTGAAAAAGACCTCACCTCCACATTAATCAGCCATTGTAAACCCCAAAAAGAATTCGCTTTGTGACGGTGCTCTGTAGGTGATACACTGAAGTCTGTCTCAAAGCACAGTCATTGTGTAACTTGTTATTTTCCTCAAGAGCTCTTTTATCTTGTTGCTTTGATCAGCGACTCTTGCCACACTCTTTCATCTTTAGTCTGATATTACATTATTATTTCTTCACGGTGCGGCACATTGCATGCTCCTGTTCCTGTCTGTTGCTTCATACACACAGCTGTGTCTATGCTCTCGCCCACCACGAGGTCACGCCCTCGTCTGAGCACCCACTCACTTTACAGACTTGACCTGGATTTTGACCCTGCAACCTTCAAATGCAATTGCTCTGTTAAGGAGCCTGAATAATACATGACTCTATCCAGTCTTCATTAAGAGCAGAGACCTTGACCTCCTTTGTCCAACAACATGGCTCTCCTTCAGCTTTTTTGACAATTAGATATCATTTTCCTGTGTTTGCAGCTCTACAAAGAGATTGAGATTTGCCCCAAAGCGACCAAGATGATCTGGTTTGACAACGCAGAGTCCTGCGCCATTGGATATGGTATGCTTGTTGTTGACCATAGCCCCTTTTTGAGCTAGATAAACTCAGCTCCTGTCATCCTGTCATCAAGTGTGTATCAAACTGATTTCATTGTGGCCTTCATTGAGTCATGCTTTATTAATGACAGAAGGGGGATGACCCATGTGAGCCCATTTTGTCTTAAGTGGATCTAACCGCTGATTAGTTTTGCTTTAGCATCGCCCACTGTCAAACTGCGACATTTCAAAGAGCAATGGAGGAATTAGTGACTGAATCTCTTTCCATGTCTAATTGTCTGTCTCTAGGCTTTTCTGTGGCCGTTATAGATGAGGACGGGACTCAGCAGCTGCATGTTACCGAAGTGAAAGCAGGGGGGTTGGCTGCAGCTAAAGGTGCATATTTCTTTTTTTTTTTTCCTTCAAATAACACGAAGTGCTGCACAAGAGCAATAAACCAACACACAAATCCACGACAGTCACCTTAGTTGAAGACTCAAATATTCAACGTGGGAGATCCCAGATGACATCTTATTAGTATGCCTTTGTGTGACTGTGTCAGCATCAGTTAGTCCGCACTTAAAATTTAAGAGAAAGGAGATGGAAAAAAAAAACAACAAAAAACACACCTTGTCTACAAATAGAAGTCAAAGTAAAGAGGGTAAAGCTTTGTACTCATAACAGTGCTGGTGTCTTATTTACACAGACTGTCTATACTTTTTTACAATTTACAAGGTAAACAGCATCAGCTTCCAAAGTAGAAAACATACGGGGGCTGGTTTATTTTCTTAATCAGGCTGTACAGCCTGAAGATCATTGGCTTTTATGCCTAATGCGCTTGAGAAACACACTGCAGCTCTGTAGATATAACACTAATGTATAGAAAAAGAAACTCCCCCTTATTGTGCCCCAGGGTCCGACCAAGGTTACTCAAGTGTGAGATTATAACCCCCCTCTGATGTATTTACAATCTAAAAGCGACTAGTTTAGAAGGCTGCCGGCAGCCAGAGGAGACTGCTGTACTGACTTTTTGCGTCTACAGGCGAGTAGAGATGGTAAAAGCTTGTGGCATCCAGACACAGCACAATGTATCTTTTAGGGGTATTACACTATATTTTTGCTGAATCACAGAATCAGACATGTCAGGCACAACATTAGTAGGTCCTCGTGCGTGATGGGGTGAACGTGTGTGTGCGTGCATGCGTTTTACACAGAAAAAGAGAATGAATGGACCCTGAAAGAGATCAGGCTTCAGTTTCTGCAGGGGGTGTACGCAGAAACCAGGCCAGGGTTGGACGAAGAGCCCCCAAAGGGTCTTTTCTCCTCAACCCCCCCCTCCACTTCATTCTCACTGTAGTCCCAGATCCCCTTTCCCACCTACGCAAACTCTCTCTCACACACACACACACACACACAAACATATGCGCAACACACACAGCAGTATATGGCCGGAGGGGTTATCTCTCTCTCTGTCCAATAAAGACTACTACAGCTGACATTCCACATCCCAGACAACTAGGTCATAACTTTGGGCTATATGTGTGCCTTGTGTATGTAACTGTGTGTGTGTGTGTCTGTTTATAGAAGCATTCGGTGCATTTTGAAAGGCCCATATCGCAGAACGTCAGCCGTTCCTATTACAGTAGATGATGTGTAAAATGAGGCTGTGTTAACAGGATCAAACCTCTTTGTCTTACTTTATCTCGAGACTGCCATCAGATATCCCGAACAGCTGCCACAGCCAATCAGGTTTATTGGGTGATGTTGGCTGCTAATTGGTCGGCTGATTGAGTGCTAATTGTCATTTAGCGTCGCTGGGCACAGGTGGCAGGATGGGAGGGGAAAACTGAAGCTGTGGGTGAATGTGTGGTTTCTCCTCCCTATATTAGTACCACATACTCCAGAGTCTAGACTATATATACATGAAGACAGCACAGGAATAGACATGCACATCCAGTCTTGTTAAATCATTATTAGCCTAAAGCAAACAAGCATAGAAGGATGAATTTTTAATGCATTGGAAGACATTAGAGTCCCAACAGGATGATGCACGGAGCTGCTGTTGAGGTGCTAAAGTTTTGTTTGTGTAGATTGTTTGTCCACATTAGCACTCTTGAGTTGATGGCCCACAGAAAGGCTCCTCTGTTGGCTGCTGCTTTGTTGTCTGGTAATGGCCTGATAAATAATACTCTCAAGTCATCGTGTGCCGCTTTTACTGTGTCAGCCTTTCCTGTTTCGGTGTGTGTATGCCTGCAAAATGATGAAGCCGCTTTAAATGATATTTTTTAAGCATTTAGAGCATAAATGCTGAATTTAACTTTTTTTTTTTTTTTGGTCCTGTCCATCTGCCAGGTTTGAGAGCAGGGGATGAGATCCTGTTGCTGAATGGCAAACCTGCATCTGCTCTCCAAATAGAAGATGTGAGAATAGCATTTGTAAATCAAGCAGTAACGCTGAGCGTCAGCACGCTGCCCCAGCTGGACCCTCGGGTGCTGTGCCACCAGCCACCGCGACGCTCCGACGCAGAGCAGGACTTGTCTACGGACATTTTCTCCCAGAGCCAAGGTAAACCTCGAACACAACCAGTAGTTGGTGTTCAAAAATGCTGGAAAATTCACTCGATGTATGTATGTATAGTGTCCTCTAGTGACAAATCTGTCTCGGGATGCATTTGACCTTAAGCTTCAAGCTCCAGGATTCACACCGGGGCTGAACTTTTGGTGCCACAGGAATCAATCCATTCATACCGATGTGTCAAATATGTTCTCAAAGTTATTAAAACCAAAGAGCGTGATGGTGGGTGAAAGAAAATAAACTATTACAGTTTTAGAAGGCAGAATCTAAAACTGAACAGTGTTCCTGTATTTGTTTTCTGTATTTCTGATGGTGTGTTATCATGCACCCTCTTACACTCAAGTTTGTGTGGCAAAAAAGGTAGACCATGCCTTATGTCTTTTTACACAGAGGTGAACAGGGTGATCTGCTAATTATGCATGGATGCTGTCTAATAACTAACCTGCAGGCAGCTGCCAGCTTTCCTCTGACCTGCTCTTTTTCTCTCTTTTTTTTTTTTTTTTTTCTTCTGTGCAAGGGCGCCATTTGTATTCCTTATAAATTGGGGCTTGCGGTGTGCAGGCTGACAAGCTGGCATTGTTTATACCGAGACTATGAATATTAAAAGGAATCCTTCGGTGGTGTTGAGCTGTCATCGTGTAGGATATGCCATATGCAAAGGGTCATCCGGGGAGAAAAAACACTTCCGCAGACAGATGGAGGTTATATCGACAATATCATGCTTAAGAGGAGACGGCTGTAAACAGGAGGCCTTTCAACACAAGGGAGAACGTATCTCGTAGATGTCTGAGGGATAATGACTATGCATTCACATAGGGATGTTGTTACTGTCCCCATAACCTACCACAAAGATGACGCTGTTAAATTCTGTTTATCACGCTGTCAAATGTTATGCTGCTGTTTTCTAAACAAGTGTATTGTGCACAACGCATATCGAATGCACACAGACTCCCATGTGATCTCTGTCCTTTCTCTGTGTCTTCAGAGGACATCCTGGACGAGGTGTCAGGGTTGACGGTGGAGAGCCCAAATGACAGTTTGGAAGAGGGACCTCAGCTGACCCCACAGAGCCCAGGAGATCATCAGGATGACAAAACCTTGACAGGGACTGGACAGAAGGTAGGAAATGATCGATGATATCTATGCAACATACAACAAACAAACGCAACAGAGCCAGGGATTTTAAAGTCTGGTTGCACAAAGGTTGAGGTATTGCACACACCCTCTCAGATCTGCTGTTGCAGATGAAGACACTTGGCAGTGGGTGTCAGCGTGTGAGAGACACCTGTAGGTTAGTGTTGGTGTTGGAATGAACTGATTAGCTGCATTGTTTCAGTAGCAGTGTGGGCTCGCTTCTGATCTCAAATCTGTCTGGAAAGGAGACAGTCATCAACAATCCAACAAAGTCTGGATGTGTTTATGAATAAATCCTGCATCAGGGTTTTTTTTTTTTTGTTTTTTTTTTTATCTCTGAGAATATATGTGGCACATAGCCAAAAAGGGACCAAAAAATTCATGCAGGTTTTTTTTTGTTTTGCAACATCTGGTGAATGGTATGAATGTAATGCTATACCTTACATGGAAAATATTATGCATTTTTTTTTTCCTACAGTGCCAACAACATGTTACATGACTGTCCATTGTGTGTTCAGTAGCTGTAGTATGTGAACCTGTCAGTCCTCACACGTGAACAGATGTGTGAGCACAGAGAAGGCAGACAGGTGAGTGAAGGAGTGAGAGAGCGCCATCATTTTTCTCATTAAGATTACGTCTGGTCTGATCAGGGTCGACGCTGTGATTGCTGGGACATGCCACTCGCCAGCCGGTCTCCCTTGGTTACGGTTGTCACTCCCATTACCATGGCGATGTCTGATAACCAGAAACTACCAGAAACATTTCTTTGTACCTCTCTGTCGACTGCTCAGACGCGTACAAAAGATGTGGAGCGGGAAGGGACAGCGCTGTGTTCTCCCTTTTTAATACGTGTCAGTGAGCTTCAGTTCAGTGGGAGAACTGATATGTGAGGTCAGAGCCGGATCCAGTCTAGACCCCGTCCTGTTGGACAGCGGTGCTTCTGGGACTCCAGTGTGCCATTATTAGTTTGATGGAAAGTGTGAGAAGATGAGAGAAATACCAACAGATATAGTTGCCTCTCTCCGTCCACACGAGAAAGTGCACGGTCAGCACAAAATAAACACCATGTTTGATGGTTTGGCTGGTTGATAAGATGTAGATCCCACTCTGGAAATAACGTGTTGTCCCTCTGGAGACAAAATAATGACAAGAATGTTGCTTACTCGTGTCTGAAATGTCCCTTGGTGATAGATGCTTAGCTTGTGCTTTTTGGTTTATTATCTGAGGCTATTGCATATTAATAAAGAAGGAAAATAAAACCCCACGAGTCAGGCAGTGCTGGGAACAGTCTATGATCTTCATCTCACCTTTCACTCTCGTGGCCTCTGCTCCCGTCTAACATGTGCTGTGTGATTTCTGTCCCAGATTCCATCTGTGGTCTGTTTTTCCTGCCTCCTCTGTTTATTCTCCCTTCTCTCTATTGGCTGGTTGTTGGGATTTCATGTCATCTATTTTGTCTCCATGATTCAGGAAACAATGGGACCGTGTCCTCGGATGCGACAGCTCAGTGTTTTTTCTTTGTCCTTTGTGATCATTCTGTCTCCTTATCTGCCAGCCTTTATTGTTTTGGATGCTTTTTTTTTTGTTTGTTTTTGTTTTTCTTTTGTCTGTTCTTTTTCCTGTCCTTCCAGTTTCCTCCTGACTTCCTGTCCTTCCTTACCCTCCTCCTCACTAACCCCCTGCTGCTCATTATCATAAACAACATGAGGCTGCTGTTGGCTCTGAAACGGCTCGACTCCTTCATCTCTCCAGTCGGCTAAGAGCCCTGAGTGTGAAGTTTTTGGATTGTCAACAAAGACAATCCAAACTCACCACAAAGCTTCCAAAACATGTCTTTCCTGCTTCAAAAAATAAATAAACAAATAAATAAAAATAATAATAATCCCCCCCCCCCCCCCGCCATGTTGATTACGCTTTTGTTTCCCTGGCTCTCTTCGTTGGAAAGGCTCCGAAGTGCTGAGGATCACGCCTTACCTCATTTCACCCAGAGCCTGCGGTTACACTGTGGCAAGACTGAGGGAAAAAAGAGGCAAAGTGGGACAATTTTAATTATCCCCACATTCTAATTACTTCATTCTCCAGTGTTTCACATCATTTAGTGGAGATAAATGAGTGTCTGGCTAGCCGGAGGAAACGGAGAGGTTCATTATTTTAGACAAAGCACAGAGCCACATTCTCAATATGATAAACCAACCAGAGAATAAAACAATGATTGCTCGGGATAACAGCGATAATAGAGATGATGGTGATTGCTGGTGTTCTCAGAGGTGTAGTCAGCCTCCCTGACAAGTGCTGCTTATAATTTACAGACCTCTATCAGTTCAGCTTGGGGGCGTTTGAAATGGAAAATACATTATTCAGTACGGGTGGGGCAATTTTCATCAAGGTTTGTTTTGGTTGGCTCCTGATGGTATAATTCAAGCTCAGTAACTCTTTTGCTTTCATTGTACGTTGAACCCATTTGTTGTTTTATGGAGTAAGTGACTACTAAGAATGCTCTGGACCTAACTTATTTATAAACTGTCCTTGCAGCTCTATGTATTTGCTGTAGTTTCACAATTTTCCACTGGAGGGAGCTCTGCAACACGATAATGTTTCCAACACAAAGCGTGTGGCCAAGAACTGATCTCTTTTAAACTTGGAATATTTTCTCTTCCAGGTTGCATTACTTGGTTCTTATATGATAATTAGACATTGCTTTGCACTTGACACCCACTTTATCCTCGTAACTTCTGAACATCGTTGAAGGAAGCTCGGAGTCCACAGATCAGCAGCTAAAATGTTCAGACATAGATTTGTGATGAATGATGTCATAACATCATCATCCTTTCACTTGAGATTAAATGATTAAAGCCCCCCCCCCCCTTTTGCTCACCCTCTCTGTCATGACGTATATCCCATCATTCCTCGTAGGGATTTATGGATTTGCATGTTTCCCAGATTTCAGATGAAACTGAACTTTAAGGCTCTCTCTCCACTCCCCCACCGTGTCTTTGCCTACATGGGCAAGTACATGCCTGTTTTCTCAGAGAAACAATGCCCAAGGTGGAATGTCCATCGCATGAGATTAAAACTGCTGTATTGTCTGCAGGCCTACTGCTTGCACCCTTGTCTGTTTCAATGTTAAAGCGTATGATGCAACCTGCACGTTTCTAATGTTTTCAGGATGCCAAATATATGTAATCTGTGTTTGTCCTGGATCTCACAGTGCATGCTTGCAGCTGGTGGGTGTGAGAGCAGGTTGGATCTTGCCTCCATGCCCCTCCCTCTCTGTTTTGGGTGGGGGTGGGGGGGGGGGGGGGGGGGGGGTTGGGCGTAGCTGATGTAGTATATTTTTACAGGGGGTGAGCATTTGTTTTTTTGAGGTTAGCAAATCCCTGTATTGGACTTACGAGATAAAAGGTATTGCTGCCTGGACTCTTTCATTCTGCCTTTCTCTAATTGGATGTTTAAGCAGTCTTTACTAGGCTGCGAGCTTGTTTTCACACATCAGACGTCTGAGTGTTGTGTAGCGCACATGCACATATACCAATTTGCTAAAAGTTGATTTTTATAAGATGAGAAACTTGTTTTTATCAGACCCCACTTTGAATTAATACAAGTTAAATATTCTCAAAGATGCCAATCAGCTTCAAAGATTTGAAATATCAAAAGCTATTCATGCTCATGAATTATCTCTCAGATGTGCAAATCAGCGTGGATTACAGCACGGGCTCATTACATAATTCCTGTCTCTCAGGATTGACAAGTATGCAGCAGGTTTGGTATTGCGACTCATCACTCATCACTAAACTGATGAATGTGTTGCCTTGAAACTCAGTTTCAGACTTGAGATAGAATCGGTTAGATCAATCAGGAGCTTGAAACTCCTGTTTCACCTGAATCAAATTGTGTTTTTGGAATTTCTTTGAAGTTGCCTTGTCAGCCACGAGGAGGAGTGTTTTGGAGCATTTATTTGTCTCAGTGTGTTTTCATTTCATTTTGGGGTCCAGGTTTTGATCTTGGCAGTCTTTGTTAAATTGCATCATATTGTGCTGTTATTACATGGAGAAAATGCTTATGGTAAGTATGAGACTGAGCCTAAATGTGAAATATTTAGGATTTTCTGCGATGGTCTCTAAGCTGCAATGAGAGCGAGAGAGAGCCAGAGGCGCTTGAAGCCTGCCGTCTTTTCCTGTTTGGAGCGTTTTGCTCCCACCACCCACTGTTTCCTCACCTCGCCTTCTCTCCTCCCTCCTTTCTAATGCAATGTTTTGGGCTTTTTTTTTTTTTTTTAAATGCTGATGCTGCACTCAAACACCTGGACACAAGAGAGACAGGCAACAAGGACAGAGAGAAGCGAGAGTGTAAACAAGGAATTGACAGAAGAGCCCAGGGAGTCGAAGGGGAGAGAGGGAGAGACTGATTGGACTGACGCTGTAGGATAAGGTGACATGAGCGCGCTGTTCACTGCAATCTGTGTAATGACCCAAATGTTCAGCAGGGAGTGCACTGTGCTAAAGGGCAGCCAATTATTTTTACACTTTTGAACAGTGAACAAGTTCAAACTCCTCACGTCTGGAGCAGAGGAAGTTAAGAAACGAAGCCCTCTGGCTCGGAGTGGAGCGGAGGAATGGGAGATACCTGTGCTGGAAAAAGCTGGACCAGACACCCGACTTCTAGTTGAACTCTGGTTGACCTGTCGGCATGTCAGCCTTTAGGAGGAGCAGGAACTGCAAACGCTCGAACCAATCCTTCTGTGATATGTTACAGCTGGTGAGCTGTGTGTCTGTTTGTGTGTGTGTGTATTTAATGGCTTGTGTTGTGGATTTGCTTTTCATAAAGGTCAGTGGTTATGTTGTGGTACCAGCGGTGCTCAGTTGTCAGCCGAGCAACTGTTTAGGAAAAACGTCTGTCAAAATGTATCTGATCACACGTGCAAATGGCTGGACTGCACCATTCGCATCATACTGCATCATAATATTCAGTTTATGTGAATAGAATGAAGAAGGACCACCTGTCAGTATCACTGAGCTTCAAAATCCAGTGCTCCAGAAAGTATTGAAGAATCAATATCATGTGCTAGGGTTCAGTTGTTTAGATGAAAATATCCGTTATTTTTTTTTATTTTAAAAACATAATTACGTCTCTTCTGTTTTTGTATGACTAATCCATTAGTAACTCTTCTCTCTGCTGTTTGATCAGTGAAAATGGTGATGCGTTATGCCGCCATTCTTCTCCTCCGGCCCACCCACCGTCTCCATCTCCACGTCCATCCCCCGCTGTCGTCTTCCTCTGCTCCATCTGTCGCTAATTCCTCCGGCCATCAAGGGCAGGACTTGTGCTTATAAGTGTCATTGCCCTGTTTGTTTTGTGTGTTTTGGAATATAGGGGCAGGATTTCACTGTTGAATCTGTTTCTATTTGTGTGTTGATCACAGCATTGTCCAACAGAGCTTGTCTGGATGTGTTGGCTCGCTATGCCGCATGAATGACTTGGACATTAGCAAGGATGCGATAAGATGTGTGTAATTTTAGCTGCGTTTAATTCATATTTAGTTTATTGGGTGGGGTCAATTCACGTGGTTTCCTTTTTAAAATCGCGGAAAGAGCTCATCCATACTCGATGACAATGACAAGGAATGCCAATATCAGCAAGACTGGCTCTGGCAGAGTTGTGAAACAGGTTTTGAATACCACAATGGAAATTGTGTTTGTCATTGGTGCAGCCCAGCGGGAGATGAGCCGTGGAATCAAGAAAGACAAGCCATGTCCTCAGCTTAACCAGCTGTCAGTGGGAGCCGTGCAAGCAGGCGCAATGTGTTATCACAGATTACAATCAATGGACGTTTTATTGACCCCCCCCAACACACACAGTTCAGGGATGTTTGTGACATAAAGACACACTTCTATGAACAACACTGACTGCTGGGTTCAATTAGAAGAATTAACCCCATCAAACTAAAGGAGGCAAACACTTGGAATCCTCCTGCTTTGTTTTCTGTCAATGCAGATTTTGTCTTAAAATCACTAGATGCATCAGAGTCTCACTGTATTAGCTGCAGTGATGATTTTGTGCTGAAGAGTCTGAAATCCCTCAAAAGACAGGAAAACCGCTTAATCGCTCTTTTTTACTGATTTGTGCAGAATCAATAAGAGGGAGATTCTTTTTGCTCTGCTATGTAAGGGAGGGAAAACGATGTACACCTTTCTGACACCTCACGCTTTCAGCAACAGCCTGTCCTCATCAAAAGACAGTGAAAGTTCTCATCTCCAAGAGAGATGGCCAAGTTGGTTTTGCAGACAGTGGAAAGAAAAAAGAAAGCACTTCCTGCTACTGAAGAAACTATCAGTATTGTTGATTTACTCAATATTTCTCAGATTTGCTTCAACACGCCCAGCCTCTTGGTTTTGATGACTCTCCCATGTCACTTTCGATCTCTACTGTTGTGTTCACAGTTTCAGCCCTGGGCTTATGAAAGAAAGACTGAATATGAGACATAGACAGAACCTCCTGAGCCAAACTGTTTCTGCTCCTGTGTCGGTGTTGAACCCAACACGAACCCAGTTTCTTATGATAATCATTACCTGATATGTATTGTATGACTTAATAGATGTACACAGTCAGGTGGATTTTTTTTTTTTAAACATTAGGCCTACTACCACTTGGCCTTGGCAGGTCTGCTCATGCTTGGTATTTTTGATACCAGGGATGTTGGTGGGTGTTGTTATGGCAGGTTTTGCAAGAATGTGCTGTATTTTTTGGTGTCGGTGCATATTTTCCAGTTCATAGTATGAGCAGTATTAATGATGTGAGTACATGTGCGCACTTTGCTGTTTACTTATCTACGAAAGACTAAATTTAAAGGTCTATTTCTGTGAAGGAACTTATCTTTTAAGTCTTACTCTGGCTCTTCGGAACTCCAATGACTCTTAAAGGAAATCATAAAAACAAGTCAAAAGTGATTTCTTTGTTTCTTGTCTGTCTGTTCAGAGCACGGAGCAGGTCACTGCTTTCTGCCGCAGTCTCCATGACATGAATCCCCTGGAGTGTCCGATGTCATGTTCCTCATCGTCGTCTTCGTCATCGCTCTTGCCAAGCCCAGTGTCGGCTTTGCCGCCGACGGCAGGGACTGCCACTCTGAGGCAGCTCTCCCACGCTGACAAGCTCCGCAAGGTCATCAATGAACTTGTGGAGACAGAAAAGACTTACGTCAAAGTGAGTACGAGCTCTCTGCATTGTTGGATCTGCAACAGGCAATCCTTAAATTAACTTGGAGTGAATCAGCCGTAGTGTGTGTTTGATAACGCGATAGCACACAATGTACTCTGGTAAAACCACACTCAGCTATTGTAGTCATAATCATAATAAGCTATGTAGAACGCTGACATGCTTTTCCTGTCATGGATGGATATGTTTGTACATGTGTGAGCTCATTTCTTTCCGTTACGTAAAATCCTCAGTAATCACCCCCCATTAAACATCCTTCCCATCATGAGAGGCCCCAACATGCCCTTTAACATTGGACCACACGCTTATCTTACTCATGCTCCTTGTCGTCGTTTTCAGGACCTGCGCTGTCTGATAGAGTGCTACCTGACACCTTTGCAGAAAGAAAGCTTCCTTACACAGGATGAGGTACGTTCTACCTGACGTATTCAATCAACAAATAATAATAAAAAAAAAAATTGTAAAAATAGTTGTAGATGCACCTATCCCAAGCATCTCCATCTGTGTTTAGCTGGACGTTTTGTTCGGTAACCTCGGGGAGATGGTGGAGTTCCAGGTGGAGTTTCTCCGGACGCTGGAGGATGGAATCAGGCTGGTGCCAGATCTCGACAGACTGGAGAAGGTGGAGCAATTTAAGGTGAATTCCTTACACTCCATCCATCGATACTTACACCCGCTATGTGTTTAGAGGCCGTTAGGAGCTGGCTTTTCTGACATAGATCTTGATATATGGTGTACTACAGTGTTTTTGCAGCTGTGCAGAAAAGTGCAACTTCTTCCTTTGATTGAAACAATGATGCTGAGGTCGTTACAACCTGACATGCTCATCTATTTCTTACAGAAAGTGCTGTTCTCCTTGGGTGGTTCATTTCTTTATTATGCTGATCGCTTCAAGCTCTACAGCGCCTTCTGCGCCAGCCACACCAAAGTCCCAAAGGTCCTGGCTAAAGGTAAAAGCATGCAGACAGGCTTGACTGCCAGCACTCATACAGCATAGTTTATTCCTCTCTAACATCAGTGGTATGTGATAGCTAAGGGTCAAGTGCAGTAGAGCATATTGTGTTTTTTTTTTTTTTTTTTTTGTGTACAGTAAGATACAGCTGGAATTGGCACACAATGAGGCATAATCTTGAAACTGGCAGTGTGATCGTGGTGCCAGATAAATTTTA